>NC_090228.1:22614364-22930198 GCF_024489055.1 Chanodichthys erythropterus
CGTACTTTACTCTGTGGAATGTTTTTAAAGGGATAGTTCACATATACCAAAGCATTAGTTCTTACGATGTTAACTCTTTACGTACTTTACTCTGTGGAATGTTTTTAAAGGGATAGTTCACATATACCAAATCAGTAGTTCTTACGATGTTCACTCTTTACGTACTTTACTATGTGGAATGTTTTTAAAGGGATAGATCACGTATACCAAAGCATTAGTTCTTACGATGTTCACTCTTTACGTACTCTTTACGTTCATGTATACCATTCACTCTCTTTTTATTACAGAATTTTCATTTTTGGGTGAACTATCCCTTTAAACATAAATTTGTTTTTGCTGTACAAAAAAAATAAATAAATAAATTCCTTGTGGTGGGAGCCATGGACAAGTTATTGTGAAAAACAAGTACCTTATTGCATAACACAATTTATTTTTTATGTTTTCTCATTGAATCAGTTACCTTAATAAATCAAAATCAACTGAATAAATTACATTTGAGACAAACCTTTCTTTTCTTCTTTTTTTTTAATTGTCAGACAGCACATACTCTATCTACAAAGTTTAAATGTTAACACCTTCATTCAAGACAACTTATTTACATAGATTTATATTTCTTGTAGCTGTTTAGGCTAGGCTTCAAAGAATATCGATTTATGACATTAGATTTAGCTAATTCACATTCTTGTAAGTATAACAACCTTTGGTTATGCACAATTTTGCCAGCAATAACGGTGCTGTGGACAGTTTCTCGCATAGTAAACATGCACCACCGGGCAATGCCTACATTTTGCACATTTTGCTTGGGCTCTAAAACAGTGAGAAAGCAGTTTTTGATTATTAGAAATTTTATACACTGATCAGGCATAACATTATGACCACCTTCCTAATATTGAGCCACCAAAATGTTAGCAGCAGATCCTTTAAGTCCTGTAAGTTGTGAGGTGGGGCCTCCATTGATTGGACTTATTTGTTTAGCACATCCCACAGATGCTCGATTGGATTGAGATCTGGGGAATTTAGAGGCCAAGTCAACACCTCAAACTTGTCGTTGTGCTACTCAAACCATTCCTGAACCATTCCTGCTTTGTGGCAGGGTGCATTATCCTGCTGAAATAGGCCACAGCCACCAGGGAATACCATTTTCATGAAAGGGTGTATATGGTCTGTGACAATGTTAAGGTAGGTGGTACGTGTCAAAGTAACATCCACAATCAATGGCAGGACCCAAGGTTTCCCAGCAGAACATTGCTAGAACATTCACACTGCCTCAGCTGGCTTACCTTCTTTCCACAGTGCACCCTGGTGCCATGTGTTCCCCAGGTAGGTGACGCACACACACCCGGCCATCCACGTGATGTAAAAGACAACGTGATTCATCAGACCAGACCACATTTTTCCATTGCTCCGTGGTCCAGTTCTGATGCTCACATGTCAACTGTTGCCGCTTTTGGCAACAGACAGGGGTCAGCATGGCATAGGCACCTGCTGTTCTGTAAAAAGTGTAAAAACCCAGTTTTTATACAGAAAAGGATCTTATACAGATATTTTATTAACAATGTTCCTTTGAAAGAACAAAAAGTTCTGTAACATTTTGTGTCTCTTTTGCTTGATACCTTATGAAATACTGAAACTGTAGTCAAAAAGCCTATTTTGTGGGAAAAAAAAAAAATAATAATTGCACCGATGGTGTGAGGACCCTATTGGAATTGCTCAGCCTGCAGGTGGCGCTATGGACTGTAACTGAATATTGTTATGAAGATGTCTTCAGGTCAGGACTCTAATAAAGCATGTGAAGTTTGGGGCAGATCCGACATTGTTTGTCTGAGTTACAACAACTTCCTTTTTCATGGCGAAAACATCAAACTTTGTCAGGCCGCCACAGACACGCCCTTCAGTGAAAACTCTAGATCTTCGCAATGAGCACCGATGGTGTGAGGACCCTATTGGAATTGCTCAGCCAATTATTCTATCAATTATTCCACTAGAGCTGTCTGGCCAATGTCCTGCTCACAACTGAACGAGCTTGATCCAGCCTGAAAAATACCATTTTTAGTCATGATTTGATCGTTTAGAAACAAAATTTATGAGACAGTTGTTGTCAGATTTCATTGGTGATTTCAAATATGAAATTTAATTGAAAGCTTAGCAAACAGCTTTGGAGAATTTGATGTTTCCCCATTCAAAGAGATTGGAGCTGCACTTGAATGCCCGAGAGGCGTATCAAAGATGGCTCTTATTTAGAAGGCGGGACTTATTCCGCCATATTGTAAGTCAAATCCCATTTGACATTTGTGCTGGCTACTGCATACAGGCCACCAGGGCACCATACAGACTTGATCAAAGAATTTGGTGATTTTCTATCGGAGTTAGTACTGGTTGCGTGGAATGTCTGAGCAGTGTGAACAGTTTTCCAAAAAACGGCAACAAACTCTGAAGTAATCTGACCTGGCCACGAACCGTTGCCATGACGATGAGGCAAGTCCCCTGCAAAGACAGCTGGTTGATCGCTCACGCACACACAACAAAGCACTGGAAACGTGACACCGCAGCTTGTTCGTTATAAAAAATAAAATACAGTTAAAAAAAACATATAAAGGTACATTGCTCAAGTTAAATAGTCCTTAGCGCAATCCGTGCCAATAAACCGTGCAATCCGTATAATAAACTTGCCTGACAACTTGTTTGTTGGCATTTGTTGGTGTTTGTTGGCGTTTGTCGGTGCGGTGTGAATTGGCCTTAAATCAACAACGTGTGTTAGACCCTATACTGACTAAGCTACTGAAAGAGATGCTTCCAGAGGTCATAGATCCTCTTAATATTATTAATAGGACTGTGCAATTAATCATATTTTCGATTTCAGTTTTGATTTTGGCTTCCAACAATTATGAAAACAAGATTATCAAGGTAAAATGATTATTGCATTCCATCCAGCGCACCTTCCTTTCCTTCACAACAGTGTGCTTTCATTCCTCCCTAACCCAAACTTAACATCTAAATCAGCCGAATAAGAGTGATGTAATATGCAGTCTACTGCTGCTAAACTGCGGTACGTGGGAAATCACCCACTGCTCTTAACTGAATAGCCAAGAAGTATGAAGGTGTTTGTGTGTGCACGCGTTTTTGTGACATATCAGGACACAAATGTGTATAATGACATGGGTATGACATAGGTATTACAAAAAGAGGTGACTTATGAAGACATTACCCCATGACCCCACTTTTCAAAAGGCTTATAAATCATACAGAATGTGTTTTTGTGAAAAAGTAAAAGTGTGCACAGTTTCCTGTGATGGTTAGGTTTAGGGGTAGGGGTAGTGTAGGGGGATAGTAAATACAGTTTGTACAGTAAAACCATTTAAGCCTATGGAATGTCCCCACAATTCACAAAAACGAACGTGTGTGTGTATGATATATTTCCATCAAATTTAATTGAGTACTATGTAATTGGAATGTATTATGAATTTAGAAAAAATGTGAAATCTTCACCTAAAAATAAAAGTATAAACTTTTAAAACTTTTTAAAAAATCATACATTTTAAATAATAAAGTTTGCTAAACGGCAACGCAACTACATTTGTCCTGGTGTTATTTGAACTTATTTTATATATAGCAAAGTTAGGCATTTAAATATATCAGATTTAAATGTTTATTATTAAATATCTTTTGCAAGGACAAATTATTATGAAGTTCAATTAATGAAAATATATAACTGCTTACGTACTGCTTAGCACTGATAAATAATGAAATATATTGAATATTGATTGGTTTCACACAAAAAGAGTAAAGCTGCTAAAATAAATGTTTGCATTAGAATATATTTGTTCATACCTGCTTCTCTTCTACAGCAGTTAGTGTCATGGTTTTTGTGTTCATCCATTCCACACAGATAACAAATGCACTGCTGGTCAGTATGACAGTAGTGTCCAAAAGTTTATCATGTTTTACGGCAAATCACCTCCTGTAGTCTGTCAGTGGCATCCATCAAGTTGTGCTTCTTAGCTTTAAAATGTTCTCATGTTGTTCCAGGTGATTTTGAGACACACTAAACAGGACTTGATGGCTTTGTATTTTGTTCCAGAGCACATGTCACACTCCACATCTCCAGGTCCAACGTAGCAGTGAGCAGGAACATCTGCATGGAGTTTTGTCTTCAATTTCTCTACTATTTCAGCAAACACCACATTTTTACATAAGACAGGCCTTGGAGTCAATGTCTGCCTGCACTGAGGGCAGCTGTAAACTCCCTTCTGATCCTCCAGATTCCAGCAGTCTGTAATACAGTTCATTCAGTAACTGTGTCCACAGGGAATGGTCACTGGATCCTTCAGTATATCCAGGCAAACTGCACAGCTGAACTGGTCCTGATCCACTGAAATCCTGGCTTCTGCCATTTTACAGAGATGTAAAGCAGCTCAACAACCTCTTCCTGTGAATTGAAGAGTTCCCTGGTTCCGTCTTTGAGAAAGTGAAACTGTGAGGGAGCAGAGCTGCAGTCAGCCAATAGAGGGCGCTGAAGTCTCAAACACTAGTTTCTACTTCTATTCTATAAACGTCTATGGAAGCCCATATAGACGTAAAAGAGATCACTTAAACTTAGCAAACTATCCCCTGTGTGTTTAATAATAATAATAATAAAAGAGACGTAGCAAACTGGCAGCTCAGTCAGTAGTACTACTATTATAGTAGTATATTAGCAGTAGTATTTTCATTACTTAATGAAAATATTTATCTTGACTTGAACATCTTAAAATATTTATCTTGTCATGGAAACTATGTTTAAACCTTAAGTAAACAATGTAATAATCAATTAAAAGGTCATTTATACCTGATATTACGCTGCTGGACCAACATTGGACTAGCGGTTTGGAAAATGGATGGATGGATGCAGGCCATGGGGTGCTATAGCCTATATTGGTATATTAACAAACTATTTGTTGTTTAAGTAGGCTACATTCAGTTACGGCATTAGTAGCCTAAACTGTAACTAAACTGTGTAGGCCTACATATATCTCGGATGCTTAAATTCGGCCTGTCTAAATTATGAATTGGTCAAATTGATCTATCTTCATGGATGTAGCCTATCTTAATTGCTGACTCAAGAATAGCGGTCGATATTTTCACAAAGTTTGACAGCATAAACGCCGAACTACCAGTCAGAAAATCGATACCACGCCACCTGAGCACAATATCGGCCAATTATAGCCTGTTTTGTCTTTCGTTTTCAATAAAAGACTCTCCGAGGTATAACCCGCTTATTTACGCATACAGTTGTTTGACGTCACTCCTGGTCACATAATGCGTTACAGTGATCGCCTGGTGTGGCTTGTTAATGATTATTATACCACCAGTAAGTTTCCATTTCTCTGCACTTTCACGTCATCGAATTGCATAATAATGTTAGATTTTCATAGGTGCGATCATAGGTGTAGGCTATGGTTGCTTTCGATTTGTCTGTTAAAATGCGACTCTCTGTTTCTATTGTTACTATGTTTAATGTTTTTTTTTTTTCCAGCCTAGAAATATGGGTATCTTGATGAGTTTTCAATTAAAAACGTTTTACTAAGTTTTAGTTAATTTTACCTCTTAAAATGTTAGATGAGTTTGCTCGTTTGGCGCTGGAGGATGAAGTGGAATACATGGACACATGTGAAACACCATGGTACTGGTATTACAAGGCAAAGTGTGGTGTCTGGCACAGAGTTGAGGTAATATTTATCTATTATAAAGGTCTTATTTATGTTCATTTGCAGCTGGTTGCCTTTAACATATATTAAAACTGTTTGTTTTAGGATGACCCAAAGAATTTCATATCAAGTAATGATCTGGAGAGATATTACCTCAGAAACCCCAAAGGGGTTATTAACATGACTAGTGCTGGAGTTCAGTTCCAGATTAACTTTGCAGGTAAATAGTTTACTGATGATATCCTTACAATTACAACTTTTCAAATGTTTTAACTCACAAATTTAGAAATACTTTTTTGAAGTATCTACATATAGTGTAAATTAAATAACGAAATAGCCATGTTGTATAGACCCATGACAAACCTCATAAACGTGGCTGAATATCAACATCTGAGCTTGTCATTATCAATCAGTGTTTTATTTTTTATTAATGTGTTCAAATTTAGAAAGCACACAGTTCAACTTTAAAACTGGGAAAATAAAGCAGATTAAACGCTCATTTCAGACTGATATTGGCTTCAGGTAAAATATTTTTAATTATTTTATTTTATTTCAGTGGCCCCAGGAAGTATTTGGACACTTAAGCCACATGTTTTACACAAAACATTTCACACAAAAAAACTTTGCCCAGGAACAAAATCATAAAACCAATAGATATATTGTTCAAAATAAGGATCTGTGTGAACTTTGGCGAAATTCATACATGTAGTTTGCTAAAAAAAATCAAGTTAGTTTAAATGTCAAAATACGTTTTGGGGTCATACACAGTGTAAAAAAAATTACAGCCAAGTATAATGCAATCATTCCATTTCCTTTTCAATGAAACAAAACAGAAACCAACCATTCAGGACATGTTTTGTTTAACAGGTGCAAATGTGATGACATTTCTCCCTCTCCACCTGCACACTGGGAGAATGTTGATCCCAAAAAACCTTATCAGGTAACAGCTTATAGTGCTAAAATCCTTTATTTATTTATTACATTTGATGGGCTGGAAATGTATTTGTGGTGACATTCTCTTTGAAAATATTCTCCTATCTCAATTAGTTAATCTCTCTAAGAAAAGACTGCAGAGAATATCAGGAAATGGAGAGATTTGTCAGGGATGTTGGTTTACTGCATGATTCCATCGTATCCATCAACAGAATACAAAACATGGACCTTTGGGAATTGTTTTGTAGGTAATAAGAATGCCTTGCTCCATCATGAAAACATGTTTCACCCTAAAATAATAAACATCCTTGTACTGTAAGACCACATCCATCTATTAATGAATTAAAAGAAAAATGTTTAGAATCCTGATGTGTTATTTTTCACATTATACCATTGTTTTACTTGCATGTGGAAAAAAAAAAAAATTCACATGTATAAAAATTTATTACCTGCATTTTGAATTCTTAGGAAAAAAATCCAGTTGATGAGGATAAAAGGACAATCAGATATTGAAGAGCAAATGCTGTTTCATGGCACAAGTGCAAAAAACGTGCACTCTATTTGCACATTTAATTTCAGTTGCAGACTATCAGACAAGAGAAGAAGGGGACATGTATTAGGCAAAGGTGGGTTGTGGTTCTAATATTTTCTTAATTTTTTTTTGCATTTAAAAATTTTATAATTTTTTTTTTTTTTTTTTTTTTCTTTTCTTTGCAGGAACCTACTTTGCAAAACATGCATCCCTTGCTACCAAATATAGTGAAAACACCTGCCAGGGAACCAAAGTAATGCTGCTTGCCCGTGTTATTGTTGGGAAGTACAGAAAAGGCCATCAAGATTATTGTACACCTAACGATGACCAGAATGATAACATACACGATAGTTGTGTAGATAATGCACTCTGTCCAAGGATTTTTGTTATCTTTGATTCCAATCAGATATATCCAGAGTATGTGCTTCAATACCGCTGCAGCTAATATCACTGCAGTATCACTGCAACAATGAATGCTGCAGAATTAGAGAATGTGTGTAAAATGTCAGAATGTTTACATAAACTAATGTGTCTTTGGGAAAATATTTCTGCAAAAGGTTGGAATTTTATGCATTTTAGAGGACTAAGTCATTTAACGTTATACTGTTTGAATTTAACAGAAGCTCACATCAAGCAGTGCTTTCACTGCTACTCTTGGCCAAGAATGTTCCCATCATTCCAAAAAAGAACACATAAGTTCAGCACAGATCTTCACAATCCTGATGAAATCAAGAGGACTTTATTTACATCATCAGTCCAATCACAGAGTTGATCACCAAAGGATCATATAGAGTTCAACAGATACATATCCCAAAAAAATGAAAAGTGCCTTGTTGAAAATGAACACGGTGCTTCAGCATATCTGCATACGGACTTAAATTATTACTTGCTCATTATGTGAGAACTGAAATCAAGGATCAAATAAACGTTACTTAGCACCTCAATAGTCTGTTATTTTTTCTGATGCACAACGTACAATGTATTCACTGAAAATCTTGACTTCCATCTACCCCAGTTGGCACGTTGAGTTGGATCTTTTCAATAAATTAGTTAATTGCAAAACCAGTCTGAATAATTTCAGGTTCTAAAGATCAACTCACTAGTTTTTAGTGAATAACTTACATATTGGTCGGCTGCTCACAGACAGATGTGGTTTTAGATGACTTAGAATATAGTTCATGGATCACTTCTATAATGCCTTTATTTTACATTTGTGTCTGTGACAAGGATATTCTTCTAATATGAGCTTGGAGTGACATAAGGACGAGTAAATAATGAAATTTACTTTTATGTGAACTAATATTTTAAAGCCACAATGGGTATTTTTCTGCGGAAACCTGAATCGCAGTCTGTTTGTTTGTGAGCCCAGCATGACAATATAGACTCGAGCAAAGGCTGTTGCCTTAGAAGTGGGACTTCCTGCTTGGCTGAGAATGATGGAAGACTGAGGGAGTGTTGCTAGTATAACAGAATTTACACAGTGCTTTAAAATAGAACTTACTCCTCTCTCTGTGATTGGCTAACCAGCAAGATTCAGTCAAAGTAGTCTTCAATGTCAATATTAGGATTAAGAAGCTCTTCGCCATATCGGGACAAGTCCATTTGGTTGAGAATGAGGTTTTCGAAGGTTTCCTCCAGATCCGTCTCTCCGATTAGGACGGCCCCCACCATTCGGCCCCCAGTCAGAACCACCTTCACATACTCATGCCCTTTTGTACAGCGCACAAGAAGCTCATGGTCCTGGCCCAAACCCTGAGCATTAAACTTGCCTAGCAAAACCACCTAAAATAAAAAATAAACAACAGACATTAAATGAGTGCAGAATTTATAGAGGGTATGCACTGATGTCAATTTCCCGCTGGAAAAAGCCCCCTCAGCCAGACTGAGTGGCAAAAGAGCCTGCTGCATGACTGGATTAAACTGCGAAAACATGAGTAGAACAAATGATTCTCAAATAAAACTAAAGGTTGGACTTGATAGTGGTCCTTACAACTTACTAAAGATCCAGCAAAGGATATTGACATGCAGTCAGGAATTGTTTCCTGACATTTATATGTAAATTTGCCTGCATATTTGCCTTTGACTGTGAACGCTTTATATAAATACAATATAGGTGGCTCTAAATCCAGGTGATCAATTCTAAAACTTGTATAGTTTTTGTCAGTGTTTATTTAAAAACACCCAATTATGCAGAATATAAGATAAAAAAAATAAGTTAAATATTTAATTGATTTAATTGAGTTCTCAATACAATATATAGGGTATGATTTTACCCCAAAATTCAACATATTGACACAAAATGATAACTAGAAATCCACGTTTTGTTGCCTGAAGTTGTAGTTAATTCTGTGAATTGCATTGATCTATTTGCTTCTCTTTTCTGTAGCTTTTGGCAGTCTGTAAAAATGTACCTCAGTTTTCTTGTCAAATCTATTTTGTACAGTCAATTGCAAAGCTCTTTCCCATTTTAGAAGTATTTTGTGTGTTTTTCGTGGCATTCACGCTGAAAACCAATGCTGCCACTCAGTGGGTGTAACTGCAGTGAGTCTATTGTCAAAACTATGAAACTTACAAAACTAGACTTTCCCCAACTTCCTAGGTTATGTACGGTAGACTGTAGACTGATTTTCACGAGTGCGAGCAAGAACAATAAGTTGCTGGCTGCAGTTCACTGTGTGGCCACCGGTGTCACTAATAACAAGGGTTTCTGAATTCCACATATAGCCCATTAATACATTAAGACAACCATAAATATTAGAATTGCAATTTTATTGGTGTTCTTTAAATTTTCTTTAATTATTATTAATATTATTATTATTATAAAATATTTTTTTTTATTTTGTAGTACAAAAGTTGTATTACAGTAAAAAGTTTGTATTAATGTTTTTTTATTGATTTCATTTTTAGAACTTCAGATAAAAATAATTCAGTAATATAATTGTAATAGTAATCACATTCAATATATTTATTGTTATCATTAAAGGGTTAGTTCACCCAAAAATGAAAATTATGTCATTAATGTCTCACCCTCATGTCGTTCCAAGCCCGTGAGACCTCTGTTCATCTTTGGAACACAGTTTAAGATATTTTAGATTTAGTCCGAGAGCTTTCTGTCCCTCCATTGAAAATGTATGTACGGTATACTGTCCATGTCCAGAAAGGTAAAACAAACCTCATCAAAGTAGTCCATGTGACATCAGTGTCACCGCGTCACTGCGAAGTCATGAACGCGGATTGACAACAGACCCGGAAGAGAAGACAATGCTGAATAAAGTCGTAGTTTTTGTTATTTTCGGACAAATGTATTTTCGATGCTTCAAAAAATTCTAACTAACCCACTGATGTCACATGGACTACTTTGATGATGTTTTTATTACCTTTCTGGACATGGACAGTATACCGTACATACATTTTCAATGGAGGGACAGAAAGCTCTCGGACTAAATCTAAAATATCTTAACTTCCAAAGATGAACGGAGGTCTTACGGGTTTGGAACGACATGAGAGTGAGTCATTAATGACATAATTTTCATTTTTGGGTGAACTAACCCTTTAATATTATTATTGTATAGTCATATTGAATGGGTTCCACAAAAACAACAGTGTGAATATGGCTTGAGACAATTGTAGAGTTTTTCTCTGCCTTTTTTTAATCTTTACCACATTTTTCACTCCTGATGAGTTTTGCATCTACAATATTAATTTCCAAATTCAGTTTCCTCTGTGTAAATTTCTTTGAATTGTAATTAAATTTCTTCGAATTGTAATTAAAATTCTTCTGTCACTCCATTTCTGACTCAAATTCTGAATACTCAAATTCTGAATTTTCAGGCATTTAAACAATATCTGAAATTTCTTCAAAAAGGGAGTTACAAACAATAACACATTTTTGTAGAAATAGACACAAACAGAAGTACTCGCCTTGTAGTTGAAGAACTTGGTGATGTGTGAGAACAGCTCAAAGCAGAAGTCCAGCTCTATAGGCTCCTCTAGTACATCTGCAGCCATACAACGTGCCGCGTACCAGCCCATTTGACGCGCCTGAGTCCACAATCGCATCTTCACATAACAGGAGAGATGACTTAAAAAGTACATACTTAGTGTGTGTATATATATATATATATATATATATATATATATATATATATATATATATACACATATATATATATATATATATATATATATATATATATATATATATATATTTTTTTTTTTTAAATCACTGACCCAGAATTGTAACCATTGTGTCTATAACAAGTATCGGGTATAGGTATAGTGTGTTCTCATGTAACAAAAAGATCAAAAGTATGAGATGAAATGCACTAATACAGTAAGTGAGGTTGTGCAGTTGTACCTGTTGCCAGAGAGCACTGGGCTTCCAGCCTGCAGTACATACATCACCAGCCGCATACACATCCTGTTCGGACGTCCGCATATGATCATCCACTCTTAAACCATGATCTGCTGCCAGCTCAAACTGGAATGGGAAAATATTAAATGCATAAGGGATACAATAAAGATTGAATTCTGGTAAATTGGGCCACTTCTTGCTATTCATTTTATTGAGACAAGTAGCTCAATTTGCCTAAAATTACCCTACAAAGGCGTAAAATATACCTCGCTTTACATGGCATGTACGATATGCTATTTCTTAGGGATACACTGACAATGTCAATAAGCCAATAATTCAAATTCTATAGTATGTTGTCTAAATAAATGAAAAATAAAACACATAAAATGTAAAAAATGTAATTATTAGTGTTTTTAAAGATTAACTAATTTTACTTTTTTTTTTTCAATAAAATCCAAAATTGACCAATAAGGATCATTTAAAAAAAAAAAAAAAAAAACTTTTACTAATTAAAGATTTTTATATGATAACTTTTAATTATTTTTTTTTAATACATAAAATTGAAAAGTGAAATAAATGTGTCAATTCAGATATTTATTTTACATTGTTGCCATGGAGAAAAGGATCAGTGTTCGGCACGACACCTGTTGCGCTGACAACAAAATCACAGCCATAAACTTTCCCATTGGTTAACTGGACATAAGCTGGCCACATCCCTACGGAAAGTAAAAAAAAAATGGTTTTAGGTATTTTATATTAGCTGTAAAACACTGAAGTTTCATATTTGCTTAACAGAATGATTAATTTTAGAATAACCTAATTCAGATTTCTTTGTTCTGAGTTTAGACTGCAAAAACTCCTGTTGGGTGAAGATCTCATCAACCTCACACTCATATTCTATATGGACTCCACTGGAACTCTGGGAAATGAAGAAAAAATTTTTAATTAAGTGACAAGAGATAATTTCCACCATTTTAAGGTGGCTATAATGTACAAATGCAAAAATTTAAACAAACCTGCTCTGCTCCTTTAAATTCAATCCCTTCATGCCAATCTGGGCCTAAAGCACTGCCAAGCTCTCCTGAAGTCCCACTGTAGCCTGTTGTAAAACATACATGAGCAAATTTGACTGAATTAATATTTTCATGACCTTTTGATCGACTGGGAACAGAATGTGAACAGAAGAAGACTTTTTATAATTAATTTAATTGTATTAATTGTATAATTTTTAATATTATTATTATTATTATTATTATTATAATAGGTAAATTAGCCGTATATAATGAGTATGTGACTTTTGACTGACTGGTAGTGTACATGCTGTATAATATACAAACATATCATCTGAGGCTCTGAGAATAATGGGAATCTAATTAAAACTTGTCATTTTATTGACAAAAGTAGTACTTCGCCTAAATTTACCCTGCAAAGCAGGAAAATATTCCTTGTTTTGCATGCTATGTATGATATGCTGTTCATTAGGAGTGGAAAGACAATACCAATAAGCCAATAAATAAGATTTTATAGTTCCCTTTCGTGGGAACTATCGACGCTACGTCAACGACGTGATGGGAATCCTCTGCATTTTTGTGTTCGTGAAGCACTATTGTATCTAACCAATGAGAGAACGCGACGTCAGAGGCGGGTGACGTCACGGACCGGAACCTACAAAGCATGCCCGGAAACAAAGAGCGCTAGCTTCTGTTGTCTTCAGTAAGCGCTATTTGTATCTTGTCTGTCTTATTTACTGTTGTTTGTCTACCATCTCGCCAAAAAAAGTGATCTCTTCGTCTGAGGACAAGAGTTTCCAGAAAGTGAATAAGACACATACACAATATATATATATATAATGACGGAAAGCCAGCGTTTCACTAAGTGTGCGCCTCCCTGTCCGCGATTCATCGTGGCGGGGGACACACACGACATGTGTGTGAAGTGCCTGGGAGTTGAGCACGCACAGGCAGCTCTCGAGGGGGCTGTCTGTGTGCACTGCGAGCGGCTCACTCTCAGGGCGCTGCGCTCACGCCGGGCGCTCTTCGAGGAGGGCGCCGCGGCGAGTGTTCCCCGCGGGTCTGGTCCCGCTGCTGCCGAGGCACGGCGAAGGCTGCACTCGTGGGGTTCACAAATGGATCTAGCAGAGGGGGGAGAGACGGGCTTTGCCTTATCGCTCCCCTTACCTGCTAGATCTAGTGTCTCTCCTTTGGTGGTGGAAGCACGCGCTGCGGTTTCTTCCCCTCAAAGGGAGGCACCGACACTGAACATATCGTCCTCCGAGGAGGTCGATGTGGAAGGTGTCGAGGGTGGTGATGAGGGACCGTCATCCTCATCTCCAGCCCATGAGGAGCTTATGGAGGTAGTGACCCGGGCAGTAGAGAAACTAAATATAAGCTGGCCCGCGGAGGAAAGCGTTCCTAAAGTTAAAAGCAAGTTGGATGAACGCTTCCTCCCAGCTAGGTCACTACCCCAGCGTCGGGGACTGCCGTTCTTTCCCGACCTCCACACCGAGGTGTCGAGGTCGTGGATTAGACCTGTGCAGTACCGTGTCTTCAGCCCTCAGACATCAATGTACAGCAATATTACTGGGCTGAAGCAACACGGTTATGGGGCGATGCCTCGGGTTGAAGAGACGCTTGCGAGCTATCTCTCGCCCGAGTCTGCATCGTCCCTGAAATCCCCGACGTTGCCCACCAGACCTTTAAAGCAAACATCGAATCTGGTGGGCAAGGCTTATTCGGCAGCGGGTCAGGCTGCGGCATGTCTGCACACTATGTCAATACTGCAGGCATACCAAGCTGACCTGCTGGGGGAGATTGACGAAAGTGGGGAGGTAACCTTCGAAACCATTCAGGAGTTGAGGAAGGCCACAGATTTAGCTCTCCGTGCCACCAAGGAGACGGCCAAGTCAGTAGGCCGCTCTATGGCAGCCCTGGTGGCCACGGAGAGACATCTGTGGCTCAACCTAGCTGATATTAAGGAGAAGGATAAACACATCCTTATGGATGCGCCGCTTTCCTCCGAGGGCCTGTTCGGCGACGCAGTTAATACTGTCGTCGACAGGTTCGAGGAGGCGAAAAAGCAGAAAGCGGCGTTCCATAGGTTCCTCCCCCGAAAATCTCATCCCCCTGAGGCTGCTGGGCGGGGGCAGCCTCAGCCGATAGCCGGCTCCTCGGGACACAGGTCCCAGCAAAAGGCTAGTGTGGCCGCCCGTGCTCCCCGCGGAAAGCTTGGGGACCGGAGCGTGCTGCACAGCCGAAGCCTTCCGGGGGTAGGGCGGATCTGAGGACCGTCATTATTTCCCGGAAGGCTTCCCAAAAGAAATCCTGACGCTCATGGGCCAGGGTTTCTGAGGGCAGCCCCCTCCGAAGGGGTTCGACGATTAATTTCTATCGTTCCCCATCGGTGCCCTCAAGGGACTGTTCTGCCAACCCTGCCACCCAGTGTGCGACAGGGCGCAGCAGTCTCTGTCGATCCTCCGAGGAGGTTCGGCCAGCACGTGATTCGCTTATCTGCCGGTGCGCCGCGTCAGATAAACGAGCCAAGTGCTCAAAAAACACCAGAGACCAGTCTCGAGAGGCTGGTTCCCTTAGTAGAATTTTTGGAGGAATGGAAATGTCTTCCGAATATTTCGAAATGGGTGCTGCTCATGGTAGAACAGGGCTACAGAATTCAGTTCGGTTCTCGTCCGCCCAGGTTCAGTGGAGTGATTCACACGGTGGTAGCTCCAGAGCAGTCTCTGGTAATGGAACAAGAGGTTACGACGCTTTTGCAAAAAGGGGCTATAGAACGGGTTCCCTCTCCCAGCAAAATGTCGGGCTTTTACAGCCGCTACTTCATTGTTCCAAAGAAGGATGGGGGTTGCGTCCGATCATAGATCTTCGTATGCTAAATCGATCTGTGAAGAAGTTGAAGTTCAAGATGCTTACACTCAAACAGATTATTCCACAGATCAGATCCGAGGACTGGTTTGTGGCGATAGATCTGAAGGACGCATATTTTCACATTTCCATCCATCCTTCTCACAGGAAGTTCCTCAGGTTTGCTTTCGGGGGCGAAGCATACCAATACAAGGTTCTTCCCTTCGGCCTATCACTATCACCCCGCACGTTCACGAAGTGCGTGGATGCAGCCTTGGCTCCTCTGAGACTCCAGGGCATCCGCGTGCTGAACTATATCGACGATTGGTTGATTTTAGCTCAAACAGAACGTCTGGCAGCTCAACATCGAGATGTTGTGTTGTCGCACATGAAGAAGCTTGGGCTGAGGCTCAACGCCAAGAAAAGTGTGCTGGTTCCGAGTCAGGTTGCCAACTATCTTGGGGTAATCTGGGATTCGATCACGATGCGGGCGCAATTGACTCCCGCTCGTGTGACTTCCATTCTCGGGGCCGTGAATGGGGTGAAGTTAGGCCGGTCACTCACTGTAAAACAGTTTCAGAGACTGTTGGGTCTGATGGCGGCTGCGTCCAACGTTGTTACTTTTGGCCTTCTGCACATGAGACCCTTACAGTGGTGGCTCAGGACCAAGGGGTTTTCTCCGAGGGGAAATCCTTTTCGCATGATCAAAGTCACGCGGCGGTGCCTTCGTGCTCTGGTCATGTGGAAAAAGCCTTGGTTCCTGTCCCAAGGACCCGTGTTGGGAACTTCATGTCGTCGCGTAATGCTTACGACAGATGCGTCCCTCACGGGCTGGGGAGCGATCATGAGTGGTCGCTCAGCTCAAGGTCATTGGGAGGTACACCAGCTCTCCTGGCACATAAATCGGCTGGAGATGCTGGCAGTGTTTCAGGCTCTGAAACACTTCCTCCCCGACCTGAGGGGCCACCATGTGTTGGTTCAGACAGACAACACTACGGTGGTCTCCTACATAAATCACCAAGGGGGATTGCGGTCTCGTCCACTATGCAAACTGGTCAGTCACATCCTCCTGTGGACCCAAGGGAAGTTACTCTCGCTAAGGGCGGCGTATATTCCGGGGTATTTGAATATGGGGGCGGACGCTCTGTCGAGGCAGAGCGCGAGTCCGGGGGAATGGAAGCTTCACTCAGAAGTAGTGGAGCTCATATGGAGAACATTCGGTCGAGCGGAAGTCGATCTTTTTGCCTCAGAGGAGTCAACTCAATGCCCTCTGTGGTACTCTCTGAGGCATCCAGCTCCTCTGGGGTTGGATGCCATGTTACAGACGTGGCCGAGGCGACGCCTGTATGCTTTTCCCCCAGTCTCTCTGCTCCCGGGGGTTCTGGACAAAGTCCGTCAGGAAGGGGCAGACCTGATATTGGTGGCTCCTTTCTGGCCAACGAGAATATGGTTTGCGGACCTAGTATCGCTTCTTCACGGCTCTCCTCTGGAGCTTCCAGTCAGACAGGATCTCCTGTCCCAAGCGGGCGGCATGATTTTACATCCCCGTCCGGAAATGTGGAAACTGTGGGCCTGGCCCCTGAGGGGGCAAGGCTCATAGAGTCTGGTCTCCCAACCGAGGTTGTGGAGACCATCCTTCAGTCCAGAGCTCCGTCTACGAGGAAGCTTTATATGTATAAGTGGAAGGTGTTCTCTACATGGTGTAGTCATCTTAAGGTGGACCCTGTCCATTGTTCTATCAGCTGTGTGCTTCGGTTCCTTCAAGAAAGGCTTTCAGAAGGCCTAACTCATTCCACACTAAAAGTGTATGTGGCTGCTATTTCAGCTTATCACATTCCTATGGGTGGTGTCTCGGTAGGTCGAGACCCCTTAGTTGTTCGCTTCCTTCGTGGTGCACTGAGGTTGAGGCCTTCAGTACGCCAAAAATCTCACATTGAAGACTGTGTTTTTGTTGGCCATCTCATCCTTGAAGAGGATAGGTGACCTCCAAGCTCTTTCGGTTCTACCATCATGTTTAGAGTTTGCACCAGGCATGGTTAAGGCCTTTTTACATACAAGGCCTGGGTACGTACCTAAGGTCCCCACTAGGGTCCCAGGTCCTATTGTTCTGGAGGCTTTTTATCCCCCTCCGTTCACTAATCCGGATCAGGAAGAACTTAATTTGCTGTGCCCTGTGAGGGCGCTGGATGCATATGTCCACAGAGCTGCCCTGTGGAGGAAATCAGATCAGCTGTTCGTATGTTATGGGTCCCCGAGTCGAGGGGGCCCAGCGTCCAAGCAAAGGATGAGTAAGTGGGTGGTTGAGGCCATCACTTTGTCTTATAAAGCCCTGGGGCGTCCGTGCCCCTTGGATGTTAGGGCACACTCAACAAGAGGTATGGCTGCTTCAAGAGCTTATATGTCAGGGGTTCCCTTGGCTGACATTTGTGGTGCTGCTGGATGGTCATCCCAGCACACCTTCATCAGATTTTATAATCTTAATGTGAATAGAACTCCGGGTGCTTTGGTTTTACAAGATAGTAGCCAGGCACCTGGAGGCTCGGCGTAGTTGGGACAGCGTTCCCATCACGTCGTTGACGTAGCGTCGATAGTTCCCACGAAAGGGAACGTCTTGGGTTACGAGTGTAACCCTTGTTCCCTGAGTAAGGGAACGAGACGCTACGTCACGTTGCCGTACCTCCAGCATGCCTGGAGCGCTTACTTCAGACATATCACAGAAGCTAGCGCTCTTTGTTTCCGGGCATGCTTTGTAGGTTCCGGTCCGTGACGTCACCCGCCTCTGACGTCGCGTTCTCTCATTGGTTAGATACAATAGTGCTTCACGAACACAAAAATGCAGAGGATTCCCATCACGTCGTTGACGTAGCGTCTCGTTCCCTTACTCAGGGAACAAGGGTTACACTCGTAACCCAAGACGTTTTGTCTAAGGGGGCATTTACACGACTAAAAACTGAAAACTTTTTATGAGTTTTAGCTGTTCATTTACACGACAGCGTTGTCGTCTGTACAGGAAAAATGCAAAAGAAAACCTTTTCAGTAAACATACTCTCAATAAATGAAAAATAAAACACGGAAAATTAAAATCTATCAGTTTAAATGTTGAAAAAAGTGAATTTAAGTAAGACAGTATAGTATGTTCATTACAGTATATAACATTTATTTTGAGATTTTCTAAAGACTGCATTTAAAAATGTGATTAAATGTAATTATTAGTGTTTTTAAAAAGATTAACTTTAAGTGAACATTTTATTAAATCATATTAATTCCAAGTAATACTTTTTAATTAATATTTTATTAGTGAGAAAACAAGCTTTCCCTTTTTTTTCCTTTACATAATTACAGTAGCACTTGCTTTCCATCAAAACTGGCAGAAGAGGGCAGCAGTGCATTTTGTGTGTTTGTAAAGCAGTGTGTAATGTGAATTCATACCTCCGGTCTTGTCAGTAGTGTAGCGTGATCTCTTGCATGGCAAAGACCTGTCTTTCTTTTCAGCCTCCAGTGAGGGAATGAGAAACTGAGCAGCTCCTGCATCAAAGAATGTGTTTCCTATGGCTTTATCCTTTATAGCCCAGATCACCTCACAACCCTCTACTTCATACCTACAGGAACAGATAGCAAATAATGTACTATAGAAGATCCATCTCAATAAATCTGTATTATCATTTGGACCTAATCTTCCTAGACATCCTTTAATTAGTAACATTTTCCACAATATTGATAGAAAAATATAATCAGCAAAATATAAATAAATAGTTTCAAGCATTTAATCAGAACCCTTTAGAAAAAAGTACTGGTAGTGTGTTTTTTGTGATTGCTGTGCAGAGCCTTTATTGTTAATAATTGTTTGGGTTGATACAGATACTTACACTAATTCTAATGCGATTCCTCCATTGCCGATGACAACTATCCGTTTAGCTTTTGATAAGCGCTTTTGAAACTCCTGTAAAAATAGCATCAAAACAGGTTGTTGTTTTTTTCTTCTAACAAATAAGCATCTAAATAATTCTGCATCACACTCATGTTTGTTGACACCTCAAAGTTATATTCATATACATACACTATATAGACAAAAGTATTGGGACACCTGACCATTACACCAAAAGGGACTGTAATGACATGGTAGTCTACATACACGGACAATAATTTGGAGTTGGCATCCCCCTTTGCAGCTATTACAGTAGTTTTACCTCTTTTGGTAAGGCTTTCCACAAATTTTTGAAGTGTTTCTGTGGGAATTTTTTTTTGCCCATTCATCCAGTAGAGCATTGTGAGGTCAGGCACTGATGTTGGACGGGAAGGCCTGGCTCGCAACCTTTGTTCCAGTTCATCCCAAAGGTGTTTGATGTTGTTGAGGTCAGGGCCAGTCAAGTTCTTCCACACCAAACTCATCCAACCATGTCTTTTTGGACCTTGCTTTGTGCACTGGGGCACAGAAAAACTGTTCCCACAAAGTTGGAAGCAGAGCATTGTGCAAAATGTCTTGGTATGCTGAAGCACTGTAAGTAAATGGCCTAGCCCAACCCCTGAAAAAAAGACCCATACCTTTTTCCCTCCTCCACCAAACTTCACAGTTGGCAAAATGCAGTCAGGCAAGTAACGCTCTCCTGGCATCCACCAATCCCAGACTCGCCCATCAGACTGCCAAACAGAGTAGTGTGATTCGTCACTCCACAGAACATGTTTCCACTGCTCCAGAGTCCAGATGCGGCGTGCTTTACACCACTCCATCCAACATTTGGCATTGTACTTGGTGATGTGAGGCTTGCATGTAGCTGCTCGGCCATGGAAACAGTGGAAGTTTGGAACTCTTCAGCTATGGAATCAGCAGCGCATTGGTGACTTTTACGCAGCAAGCACCCCAACACTCAGTGACAGGTTCGCTCTGTGACTTGACGTGGTCTTCCGCTTTGTGGCCGAACTGCTGCTGTTCCTAAACATTTCCACTTTCCAATAATACCACTTACATTTGGCTGTAGAATATCTAGCTGGGATGACATTTCATAAACTGACTTATTCCAAAGGTGGCATCCTATTACAGCACTACGCTTGAATTCTTCATAATTAATTTTTTTTCACAAATATTTTGTAAATGCAGACTGGCTAGGTGCTTGAATTTACACACCTAATAGGTCTGAATAAAATGCCTGTATTCAATAATTAAGAGGTGCGTCCCAATATTTTTGTCCATATAGTGTATGTTCATTATTAATGAGCTCCAGTGTACCTGAGCACTGTCTGTGTCTCGTATGCCCAGCACATGAGGTTTGTCTTGGATAAGAAGCTTGGGTCTGCCTCCACTGCAGAGACACACCTTTTTATAATGGAACGTCTGACCATTCTCTGCTTGTAAAAGCTGCAAAAATTGAGAGCACGATTTAAAATTACATTTTGAATATGAAAAAAGAAACAAAGTGTATGTTAAGTTAACATACATGTTCCTTAGCTCGCAGGAGTTTGACTGCAGACTGTACAACTTTCAGATTGGGATACTTTTCTTCTAAAACCCTGGATGGCTGTTCCTCAATATCGAATTCTTCCAAGGTCTTCGACACCTACATGGAAAAAGGAAGATTACTTTTTTTAATTCAATATAAAGATTATTGGTTTAGAAATAAATTAGTTTATCATAAATGCTTGTCAGTACATTTTAACCATTTCAATGAAAACAGAAATAATTACGAAATTACACAAACATTTACTTAAGTATTACTTAATTTGGTAAAAAAGCACTCTTAAGTGCATTTAATATAAATTTAAACTATAATACATCTTAATTTAATTGTCAATAACATGAAATTAAGGGTACGAAAACATTACATTCATTTATGCATATTCTTTTAAAGTATATTATTTCATAATAAGTACTCTTTTTAAAAGTATGCTAAAGTGTACTTTTTCACAAGGGACAATAATTTGTATAATTGAATAAATAAGTATATTGTTTTAATATTTTTGGTTTGGCAATATATAGTATTACATACACATTTGTTTTACATTTATTACATTTTTAATTTTTTTCACCCTTTAATTGAAATTTGTGTTCGTTTAAAGCTGTATTTTTCAGGACACACACAAATTAACAACGTAATTATTTAAGAGGTTCATGTTGAAGAAGTTTAATTTTTTCCAGAATAAATAGTCAAGAGACACTCAAAGTCAATGTGAAATATCAAACCTGTTTAAAATTTGTAACCGTCTTCACTAAGGGAGAGGCTGTCAGAAGATAAACTTCATCTGATGGGAACTGCGATGCGATCTGCAAATGTTATGAAATTAGAAAGTTATCAAACAGACCAGCCATTGGATCAGTTATTGTTTTTGATGTGTTCATACCTGTTCTGCACATGTTACACCTGCGATTCCTCCACCTACGATGATAAATCTGACTTGTTTATCTGAAGCCATTGAACTTCAGCACATGTCCAGACCTCCGTGTGGGGATACGAACTTGTATCACACTGAACGACACCACTATTGAACTGCTCCGTTCTTGACACCTTCTCGATATTTTGTGGTCTCTATCTCTGCTAGAATCATATTAATCACTTAATAAGACATGTATAAAGAGCAACCTCATTCCGACTATATTTAGACCGAATGGACTTCCGTGTTTACCTTCTTTCAGCTGACTACAGAAGGCGTTGAGGGTCAAACAGTAAGCGCTACGATATACGAAGTACGTACTGTAGATTCCTTTCTCGAAATCTGAATGCTTACTCTCTTAACTCACGCTTATTTATATTATAAAGATATTACAATGTCAAAACCTGTCGTGGACAAATTTTAAACATTTTAGCCTGTGTGAAAGCAAGCTAAACCATTGTGGGGGAAAAAAGAAATGTGCTCAGTTGTATTGAATGTGCACTTGTAGTGTAGTCCTACTTTAATTTAAATATATATATATATATATATATATATATATATATATATATATATATATATATATATATATATATATATATATATATATATATTTAAAAAGATACTTTCAGATAAATATTAATTTAAAAAAATGCCACTTAAGTGTTCTTAAAGAGAGTAGGCTACACTCTCATGAATGTTTCTTAAAACAAACAAACAAAAAAATTCTTAAATCATTAGGTAGGCCTATGTTTTTATACTCTTGTCATGCTTAAAAAAAGTACACTTATTTTGATGTGTTGACCTTACTGTCTATGGTGTTGACTAGTGTACTAAAGCACATGCAAAGTAGGCCTACTTAATTATAATTTTAACTGTAGTGTGTTATTTGATATTACATTTAAAGTTAACAGCTTTATATTTTATATATATTTTAAATATATTAAATTGCAACGTAATTAAAAATGTGTAATTAATTTTTTAAATATATAATATACAAGCTTCAATACAAATGATATTTAATTATATTTTAGTTTATCGTTTAATTTTTGTCAGTGCAAATCAGCAGCATATTTTATCCATTTCAAAGACAACAGAAATAATTGTGATGTTGCATAAACATGTACTTGAGTATAACTTAAGTTGGTCAAAAACCACAATAGTTCAACCAACAACATTTTTTATTTAAAAAAACCTAAATACATTTTAATTCAATAAATAACATGCTATTAAGTGTATGAAATCATTATATTCGGCTTGCATTTAAAGTTTATTTTTCCATACTAAGTATTATTTTTAAAAGTATGCAAAAGCGTACTTCTTTTTAACAAGAGACAATAATTTATTATAAACTTCCGGTTACATTTTGATCAGCACTGATGCCACTAGCTGAGTGCTGCAGGTAATTACATATAGCCGTGACCAGTATAAAATGGAATACATGTAATGTCCTCGGATTTTTATGTCTGTAGAGTGTTGCTTTCATGAGTCACAGACTGAAAATAAACCAGGAGTGTCAAATGTGTCAAAACAAGTGAAACAATATCAGAATAACATACACAGACTCGGAAGTGTTATTTGAATTACTGCATGCACTGGCATGCCCCTTAAATGCTGATATGTTGATAATGTTGATATGCCCCTTAGACATGTTAAAACATTGCCCCAAATGTGGAACATCAACCCCCTTATTTGATCCACACAGAAACAGCTGCCCCTGGACATGAGGATAACTTAAGTTCACTGGACAGGAGAGTTCATATGGTAATAATCTCTTCTCGGAGATATTCTAACCTAATGAACTGCATGTGTGGCATGCTGTTGTTTATTCTTTAGGCTAATCTTCCACTGTAACTGCACTTACTGCATGTGTCATTTTCACCAACTTTAAACTCAAAAAGTTGTCCTCTTCACATTGTGCCTAACAACGCCCTTCAGCCTCTTGTACGGTATTTCTTACATATACACACTCACACATATACAAACTTTTATGTTAGACATGATCAATTGTGATTAATCAGTTTGACAGCACTAGAAAAAACACAAGTATTTGCTGAAAATACAACGTTAAGATGGTTTATGCTGGTTTTTTGCTGGCTTGGACCAGCATACGCTGCTCTTATGAAAAAGAACTGTGATTAATTGTATTCAGTGTGCACTTGTTGTGTACTTAAAATCTTAATAATCTGTTTAATACTTGATTATAATTTTAACTGTAGTGTGCTATTTGATATTACAATTAAAGTTAATATATTTTAAATGACTCCTGCTTCTGCAGTTGATATAGTAGTTTGGAGTATTTATGGATGTATGGAAGGATATTTTAAATTGTACTAAATTAATTGTACTAAACTGCAACTTCATCACATATGTGTAATTTCAAATATATTTACAAAAACTGATATACATATTTCAATAGAAATGACATATTTTTTGCCATAAATGCTTGTCAGTACACTAAAACCATATTTCAAAGACAAAGTTAGTCACTCTAAAGTTCAGCTAATTCCATGTAATATAAATTTAATAAATAATAATTTGTTTGCACTTATATTAAGTACTATATTCTTTTAAAGCATGGGTGGGCAAACTTGGTCCTGAAGGGCCACTGTCCTGCAGAGTTTAGCTCCAACCCTAATCAAACACACCTGAACCAGCTAATCAATGTCTTCAGGATTACTAAAAGGCTACAAGCAGGTAAGATTTATCAGGGTTGGAAACTTTGCAGAACAGTGACCATCCAGAGTTTGCCCATCCCTGTTTTAAAGGATATTTTTTTCCGTCATAAGTATTCTTTTTAAAGGTATGCTAAAGTGTTTTAAAATGCTGGTTAAATTAGTTAGAAATCCTGGTAAAGACACCAGAATCCAGAACACAACATGATGGTGAGAAATGAGATTTATTTACTATTATAAAAATACTTTGCTAATGAGAAACATATGAAATAAAGGTGGTACTTATATATATATATATATATAAGTTCTGAAAGTAAAACTTTAAAAAAAAAAAAAAATCCACTAAGAAATCAGGCACGAGATATGAAACATCAGTTGCACTGGACAAAATGACACACTATCAACTAACTTTCCATTGCCCTGATTAAAAAGTACAAGTTAATTATCCAGATGAAATGAGTCACACTTGAACTCAAGCTCTCCTCTCCTCTCTGTCTAGTCTGTGTACGTAATGGATCTGATGGCCCTGTATATCAGCCATATTAACTGCACTGAACAGCGGCTGTAGCCTTTAACCTCTTTGTGGACACCCACGTCATTATGACAGATATATCAACCGCCAAATTATCCGTGACCACAGCCAATCCTATTATTTCCTGTTATATTAATACAGGAAACACCCTCGCTGTTTGATACACTTAGATCAGAATAGAAATGATGTCACACTGGGGCAAGAACATTTTTCGTACAATGTCAGGATAATTAGGAAGTTGATTCTAAGAGGAAATGATATGAAGTGCTTCAGTGTTGTATTTGCTCACATGTGGATTCTCATGAAAAGGCCATATTTCACCCCAAAATTTGAAAGAAAAATTAATATATTTTATTTAAAGAAAATGAAGCATATATTTAAGAATGTTACCACTGTGAAATAATTTTAAATGCACATTTACTCTAATTCTCTAATGTGTCTTTTGAGGTGTTACATATATTTTGAGGTGACAAACTAATATATATATATATATATATATATATATATATATATATATATATATATATATATATATATATATATATATATATATATAATATATATATATATCCATCTTGAATGGGAAAGGGACTGTGAAAATTTATGGCTGAAATTTTCATTGGGCCTTACCTGTCCATCTCTGTTGCTGATGATGCATCAGCCATTATATGAAATGCCACTGACGTATTTTTCGGCTGATTGATTCATATTGCAGGTGGCCCTTCCACATATTTTATCTATTTCTGTCTCAATAATATCTTTTTATTAGAGCAGCCACAGAATGTGTGCGACTGCTCACACCAGTTGACATTCACCATCAAAAAGAAGAAAAATGAACAGAATATTCTATGTTATTGCCAGTTCAAACATGTGGACAAAATGATAGTCTCTGATGATGACAGAGATGTTTTTTTTTTTTTAGAGTTGGCTGTCATATTGAAACGGGTGTCAAAGGAGAAGACATTTTCACACTATTTTATTTTATTTTATTTTTTATTTCGAATATCTCTGACATGTCCACTCAAAATAGCATTTTTCTCAATTAGCTGAAATTAGCAATGCTATTATATGCAAACTATATACAATGAAATGCACCATCTGGACACAATTAATGGTACCCTTAGAAATTCTTTGTAAAATATCTCTGAAGTATATTTCCATCCAACACAAAGGCCAAATTCCCTTAATCATCCATCACAATGAGAAAAACCAAAGAATATGTGATGTGCAGCAAAAGATTGTTGAACTTCACAAAATAGAAAGTGGCTGTAAGACAATAGCTAAAGATTGAAAATCCCCATTTCCACCATCAGGGCAATAATTAAAAAGTTCCAATCAACTAAACATGTTACAAATCTGCCTGAAAGACGACATGTGTCTATATTGTCCTAATGCACAGTGAGGAGGATAGTTTAAGTGCCAAAGATTCTCCAAGGATCACAGCTGGAAAATTTCAGAGATTAGTTGGGAGGGTTTCAAGAAAAATCCTCATCGCTCATCCAAAAACAAACTCCAGGGCCCGTTTTTTCAAAAGGTTTAATCCGGATAAAATTGATCCGGATTTAGTAATCCTTTTTGTTGCGATCCGTGATCACGTAATCCAGCTTACTTTTGGAGCCAGTTTTTTAAAGCAACATCGGATTGGATCAATCTGATCCGGATAGGAACTTTTCAGGATCACCAAATCTGGATTTCCAGTGCTCTACGGAGGCCCTAAAGGGACATGTTGATAGAAAGAATATGGGTTTTGAATTAAATATATTTTTGTTGGATATTTACAGCTGTTTAGGGATTGTTTTATGGCACCAAAATTTCTTTTTACTTTAGAGTAGGTTACCGAAAGGCTAAATATGTAGACTAATGTCTGCATTTAATTTATTACTTTAACAGTTAAACTAATCAAGAGCAAGATAAAAAATTGTATGCATATTACATGATAAAAATTTTGTATTTTTTGACTAGTTTTAAAGTTTTACTACATTTTCCTCCTGGAATCCACCTTGAAATCCTACCCCCTGTTGGGATCAGGATAGTCCTGTTTTTTTTTTTTTTGGGATCAAAGTGATCCAAATCCTACAAAAAAGTTCTGAAAAACCCAAACTAAAGGTTTGATCCGGATCAAAACCAAGATTGGATTATGTGATCTAATCCGATTATGTAATCCATTTTTTCTTTTGAAAAACACATTTTCAAGATTTGATCCAATCCGTTATTCAAAATCCTAGTGGATTACTTTTGAAAAACCGGGCCCAGCATTTTCAGTTGTCAGACATGACTGGAACTTCAAAAGGGGCCGGCTTCTATGGTCAGATGAAACTAAAGCGTTTTGAGTGTTTTAGCATCAAACCCACCAGATGGGTTTGGTGCAAACAGGGATAAAAAGTACCCCATGCTCCCTGTTAAATATGCTGCTGGATCTTTAATGTTGTGGGCCTATTTGTTTTGCTGGAGGTCCTGGACGTCTTGTTCATATACATGTTTTAGCAAATACTAATAAAAAATCAAAACCTGACCGCTTCTTCTAGAAACCTTATAATGGGCTGTGGTTGCTGGATGGATCTTCCAAGAGGATGATGATGATGGGTGGAGTGAACTGAAGATGAGAAGCACCAACAATGGACCTGGGAATCTGAAGGGTCTGGAGAGATTCTGTATGGAGGAATGGTTCTCCAAACTCAAGAGAAAACTGTTGTCTTTGCAAAAGGAGGTTGCAAAAAGTATTGAACAAAAGGGTACTGTTAATTGTGTCCAACGTGTATTAGAGAAAAACGTTTATTTGATAATGAGATTTAAATGATTATACTTCAATGAAAGGTTAGAATTTTGTGAATTAAAAAAAAAAATCTAAAGGATAGATCTAAAAGATTTATTTTTCATATTTATCGAGGGTACCAACAATTTTGTCCACATCTGTATGTACTTTCCCAAACTGTTTTCTCTGTTACTGTTTTCAATGCCTTTTTTTAAATCCTCAGTTTTACCATCAGCATGTTTTTGTATGTATTGCAGATGCCCTTATAAGCTAGGGCTCTTTTTAGATAGTCAGGGTCAGAGCGGAGGTCTATAATGAGCTAGAATGGTGCAAAAATTGAGTGTCTTTTATGGCTATACTAGCCTACAGTAATCAATGTATGCAACCACTTGATGTTGGCATGCATTAACTTATCTGTGTGTTCATGAAAACAGAGATATGGCAAAGCTCCGCATCCAATCAGATGCTGTCAGACAGAGTTCTAATGGCTAATGGTTGTGGTATATTTAACCACATTTGCAATATCACTTTCTTTAACAAAAAATAATGAAAAAAATGAGTTTTAAAAGATAAGTCATTCTTGCTATATTGCTTTGAAATTTGACCAGCAGTAATAAACAAAACAATCTTGAAGACTATGGGTTTATTGACCTTATTGTAATGACATTGAGCAGAGAAGTGGATTATCTTTTTTCTTTTATTAGAAAAATCAAAACAAAATGTTAATTCTTCTTTGCTATTCATGTACTTTTTATAATACATTTTATTCATGTGCCATCATGATAGCGTGTATGTTGTCTGAGAACCTTATTGTCATGCAAGGTTTACAGAAACTGAAAATGCTGCAAACAACTGTTTACACCAAAAGGCACTGGCTTTCATGTACACTGGGAAAAAAGAAAAGAAAAAAAATCAAATGAAAATGAAAACAAATGCAATAACATACAAACAGATTAATTTTCTTCATTATCATACATATTACATTTATTTTACTGTAGGAGTATGATTCTCGCTTTGGGGTGCAAGAGGTCCCAGGTTCAAATCCCGGACGAGCCCCCAATTCGTTGCCATTTGAACTATAGTGGCAGGTAAACAGGCGACTGTAGCAGGTCTCTCTTTCCATAAGTGTTGGATCCGACGTTGGTTGGCGCATAGACGGTGCCGATGGTGTTGCTGGATCGGATGAGAAAATCTGCTAATCTCTGAGTCACGCAGGTGGCTGTATTGCACCTCCTCTTTTCGATGTGATGACTGTAGGGTAGGTAAAAAGGTTATTCAGTCATTAGTCATATGTCTAAATTAATTAATTACCTTATGATTTTTTTTTAATTATTTAAGTCACCATGAAATCAAAATTGACAATTCTTGTTTTTACAGAATATTATAAATTAATTTTCTGATTAAATTTTTACCTGTCACTCACACGAGATAACTACAAACTACAATGATCCAATCAATTTCCGATGGACAAAATCAAATCCCGCCCTACTTTTTTTTTCTTTTCTTGTTCAAGAAGCTGTCATATACATCACAATATGGAATAAAGGACTATTGCTTACTTTGGCAAAATGTAGGCAAGATTTCGCAGGCAAATAAGGTCCATTGTCGTTTATCAGTAGTGTAGTGATGTACAAAATACGAATTGCAACTCAGACAGAAGTCATTTTCAAACCAAGCAGCTTTCTGTTAATGTAGGCAGTGAATGTTGCGTGACCAAGCTAAAGACGAGTAAAATTTGCTTGGTGATCTTTTTGCCTTCATGCAAAAATAAGACCCAAAAAATTCACCCATGAAATTTTGTCACGTAACAGCCTATGTGATATATCATAAAGAGTAATAATGACTAAATAACATCAATTAATATAAATAGTAAAAAAAAAAAAAAAAAGCTATAGCAGGTTCAAGTATCAGAATTTTATAGTGCATATGGACAAGTGGACAGATACAAACAGAGAAATGTCCCATAATTTAAACAATTTGGAATGCCAACTGACCAATTATTTTTGTAGACAATTAGAAAAAAAGGTTAAATGGGGTTCTTCTAATAAATTACAGCAAAATGTAACAATTACGAAATTGTGTAAAAGTACTTTGATGGTACAAAAATGGCAACATCTTAAACAATGAATCATAATTGACACAATTAATTTGTCCAAGTACCTGTTCACTGCACTGAGACCCCTTGGGGGCCGTTGCCTTGTAAAACTCACAAAGGGATTGTCAGATAGATCATCTCTAACCAGCCATCCATCAGCCTCTTGGAAGTCATCTGGCTGCTCATTGGACGAAAGGGAGTACCTGTTGACAAGAAGAGGCCACAAAGCACCATCTCATCAAGAACTGCGAGTAGAGTGCCACTCTCCCTGAACATGACAATCTTCTGAAGTGGAAATGTGTTGCAAGTGGATCATTTGTGCCCACTGTTCATATCGCTCATACACACTTCTATCTACACACTTGCAACACAGTTGTTACACCTCAAGATAGACCAAATAATTTGCTACTTTTTTTTGCGTATACAGTTTGTTTGATGTGATACCATTACACTCAATGGCTACATTTTTTTTTTAACTTTTTTTTTTACTTTTTTTTTTGTAGTGATGCCACAGAACAACCCCAATCCACAAACAACCTTTCAGTGAAGTTCAAAAAATATAATTTTTAGTGTGAAGGATGTTTTAAAAATCTAAAGAACCTTTTTCCACTATAAAGAACCTTCATTTGTGTAACATTAGCCTACATTATTAACTTTAATTGTTTATATTTACATAAAAAATTTGCTGACTACAATTTATCAATAAATCTGACTACATTTAACAAAAGTTAAATTTAAAGGTCAAATCAACTAGAAATACAGGTAGCTGCACATTTTTACTTTCTACAGTATGCACCAGTTAATAGATTGACACTTGCTCTTTCTTATCACTAATTTCCACACCAAAACGATATAATATGGGATAGTATATATAAGTATGGGTATTAAATAGTGGAATTAAAACGTAAAAAAAAAAAAGAAATATAGATCAGCTTCTTCAAAGTCGCCACCATACCTGCACACTCTGCTTTTCTTTCACTATCCAGTTAAATTCATGTATCTAAAAATTGATTTTAATTAATTTAATGGTACACCAGTATTGAAATTCTGGCCAATAGCGATAAGAGGGTCATTAATTTTAATAAATAATCACTAATAGCAGATATCATACTACTTTCTTGCAGGTTATGTCTGCAAAATATGTTGATTCAAGAACACGTCTTGGCATGTCTTACTTGGCAAAATCCCCTTGATTTTGCTGAGCTTGATGTGTTACTTGATGCGATGTAAAAGCACCCAACCCTGATTGTAAGCCTAAACTTGACATAACCTGTGAACTTGTCCCTCAAATCTGATTAGCTGATTGGAATGTTGTTCCAGGATCAACAAAGATGCTGATCCAGGAACATGTTGGACTTGGTGAAATCAGATTCTGCCTGTCAGCACATAAGCACAGAATATACAGTAACACTTTACAATAAGGTTCATTAGTTAAACATTAGTTAATGTTTAACTAACATGAACTAACCATGAGCAATATATTTGTTACTGTATTTACTAATCTTCATTAACGTCAGTTAATGAAAATACATTTGTCCAGTTTGTTCATGTTAGTTCACAGTGCATTAAGCAATGTTAACAAGATTTTAATAATGTATTAGTAAATGTTGAAATTAACATTACCAAAGATTAATACATGCTGTATAAGTGCAGTTCATTATTAGTTCATATTAACTAATGTAGTTAACTAATGTTAACTAATGAACCTTACTGTAAAGTGCATATACACTCATGCTCTTAAAGCACAAAGTTTTGAGATCAAAAGTTTTTTAAAATCATGAAAAACATAAATTTAGTAAAATGTGTCCAAACATTTGACTGTATGGTAGTAATGTTATGAAGTATTATAAGTATTAAATATTTTTGACTTAAGGGTTGGTTCAGGGACATCCTAAAAAATAGATCAAACATCAAATCAAAATACATCCCAGCAGCTAAGATTTTGACTTTTTACAATGAGTTAGAAGACATACCTGTTGTGAGGGACTGTGGCGACACAATGCAGCATCACAAGGAAGATCAGGATCAGGGAGGACAGTTTCAGATGATACATGGCAGACTGCAATACTTTTAAATGTTCTTGTGCAAAATAAAAAATAAAAAATAAAAAAAAGCATTAGCATGAGTAAAATTGCATGTCACACACACAAAAAGCTAGTATGTTCTTTTTAACCCATATTAAAGTGCACGACATTAGCATTATCATTACTATTATTAAAATCAGAATTGTTACCACTTTTAAACTAAAAATAAACTCAAATAGAGTGTTGTTGAGCCTAATGATTCAACAAAAAGTTTCCAGATATTGCCTAATGATACAACAAAAAGTTTCCAGATATTTTATTAAAAGAGTAACAGTACTCACTTCCAGCGTTTTCAAGCCAGTGGACAGCAGCTCCAGAAGGTGCTGGCGATGTCTCTGTTTTTCACACAAACACTCACACACTCACTCGCCCCATTCGCTCTGTTATAAGCTCCTACCCTCAACCACTTGTGACATCATCACACTCCTCCAAATATAGCTCTCGATTTCCAGCAGAGATCAGGGATATATGGAGAGGGGGGTTGGCTTGAAGAATTCAAACTCAAAGTTAGGGTCAAAAGCACTGTTGACGCTTGTCATGACGTTCGTCGTGGACATCATCATCGACTACCTTCACATCATAATGCTTCAGATGACTCTGAGTCCTTCCTGCAATGGAAAAACAAGTACTTTCTAGGAGCACATTTTGCTTATTATAATTATTGTTTCTGGAGAAAAATCAATGCTTTACCTGAAAAAACTTCTTCAAAATATTATAGATGTTGGGCCAGGCCTTGTTTTCCTTTGTATCCTTGTTCATTCAATATGTTTTAAAAGTGTCAGACTTAGTTCAAAACTTTTCCTTTCTTGTAGACCAATACTTTCACTTTCCCAGGGATTTAAGTAGCAATCTTTATTTTAAGTCAAAGAACAAAAAGAAGTTTCGGCCAAAACCCACCAACATCCAAGGAGACTGAATAAAACAGAATGAACAAAATGTGAACATTTTTTAACTTTTTGAAGCTTGAAAGTCTCCATTCAGTTTCACTGTAGAAAGATTTTGGAATTACATAAAATTTCAATTTTGTTGAAAATGTATCATGTTTTTCTATAGGTATAGTTTTGACTTTAAACCAAAACTAAATAAGATGCTACCAGTTTTACACATTTTGTAAAAATTGTAAAAAGACGCAACCTGCTAATTTTACCTTAGAAAGCAACTTTCACCTGATTTAACCCCTAAATATCAGTTTTGTTGGTAGGATATATATGAATGTGTTTAGATCGAAATTAAATAAGATATGCTAATAGTTTTACAAATATTTTCAATTCTAAAGCCCTATGTATATGTAGGTATTTTTATTGTTATTATTTTTTATTGTTATTTTGTAAATAAATTAATAAATCCAATCAAACGTCTCCCCCGGGTTTGGCAACTATGGAAGCCCGTTTCCGCCACTAAAAAAAAAAAAAAAACGCCACTTAAAAAAAAAAAAAAAAAGCCACCAAAAAAAAAAAAAAAAAAGATTAATTGCGACTTTTTATCTCAGAATTGCGAGTTATAAAGTCAGAATTCTGAGATATAAAGTCGCAATTGCGTGATAAAAAGTCAGAATTCTGAGATATAAAGTCGCAATTGCTTGATAAAAAGTCAGAATTCTGAGATATAAAGTCGCAATTGCGAGTTATAAAGTCAGAATTCTGAGATATAAAGTCGCAATTGCGTGATAAAAAGTCAGAATTCTGAGATATAAAGTCGCAATTGCGTGATAAAAAGTCAGAATTCTGAGATATAAAGTCGCAATTGCGTGATAAAAAGTCAGAATTCTGAGATATAAAGTCGCAATTGCGTGATAAAAAGTCAGAATTCTGAGATATAAAGTCGCAATTGCTTGATAAAAAGTCAGAATTCTGAGATATAAAGTCGCAATTGCGAGTTATAAAGTCAGAATTCTGAGATATAAAGTCGCAATTGCGTGATATAAAGTCAGAATTCTGACTTTATTTCTCGCAATTGCGACTTTATATCTCAGAATTCTGACTTTTTCTCACTACTGTGAAACGTTATTTCACAGTACAATAAAAGTTGTTTTTAACAGAATGGATACACTAATGAATTTTACACGATAATAACAATATCATAATAATCATAAGAAGAAGAAGAATCAGCTGTGGCGGAGGCGCAATAAATCAGACAAAGCTGAAGTGGAACATTTTAATACATCCAACAGCTTCAGACTTCACGGCAGCATGTCTATCGTTGGATGCACTGTTACAGACAGAGATACTGACCATCAGTTAATTGCGAGAAAAAAAAGTCAGAATTCTGACTTTTTATCACGCAATTGCGACTTTATATCTCAGAATTCTGACTTTTTATCACGCAATTGCGACTTTATATCTCAGAATTCTGACTTTTTATCAAGCAATTGCGACTTTATATCTCAGAATTCTGACTTTTTATCACGCAATTGCGACTTTATGTCTCAGAATTCTGACTTTATAACTCGCAATTGCGACTTTATATCTCAGAATTCTGACTTTATAACTCGCAATTGCGACTTTATATCTCAGAATTCTGACTTTATAACTCGCAATTCTGAGATAAAAAGTCGCAATTCATCTTTTTTTTTTTTTTAGTGGCTTTTTTTTTTTTTTTTTTTTTTTAAGTGGGTTTTTTTTTTTTTTTTTTTTTTAGTGGCGGAAACGGGCTTCCATAGGCAACCGCCATAAAACATCTAAAGAAGAAGAAGGTCTCCCCAATCTCATTTGCCTAAGAATTTAACTTGTCACGTGATGAATCTGCATTTTGCCCAGCAACAGATGTCTGTCATAGAGCAGAGAGAGTAAGTAATTTTTCACTGCTTTAGCTGCTAATAAAGGCCTACTTTAAAATATCGGGTATATAGTGAATTTCAATGTGTTTATTGCTAAGTTTAGCGCGACAAAACCAACTCGGCGGAGCCCTTACAACAATCCGCGTGCGATGTTATCTGGTTGACATTAACGTTACATAGTAATGTAACTTAAATATTATTATGGAGTTAACCTTACACGGAGTGTGTATATGTACTTTTACTACTATCTATAGTAGTATTTACGACAGTAGTATTTTAGAAACTATCTTTTCTAAAAGCTAATATGTGATTGTTTTGTAGAGCCAGTACTTACATTGATCCAACCGTAAATGAGATACATGATTTCACAGTGATTACCATGATCTTACTACAGTTACCACATGTAACTTAATCTACATTATAGGTGCAGTACAAGAACAGTGGCAAAAATGTTACATGCTGCTGGCCTAACAGTAACACCCACTGTTGTCTAAATAAACATGATGTTCAGGACTGTTGTACATTTCCTTTAAATCATTACTGAAATATACTGCCACCACGTGTTACAAAGCATCCATTGCATCAGATTTAACTGTCAACAATTTACAGATTAATACATGTATGTGAAGTACTTGTACATATTTGTTTAATCTATTAGATATGGTCATTTTACATTGTGTGTAACTGTTTTTTATACTCTTACACACACACACACCATTATTTTACCAGTGATTACATGATCTTACATCAATTACCACATACCACAATTACACCATTACACAGTACAGTATTTTTGTACAGTGACAAATGTTTCATGAAAGTTAAAAATACCATAGTTTAAAAAAAATACCTAGTACATCTTGACTTGATCTTTATTTTATTTTATTTATGTTTTTTTTTTTTTTCATAAATGAAGTAAGGGTTGTAACACCAGTGGCAAGGCTAATTTGTGTAACAAGTGGCATCATTGCACCAGAATACACACCACTGATCACACACTAAAATTAATAATAATAATAATACTAATAATAATAATACAGTAATATCTGTATTATTATACAGTCACCTGGCCAGTAAAAAAAATTAAATTAATATTTGATAAAAAAAAAATAATAATATAAAAATATACATATACTTTCATAATCAGAGTAGTAATAGTCACCAACTTTCTCCCCTGTAGTGACGGCCCTGTTCATAATAAGTGTCATCCATTATTACACACATTAATTTAGCTTCTACCTAGACAAATCATAATACTAGGGATCCAATTCAAGATATCAACAAAAAATATAATAGTATATCAGTGATACTAAAACAACATTGGATCTAAACCCTTTAAACCTCTTAATTATCCACCCACTCAGGAACATACCCAGTGCCACTGGCAGAATAGACATCGATCCTACATATATAAATATTTATATATGAGCACATGTGTAACCACCATAGCTATTGATAAATTGATATTTTGAAAATTGTGTCAATACCCAGCCCTAGTTGTTAAAAAATTTTAGGCTGGTCTGCCTCAGCGGTCTACCAGCGCTCTTCACTGTCAAAATGATGGTCAGTCAGATCAAAGAAGTCGAGGCTTACTATTTCACTGAAGACGAGTGTAAATTCCATTCTGACGCTTTAAGTTTTTACAGTGAAAGAGTGTGTGCATGGTAAGATACAAGTAGTGCAAACTACTCAACTATTTTATGAAAGTATGCCATCATTTAAAACCAACAAACAAGAGAATAACTAGGATATACAACCATGCTACACATAGACAATAAACAATGCAGGAAAAGGAACTAACTGAGACAGGGGGCTTAACTACACAGCAAACAAAGGGAGAAACTAACTAGACACACCTCAACTGAGGACTCTAATCAATCTGTAACCATAGAAACTAAACAGCAGGGAACAGAGAAGAACAAAACTAATTAACAAACTTGAAACAATGTCAGACTAGAACATGACTGAATCAAACAGAAATACAAACAATATACATGACTAAAACAAACTCATAACATGACAGTGTTGTGTAAACGTCTGTTTTCTCCATATTAGGATTTTTCCGCCTAACGCTTTCATCTTTATGATCGTGGTCCAGCTGTGAAATTACAGAGGGCTAATCCAGTCAATGAGAGACTAATTTCAAATGACAGGAAAATTGACCAATCATATCGTTCCACTAAAAGGGTGGGCCTCAAAAAGTTTATTTAATGCTTCCACCCACTGTGGGTGAACAACATCGGGGGGAAAAAAAATGCTGATAAAATAGCTAGCGCTATTCGCTTTGAAAACCGCAAAGTAAAGCAGAATTCAGACTGCACGATTTTCAAAGTAGTCGGGTCACTGTTCTTTTCACACTGCATGACTATATTGGCCAGCATTCAGTCACTGCTGTGTTCACACTGCACGATGGATCGGCGACAGAAGGTTTCACACTGCATGACTTTACAATAGGAAGAATCGCCGACAACTCTGTCTGGCACGCAAACTACGTTTCACAACCAAACACACGCGAGAAGGACAAGGAAACAACGCGAGACTGGGATTATTATTAAAAATGGTAGCCCGCAAGAAGCTTGTGATACGAATTACCTGTGCGCTGATTTGAAGCAAAAATAAGAAAAAGAAAAGAAGAATATGGAGGAGGAAATGGTTGGGGAGACGCGAGGAACAAGGATTGTGTGTTCTGCAACGAGAGTGGTCTATAACTCCTCCCTGAAGCTCTGTATCTTGCTCTCTTATTGGCTGTCGGTCATCGCCGATGTAGTTTTCAGTCACTTTTTACACAGCAGGATTTTGAATCGCCGACAGGTACAGATATTTAGCATGCCAAATATCTCACGGGCGTCGGCGACTCTCTCAGATCTTTGCTCATTCACACTGCGCGATTGTCACTCGTGTGAACGAGCACCGTTCTCAAAACCTGTCGGCGAGCCAAAATCGGGGCTGAAATCGTGCAGTCTGAACTTGGCTTAACATTAAAGAGTACATCGTCCATATAGTGGACTTCAATGGAGCGCAACAGTTGAAGGTCAAAATTACAGTTTCATTGCAGCTTCAAAACGTTCTACACAATCCCAGACGAGGAATTTGATGAAAACATTCCAGGATTTTTCTCCATATAGTGGACTTCAATGGAGCCCAAACGGTTGAAGGTCAAAATTACAGTTTACAGCTATCCCAGACAAGAAATAAGGGTGTTATCTAGAGAAACCATTGTTCATTTTCTAAAAAAAAAAATTGTATACATTTTAACAATAAATGCTCATCTTGAACTAGCTCTCTTCTTTAGAATTCCGGCAGTGTAGACACTGCTAAGTGTATTACTGCCCTACACAGGTCAAAGTTTGAACTAATTGTTATATGCTTACACTAGCATATTGTATATGACAATTTTGTTCAAACTTTGACCTGTGGAGGGCAGTAATACACTTAGCAGTGTCTACACTGCTGGAATTCAAATACAGAAGAAGAAGAGAGCTAGTTCAAGATGAGCATTTATGGTTAAAACGTAAACAATTTTTTATTTTTATTTTAGAAAATGAACAATGATTTCTCTAGATAACACCCTTATTTCTCATCTGGGATAGCTGTAAACTGTAATTTTGGGCTCCATTGAAGTCCACTATATGGAGAAAAATCCTGGAATGTTTTTATCAAAAACCTTAATTTCTTTGCGACTTGAAGAAAGAAAGACATGAACATCTTGGATGACATGGGGGTGAATAAATTATCAGGAAATTTTAATTTGAAAGTGAACTAATCCTTTAAAGCATTTCAGTGGTAGCCTACCACTGGATGATAGCATCAATCTAAAGCTTTTCTGCTGAAATTGTTACGTGACTGATTTTATTCTGGCTGCCGCTGCCACTGTTTTATATGTGATGCTTTATTTGAGGAAACAGTAATTTTGCAGAATTACTGGTCAATCTGTAAATTAACTAACTTAGCGACTATGCACATTTGCTGTAATTCTGCATAACAGTTGCATTTTTCCCAAATCAAAGTTTAATACGGTCTGCTACATAAAACATACATTTAATCGGCTGCTGTGCCAGTCTAATGATATTAGATATTATGCTTGTTTGTGGTGGTGGATTCAAAAATGCCACGATTGTTCACTGATCATGATGTTCATGATGCGAAAGTGTCTGTCTCTAATGTGCTTTGGTCTGAGCGCTGCCATGACACATCGGCTTACATTAAATTTTGTTGGTTTTGTGGCCAGTTCTCACCATATTGAACTGAAATGCGCACACCGATTGTGTGATGATGCAATTATTTGTAATGATTATTTACATTTTATTACTTTTTGTTTAATTTTAGTGATAAACAATGCCATACCTATGTAATGCTGGCTTTGTATTTGTGTTATGTAATATTAAGTCTTTAAGTAAAAGTCTTTGGTAATATTCACTAAGACAATAAGCTCATTCATAACATTACTAAAATGCACTAACAAGTCGTGCCAAATACATTCTCACTACCTGCAAGATCCTTTTTTTGACATGCTATAAAACTCCATATAGTGTGCTTTGTTAAGTATTATTCTGAATTTTATAAAATATATCACATGCTTTTCCACATATAACCATGCATCACTGGACACTGATGAACAGTACTCTGGGTTTCAGATGAGCATGGATCTCACAGTGAAATTATCAGCATCATTAGTGTAGGCGGCAGCTGTATCGAATTTGTACCTTTCAGACAAAAATGGGGATCTTTATTAATCCTATACTAAATATGAGTATGATGTGATGCTCTTTGTCTTATGTATTACTTTACTGAAAATGACATTGAAATGCAATTCACACATTATTACACAAACAAATACACCTCTTTTATAATAAGCATGTTTCTAATTTCAAAAATGGGGGGGGGGGGGGGGCTGTTCTATCATAATACAACCCATAAGGCCCATAATGAAGTGAGCTGAAGTAGCTTGCCACGTTAATGACCAATATTACCTGCAATCAAATTGAACATATTATGTTTTGTTAAGATTAATGACATAAAATAAATCATCATTCTCTGCACCATTTGTGAAGTATGAACAGTAATTCAGTCACATTGCAGCACAGTGTTGTGACTCACTGGTATAAGTACTCATCTAATGGGTGAACCTCTGCCCTCATTTCTCAGTGCAGCTCTACACATCTCAACTCAGCCATTTCAAAACTGCCATTGATGATACCAACAGTGGAGCTTGGGATCTCAAACCCCTCTCAGTCTGAGTGATGGTGCTGCTTTTGGTGTAAGCCCCAGTCAGGGATTTGGAGAAATAACAAGATGGCAAGTACACCAATAAAGATCTTTTCAGACCTTTTTTTTTAAATTTCAGAGAGAGAGAAAAAAATAACCTAACCCCATGGCCTGGGGCCGTATCAGAGTAAAATTTTAGTCTTAAGTGTGTCAAAATTTGAAGAATGGTGTAATTTTACTCTTATTCCTAGACTTAAGAATAAGAGTTATCATTAAAGTTCCTAGGTGTTAAGACTAGGTCTCAGCTCCTAAATTATTTATAAATAAGTGCTGGCGAGGCATCATAACGGAGTAACAAGATGGCAGCAGAGATAAGGAGGCTGCGCACTTTCCAATGAAAATATAATGTATTGGAGTTAAATGTTGACAGGGAGTTAATAAAATGATAAACACTTGTAAAGGTATTCTTTTTGTAACTGACCTAGTAAGAAATTGAATAACTTCTCCCACTCTACAAGTCAATGCTCTAACTGTAGAAATGAAAGTAATAGTTACATTTTTGTGGACTGGCATTTTGTTTGACTGGAAAAAGGCAGCAGTCCAACGATGATGACTTGTGCCCTTCAAGTCTACAGTAAGCAGGGTCTTAAATAGCACTATTGTGGCACTGACCACAACAAAGTGGCCAAAAGTGATGTGTGGAGTTTTTTTAATGACCCTAAATGTCTGTTTAAATATGAGGAATATATTAAAATATGAGGAAATATTTTTATATTTATATTTTTTAAATATTTTAAAATATGAGGGAAGAACAAAACACTAAACTGAAGGTATTTATCTGACAAAATTGTTTGGCAAAAAAGGAAAACTACAAGTTTTAGAAAAACAAAAAAGCTAACAGGAAAAAAGCATATATTAACAGCAACATAATCAGTTATTAAATATTTCATTGGTCAACTCTTGTTTGTGTTCATAATTTCTTAATAAGACAGCTTGGCCAAAAGATATGTTGCATAATTTGGCATGTTTCAAATAATTGACTTCAAGCACAACTGTGCAATATGCTTACAAAATCTTTGACACATTTTGTTTGTGTCAGTCTTCCTATAATGAACATCACTTTTGGCCACTACTGAATGGCAGCCAAGCAAGCCACTTTCATTAAAATTTTGGGGCTTTCCTGGAGTTGTTGGAGCCATTGATGATGGAACTCATGTTTACATCATTGCTGTGACGATGACTCAGTTTGAGTGGGATCCATAAGTGCTTTATTGATAAACAGCAAGCTCACAGTACAGGCAGGCATGAGTCTTATCACCAGTGTAAACAACAGTGTCAGAGGCAGCACAATAATCAAGGTCATTACCGCAAAGGATCAGGGCAGGCAGCAAACAAATGAAGTAATAGTCCAGGCAAATGACAGGGTAACAGGCAGGCAAAAAACAATCAAAGGTCAGTAATCCAAACATGGTCGATACATGGGTAGACAGTAACAGGAATCAAATGATCAGAATTGTAGCAGGACAAACAATACTTTGCAAGGAGTGTGTGGCTGTGTCCGAAACAGCCTACTTCTCTACTAGGGGAAAAGCAGTAGGCGAGCGAATAAGTATGTCCGAATCCTTAGTGTTCAAAAAAAAAGTAGGCGAGAATTACCTGGGTGATGTACTAATTCTTGCGAGATTCTGACGTGCGTCTACTTAAAGTGCATTCAAATATGCCTACCTACTATATAGTAGGGGAAAAGCAGTAGGCGAGTGAATAAGTATGTCCGAAACCTCAGTAATCATAAAAGAGTAGTCGAGAAGTTCCCGGATGGCCTACTGCTTCCGCCCAGATTCTGAAGTGTTCATCGATGGATACTTTTCTATCCCAGGAGGCCATGGGAAAGGATACGTCATAATCAAACACGGAGGAGAAAAGCGACGCGGATGCTTTCAAATGTGCATATTGAAAACCAAAAACATGGCTCTTGTGTTAAAATCGCATTTGTTGAACTACTGTGGAGTAAACTGTTGAAGGTGTAAAGACGCTAGAGAGTAGTATAGTTGTGATTTTGCTGTGAAAACACGTTTTATTGTGTACAGCTAACAGGGGAGCTTCAGTAAGCACACGTTCATCTCCAAAGTGGATTTACATGAATTCTAAACCATATACATCATAAAGTCGCTTACTAAATGTTTATTTAACATCACAGGAAAATATTCAATAAGTATTGCAGATGATGAGCACATCACAATATGAAATCTGAGTGATGTGTGTGCTATTAGGTAGAATTCACTGTTGTCAACACCGTTTACATTACATGAATGCAAGTAATGTAAATAAACAAATGTACAAGTAACTAGACATAAGTTATCTATTTTATTTGTCTGTTAGTACTGTTAATAAATTAAGGAACATTTGTATTGGATAAGAAGTGAGTTAACACATCATCAACTACCTCAACATGTAAATGTAGTATTGAGCACATAAATCTCAGAGGAAAATTGAATCTTGTCTGGATGTTACAGGGACAGATGATCAGGAGAGAGACTGATGAAGGAATGCTGCCATCAAAGGGTTTGAGTGAATATACTACAGAAATGAATAAAAAATCTATTTAAATCTTAAAGGGTTAATTCACCCAAAAATGAAAATAATGTCATTTATTACTCACCCTCATGCCGTTCCACACTTGTAAGGCCTTCGTTAATCTTCGGAACACAAATTAACACAGTCATGTTGGAACAGGAAGGGGCCATCCCCAAACTGTTCCCACAAAGTTGGGAGCATGAAATTGCCCAAAATGTCTAGGTATGCTGAAGCAATAAGTGTTCCTTTCACTGGAACTAAGGGGCCAAGCTTAACCCCTGAAAAACAACACCACACCATTATCCCCCCTCCACCAAACTCAGCATAATTGTAGATTAAAAAAAAAAAAAACATTTGTGTTGGATGAGACAGTACAGAGATGCCAAAATATGCTTACAGACAAATCTGATGATGCTATAAGGAAAAGACAAAGTAGGAGACTCTTTCACCTGCTGTCAGCTGCTGATGCCATCATTTACCAGCAGTTGGCAGTCTCTTTAGACTCTGTTATTCCCGGACTCTATTTCCCAGAACCCACTACTCATTATTAGTTTACTGGTTTCAGCTGTGTCTTGTTAATTATATCATTACCCTGTCTATTTAAATGCCTTTCTTCCTGTATTTAGTATGAAGTCTTGTTCATTTGTTTTGGTTTGCATGTTATGGTCAACATTCTTGCACTTCTCATTGCTTCTTGGAGTTCTCGTTCCTGTCTATCTCTGTGGATGTTATGTGTTTGGACTGATAACATGTGCTTTGATCCTCTGCTTGATATGGACTATGCCTTTTGGAATGTAAATAAACTGCATTTGGATCCTCATTCTCTGCTGAATGCTGTGTTTCCATTAGTGGTGGCAAGATGAAGCCTCATGAAGCGTTGGCGCTTTTCAGCTTTTGTGGTTCACAAAAGGGTTATTTGGTGGTCCAAGAGAGCACATACATTACAGATGAACTGATGTGATCATGTGATACACTGTATTTTGCGGCAAGATTCAAACTGCTTCCTGAACCAGTCAGGCGGAAGCGAGGTTTCGGACGTCATCAATGATGTCATTGGTATAAAGCGATACAAGCCTCGATACGCGCTTCACTGAAAGCTTACAGGATTTCTCGACACACGCCATGAAACCACGGTACAGAATGTAACATCACTGGTTTCCATCGCCAAATAATTTTGGAAGACTTCATCATTATGGATCCAGCAGTTGAACTGAACCAAGGTAACCGCACAACTGAAGAACATGTGCAGATTTTCTTGGACAATGCAAATGCTTCTAATATTCTGGATTATGCTCTCAGACATCTTGTTTCTGTTACGAGCTCAATCCTCCTCTTGAGGATAAATTAGTTCAGTGACTTTCTGGATTACGCATTAAGCGGATCCCCGTTCACTGTGAGAGTAGCAGACGGGGACGCTTTGCCTAAACAATTTTTGGGGAGAGGCTACGTGAGACAAGCTCCGATGGCCACAGAGCTTGGCTAACGTTTTCCATCCATGCCCACTCTAATGTTGGCAACACCAGTTCTCACAATGCCTACCAACGCAGACACGTCAGAACCGGCAGCCATCAGCACTGCCATGCCTGAGCTGCCAGTGGTCAGGATCACCATTCCAAAGCCTCCAGTTATTAAGGATTAAACTATACAGTCTTCAGCCATCACGGACACCATCCCTGTGTTCCCAGATGACGTCAACACTGCGATTGAGGACGCCAAGGCATTCTATCCATGTTGGGGCTTAATATCAAAGTTTGCGGTTCCATCTCTGAGAACGGTCAGAAAAGCTGGCTTTCCTAAGCCGCTATCATTTAGTATTTCTGCTGACGTTTCTCTGGTTCCCGAATCTCTGTGCTTTCAATGATGACAGTGGCACTATGGTGTGTTTGGTCGACATTTGTTGAAACTGCTTTGAACAAGACTTCTGCTCATAATTCAGAGCATTTTCCTGTTCCTAAGTCTGTTCCTGAGCCAGTCCTAGTTTGCAGATCTGTTCCTGAGTCTGTTCCTGAGCCTGAGCTTGAGTCTGTTTCTAGTGCTGCGTTCCAATTCGCCTACTTATACTACGCCCTAAAAGTATGTACTCTTTCTGTGAACAAAAAGTACTTACTTTTGAGTGTGTAGCAAAAGAGTAGACAAGCTTTGGGACATACTAAAACGTCATACAATCGCGTCAATTCTCTCTGTCGCATCCTGTCACCGTAAACTGGCCTGTCAATCATCTTACATCCTCCACATTTCATTTAGCTAATTTCCTACCGTATCGGAGAGAAATACAGCACGTTGATCTGCAGTCGCGGGTCTTTCATGTGGAGAACTGTCCTCATATTAATGCATAATGATGCATTTAAAAGTTAATGGCCATTCGGATCTTTATAAAAGTCCACATTGGTATTTGCAGATGAAAAATAACACGGGTAACATTAAATATATATTTTCTATCAGGTTAAACTGATTATTAGTCACTCAAATCTCTCAGTGTCGATCGTGCATATCCGCCATGTTTTGTAATTTTTTAACACTTCTTACTCGTGTTTGTAGTTCTGAACTGAATCCTCGTCCAATGCGCAATGGGTTGTGGGCAATATTAGCCTTTATAGTGTGCACGGATCCACACTTCGAAAATCTACCGGAAATAGTAGACCATCCGGGGACTTTTGGCATACTCTTTTCAACATACTATGCTTTGGGACACACTTATTTTAATCTCACATACTATTTAGGATGGATAGTATGGACATTGGAACGCAGGGTATGTATCTGTTCCTGAGGCTGTTCCAGTCTATGGGTTTGTTCCTGAGCCTCTTCGAGTCTATGAATCTGCTCCTGAGCCAGTCCTAGTTTGCAGATCTGTTCCTGAGCCTGAGCTTGAGTCTCTGCCTGAGGCTGTTTCAGTCTATGGGTTTGTTTCTGAGCCTGTTTGAGTCTATGAATCTGTTCCTGAGCCTAAGCCTGTTCGAGTCTATGCATCTGTTCCTGAGTCTGAGTTTGTTCCTGAACCTAAGTCTGTTTTTGAGCCTGTTAAAGTCTATGTATCTGTTCCTGAGCCTGTTCCAGTCTATGGGTTTGTTCCTGAGCCTGTTCCAGTCTATGAATCTATTCCGAAGTCTGAGTCTGTTCCCAAGCCTAAGTCCGTTCCTGTGCCTATTCCAGCCTATTGGTTTGTTCCTGAGCCTGTTTTAGTCTATGGATCTGTTCCTGAGTCTGTTCCTGTTTCTGAGGCTATTCCTGTCAATGAGTCTGTACACTCTGAACCTATGCCTGTCCATGAACCTGATACCATGCCTACTCCTGAGGTCAGTTCAGATCTTGTCCTTCCTTTTGAATACTGCATTGTATCTACGTTAGTTAACTTTGCCACGATTGGTTAAATGGTTAAATCATATGCGGGCTAGATTGTCTTTAGTGTTAAATGTGTGGGGTGGGGCAAAATGTCTTTTATGATTTATTTATTAACTACGTACGTTTCATATTATTAATGAAGTATAATGTATACATTGTTCAATTAGACATTTACAAAATGTGTGTATAACTAATTTACCTTTTTTGTAGAAGGTTGACAAATTGATACTTGCCTTGTACTTCCCATGATGATTTCACCCATGTGGGCGGGGCCTATATAATATAAGTGCATGCTCTTTCATTGGAGGGGAAAGCTGAGAGGTGCAATTGGAAGTGCAACTGTGGAAAACCTTTCAGAAGAAAGAAATTCAGCCAAGAGTATGTATGTGTAATTTTTGGTATCTTTGGATTTTTGTACACTCTGGGACCATTTGGACTGAAAATAAAAATCCTTGCACTGAAGTGCTGTTGTGGCTGAGCCATCATTCTTGTGCTGTGCTGAGAGCCTTTACCAACACGCCTCTTCACAACCAGTAATGTTGTTTTTTTTGTTTTAGGCAACATTTATAAAAGCTACTTAAATGCTCTAATTGAACTAAGGCCTAATCCAAGCTTAATCTAAACCCTCTTTGTGAAACCGGGCCTGTGTGTACTATGATAAAATATTCAACAACTGTGTGTGTGTGTGTGTGTGTGTGTGTGTTGCACAGCTGGTTAAACTTATAAATGAAAGTTCATCTGCTGCCTTAAAAATGTGTATTTTTGAGTTGAAACAAAGGTTATCTTCAATTATAGCTAACTCACATTTTTAAGGCAGCAGGTGAACTTTCATTTCTAAGCTACGAAGCCAGAGCTTTCCCTATCCAATCTTTTTTTTTTCCTCGTCTCAAGAAATATCTGTGTACATACGAAACCACAGAAACCGACTCAAAATGATATAGTATACATGCCAGATGTGGCGCTGTAATTTTACCACAGGGATACACTAAAAATGGACAATAAGACTTAGAGCATGTGCATACAAATACTGTATACAAATGCGAAGTATACAAACTTAGTAATGTATACAAGTTGTATACATTGTGTGAGGTCTGAATTCACTCTGACGCCGGAAGTGACGCACTTCTAGCATCAGAGCGCGTTTCCAGACCTCGCACACCGGATGCTCAAGGCAGTTGGATATAGTGGTGTATTAGAGGTAAAAAATTATTTAAATACTGTTCGTTTTTTCGCACAAACCGATCGTTTTGTGTCACAAGCCACAGGGTTTAATTTGGATTTGTCTGTGCATGTTTTTTTTTTACTCTCATAGATTATGTTCCCATTGACATGCATTATACGACTGACAGACTGCAACGGTTGGAGTTAAAAATCATCATTTGTTGTTATACTGAAGAAACAAAGTCACCTACATCTTGATTTTCATTTTTGGGTGAACTATCCCTTTAACAGCATTTAACAAACATCAACCAACAATGCATGCAAACACAAATCTGCTTACTTGGTGGAATATGTAGATGGCTGCATGTGCAGCAGTGGTTTGTGTGTGTCCACATGCATAATTGAGTCTCTTTACAAAACTTGCTGTTGAATATGAATAGCAAACAAATCAATTTCCTATAAATAACTGCCATAGATTTGCAGCTCTTCACCTTTACTGAACCAGCAGTAAAGCTTTGGCAACAACAAACGGTTTGCTGCTACTAAAAACCTTCGGTGGATGTTATAGCAAAGCTGTGGTTATGATAGACAATTCATGAATCTGAAGAAAACGTTACAATTAAATTGCCTGAAATGTGAAAAATATATGTGGTGAAAAATGTACATACAGAATTCATAGAGGAACCATCTGTTGTACAAAGCCCCTATGGGATGCAGTGAGATGGGGAAAAATGAGATGAGATTGCTGTTGAGATGATTGCGGTAACTCACAAAAGTTTTGCGATACCCTAAGAAAAACGTTGCATTCTCTCACTCAAGGTTTGTGTTCTGTGAGCAAACTCAAAACTGGTTGTGTAAGTAATATAAAATTGGAGTAAAAAATACATATTCAATGTTTTTGGGTAATTCAAGTTAATTCAAGTTTTTCAGGGAAACGTAATACTTTTGTGAGAAAATGCCAACGTTTTTCGAACAAACTCAAGTTGCTCAGGGAGCAAGGAAATGCAACGTTTCTCGGATGAACGTTAATGTTATGCAAGCTAACGCAAAAGCATTGAAATATAATTTTTTCTTCCATCTGACATTTTTCCAATTAATATATCCTGCTGTTTTGAATAGCTCACCAGAGGGGTTGGCCAAAACATTTTTTTTAAAGGTAAAGGGTCCCACTCACAGTAGCTCTTCACGGACATTTAAAATCAGAAATGTTTATTAACTTTGTCCGTAGTCTGTCCGCTCAGTGAAATGTTACCCACAAAGATAATAAGGCTGTGGCCTCCCTGCTAATGAAATAGGCACTTGCGATGGTGAACACATCCTCTTCATTACCTCAACAACTCTCATTGATGAGTCAGTCAAGGTCAGATCTCTAATTTTCAATCAGGAGTAGAAATATGGACTGAAAACATTTCCTGGCTGTCCCAAATACCTGTGGTAAAGACCAAGAGCTTTTTTGTTGGTTATATTTGCATAACAAAAATGCATTCCAGCTATAATGAAACTCTAAAGGGATAATTCACCAAAAAAAAAAAAAAATGAAAATCCTGTCAACCCTCATATCATATCTAAACCTGTATGCCTTTCTGCCGAACACAATAGTAAATGTTTCAAGAAGAGTTTCAAGTCACACTTTTAGGCTTTGTGCTGTTAAAGTGGCAGGCATTACATCAGTTAACAACAAGAAGTACCTAGCAAGCAATTAGCCCAAAAGCAGCAGGCCTCATGGCTGAGAGTGATCCACTTCAGATTTTTATGCTCTTCCCTTGCTAACTTTCCTCCATCTTGTGGACTCGGATGTACGTCATTGCTTACAATTGCATTTACAATTGCAATTGCATTTCTTTACTGTAATATTCTGCCACTAGTTCTTACAAAGACTCCATTGCATCCTAAAAGACTTTCTCATAATTTACTGTACAAATGTAAGGATTACTAAATGTATGTGAGGTACTATTTGTAAATATCTATATAATTCATTAGAACTGGTAATTTTACAATGTTTAATTTGCTCTAAGAATGATAAAACGGACGAACATTAATGTTCCCTTTCATGGGAACTATCGACGCTACGTCAGTGACGTGATGGGAATCCTCTGCATTTTTGTGTTCGTGAAGCACTATTGTATCTAACCAATGAGAGAACGCGACGTCAGAGGCGGGTGACGTTACGAACCGGAACCTATAAAGCATGCCCGGAAACAAAGAACGCTAGCTTCTGTTGTCTTCAGTAAGCGCTATTTGTATCTTGTCTGTCTTATTTACTGTTGTCTGTCTACCATCTCGCCAGAAAGTGATCTCTTTGTCTGAGGACAAGAGTTTCTAAACAAGTGAAATAAGACACATAATAGACATATATATATATATATATATATATAAAATGACGGAGAAAAGCCAGCGTTTCACTAAGTGTGCACCTCCTTGCCCGCGATTCATCGTGGAGGGAGATACACATGAGATGTGTGTGAAATGCCTGGGAGTTGAGCACGCACAGGCAGCTCTTGAGGGGGCTGTCTGTGTGCACTGTGAGCGGCTCACTCTCAGGGCGCTGCGCTCACGCCGGGCGCTCTTTGAGGAGGGCGCCGCGGCGAGTGTTCCCCGCGGGTCTGGTCCCGCTGCTGCCGAGGCACAGCGAAGGCTGCACTCGTGGGGTTTACAAATGGATCTAGCAGAGGGGGGAGAGACGAGCTCTGCCTTATCGCTTCCCTTACCTGCTAGATCTAGTGTCTCTCCTTTGGTGGTGGAAGCACGCGCTGCGGTTTCTTCCCCGCAAAGGGAGGCACCGACACTGAATATATCTTCCTCCGAGGAGGTTGATGTTGAAGGTGTCGAGGGTGGTGATGAGGGACCGTCATCCTCATCTCCAGCCCATGAGGAAGTATGCACTAGCGGGAGTTTTGTAGCTCCACTCCTGTTGGCTTTATTCTCGAGGGAATAAAAGTCTAAGCTCGGATCTCGCGCTTGCCGAGGCAGCGCGTGGATTGGGTTTTCATTAAAGAATATATGGCTCGGATCTCGCGTTGCCGAGGCAGCGCGTAGATTAAGTCTGCAAGAATGAATATACGGCTCGGGTCTTGCGTTTGCCGAGGCTGCGCATGTATCACGTGTCCGTAATTATGCATGTGTGTGTATGTATATGTGTATATATATTTATATATTAAGGGATCTGAGCAGATGGGAGTTTCCCTTTCTCTCTTTCCCTAAAATACCTTGCGAATTATTACGAGCTATAATTCTTTTTGTTTTTGTATTCTAAATATATTCAGTCTGTTCAAAAATATATATATTTATATAAGAACTGGCTGCATTTAATTTGAGGATTAAATGAAATATTGAATACATTAAATTCTGAGGAATTTAAAAGAAAGTGTCGCCACCCTTGGTCCCCCGCAGAAAGCTTGGGGACAGGGACAGGCGACACAGCCGAAGTCTTTGTGGGGTAACACAGATCTGCGGACTGTAATTACTTCCAAGAAGGCTTCGAAGAAGTCCTGATGCCAGTGGCGCGGGACATTGGAGGGCAGTCCCCTCCAGAGAGGGTTGGGTATTAAAATACTTGGTACTCATCCCTCTTTGGTGCCCTCAGGGGGCCGTTCTGCTAACCCTGCCACCCAGTGTGTTTCAGGGCGCAGCGGTCTCCACCGATCCTCCGAGGAGGGCCGGTCATCATTTGATTCGGCTGTTCCTTGCCGGTTCGCCGCTTCAGGGTGCCGAGTCAAGTGTTCAAAAAACACCAGAGGCCAGTCTCGAGAGACTGGTTCCCTTTGTAAATAAGGCAGAATGAAAACTTCTCCCAAATATTTCAAAATGGGTGCTGCTCACAATAGAAAAGGGTTACAAATTCGGGTCTCGCCCGCCCCAGTTTAATGGGGTCCTTCCCACAGTGGTGGCCCCGAGCAGTCTCTGGTAATGGAACAGGAGGTTATGACGCTCTTGCAAAAAGGAGCTATAGAAGGGGTTCTCCTCCCAGCAAGCTGTCAGGGTTTCACAACCTATACTTCATTGTTCCAAAGAAGGGACAGATCAGGTCCGAGGAGCTGGTTTGTTGTGATAGACCTGAAAGATGCTAACTTTCATGTATCCATCCATCCTTCTCATAAGAAGTTCCTCAGGTTTGCTTTCGGGGACAAAGCTTACCAATACAGGGTTCTTCCTTTCAGCCTATCATTATCACCCCGCACGTTCATGAAGTGCGTGGATGCAGCGCTGGCTCCATTGAGACTCCAGGGCATCTGCGTGCTGAACTATATCGACGATTGGTTGATATTAGCTCAAACAGAACAGTTGGCAGTTCAACATCGAGATGTTGTTCTGTCGCACATGAAAAAGCTTGGGCTGAGGCTCAATGCCAAAAAGAGTGTGCTGGTTCCGAGTCAGATTGCAAACTATCTAGGAGTAATCTGGGATTCTACCACGATGCAGGCGCAGTTGTCTCCTGCTCGTGTGAATTCCATTCCCGGAGCCGTGAATGGGGTGAAGTTAGGCCAGTCACTCACTGTAAAACAGTTTCAGAGACTGTTGGGTCTGATGGCAGCTGCGTCCAACGTTATTACTATTGGCCTTCTGCACATGATACCCTTACAGTGGTGGCTCAGGACCAAGGGGTTTTCCCTGAGGGGAGATCCTTTTCACATGATCAAAGTCACGCGGCGATGCCTTCGTGCTCTGGTCATGTGGAAAAAGCCTTGGTTCCTGTCCCAGGGACCCGTGCTGGGAACTCCTCGTCGTCGCGTAATGCTTACGACAGATGCTTCCCTCACGGTCTGGGGGGGCGATCATGAGTGGTCGCTCGGCTCAGGGTCTAAGGGAGGACCATCAGCTCTCCTGGCACATAAATCGGCTGGAGATGATGGCGGTGTCTCTAGAACTGAAACACTTCCTCCCAGACCTGAGGGGCCACCACGTGTTGGTCCGTACGGACAACACGACGGTGGTCTCTCTTGACCAGTCATTCACTGTAAAAGTTTCAGAGACTGTTGGGTCTTATGGCGGCTGCGTCCAACGTGATAACTTTTGGCCTTCTGCACATGAGACTCTTACAGTGGTGGCTCAGGACCAAGGGGTTTTCTCCGAGGGGAAATCCTTTTCGCAAGATCAAAAGTCACGCGGCGATGCCTTCGTGCTCTGGTCATGTGGAAAAAGCCTTGGTTCCTGTCCCAGAACCCATGTTTGGGACTTCTCGTCGTCGCGTAATGCTTACGACGGATGTTTCTCTCATGGGCTGGGGGGCGATCATGAGTGGTCGCTCAGCTCAGGGTCTCTGGGAGGACCATCAGTTCCTGGCACTTAAATCGGCTGGAAATGATGGCGGTATTTCTTGCAGTAAAATACTTCTTCCCAGACCTGAGGGCATTAAAATGTGGGAGCAGACGCCCTGTCGAGGCAGGGGCCGAGGCCCGGGGAATGGAGTCTCCATACTGAGGTGTGGAGCTCACTTTGGAAAACTTTGGTCGAGCTGAAATCGACCTATTTGCTTCAGGGGAATCAACCCAGTGTCCACTGTGGTTCTCCCTATCTCATTCAGCACCACTGGATCTGGATGCCATGGTACAGACGTGGCCGAGGCTGCGTCTGTATGCATTTCCCCGTTCGCTCTGCTCCCGGGAGTTCTGGAGTAAATACGCCAGGAAGGGGTCAGTCTAATATTGATAGCCCTGTACTGGCCAACCAAAATATGGTTCTCAGACCTAGTGCCACTTCTAGATGGCTCCCTGATGGAGCTTCCTCTCAGGCAGGACCTCCTGTCTCAAGCGGGCAGCATGATAATTCATCCATGCCCAGAGCTATGGAGACTGTGGGCCTGGCCTCTGAGGGGGCCAGGCTCATACATGCTGCTCTCCCAACTGAGGTTGTGGAGACCATACTCCACTCCAGAGCTCCCTCCACGAGGAAGTGTATGCGGCCATTTTTGGCCATAGTCCTCTGGGGGATTCCTCGGTAGGTCGAGACCCCCTTTTTTTTATATACGCTTCCTCCGTGGTACTCTGAGGCTGGGGCCTTCAGTACCTACAAGGACGTTGGCCTGGGACTCGGCCGTGGTATTAGAAGGGTTAGCCGAGGCTCCCTTCGAACCACTAGAGGAAGTTTCAGAGAAATTCCTCACCTTTAAAGACCATATTTCTACTGGCTATTTCATCTCTTAAAAGAATAGGAGATCTTCAAGCACTTTCAGCTGCTTCTTTGTGTTTGGAATTTGCACCTGGAATGGTCAAAGCGTTCCTGCACACTAGACCAGGCTATATGCCTAAGGTCCCCACCAAAGTCCCAGGTTCCATCGTACTTTAGGCCTTCCATCTTCCTCCATTTACAACTTCGGATCAGGAGAAACTCAATCTGCTCTGTCCAGTGAGGGCTTTAGATGCATATGTCCACAGAGCTGCCCTGTGGGGAAAAACAGATAAATTGTTTGTGTGTTTTATGGGTCTCATTAGAAAGGAGGTCCAGCATCTAAGCAGAGAATGAGCAAGTGGGTGGTCGAGGCTATCACACTTGCTTATGAGGGGGCCGGACAGCCATCTCCATTAGCTGTCCGTGTTCACCCGACTAGGGGTATGGCGGCCTCAAAGGCCTTAATGTCAGGAGTATCCTTTAATGACATATGTGGTTCTGCTGGATGGTCATCCCAGCACACCTTCATCAGATTTTATAATCTTAATGTGAGTAGAACTCCGGGTGCTTTGGTTTTACAAGATAGTAGCCAGGCACTCAGAGGCACGGCGTAGTTGGGACAGCGTTCCCATCATGTCACTGACGTAGCGTCGATAGTTCCCACGAAAGGGAACGTCTTGGGTTACGAGTGTAACCCTTGTTCCCTGAGTAAGGGAACGAGACGCTACGTCACGTTGCCGTACCTCCAGCATGCCTGGAGCGCTTACTTCAGACATGTCACAGAAGCTAGCGTTCTTTGTTTCCGGGCATGCTTTATAGGTTCCGGTTCGTGACGTCACCCGCCTCTGACGTCGCGTTCTCTCATTGGTTAGTTACAATAGTGCTTCACGAACACAAAAATGCAGAGGATTCCCATCACGTCACTGACGTAGCGTCTCGTTCCCTTACTCAGGGAACAAGGGTTACACTCGTAACCCAAGACGTTTTGCAAGCAAATGCAAAAGCATTGAAATATAATTTTTCCTTCCATCTGGCATTTTTCCCATTAATATATCACGATTTTTTGAGGGTCCCATAGCTCTTCATGGTATACTGACAGTTAAAACTGACAGTTTTTTTACTGTTGCACAAAACAGTACATGTTTCACACAACTCAGTATTTTTATTTAAGGGTGTTTTCACACCTATGGATCGCTTGTTTTGTTCCAAAACAGGGACTAAATTTGTTACAATGTTGCTTTTTTTTTCTTGGTTCGGTTCGCTTTCACATGGCAAAATTTAAAAGCGTACCAAAATGCGTTAAGGTAAGTCACATGGGAGTAAAACTGTCCTCTTATTGGTCAGAATTTTCTCTGCGTCATCCATCAAAATAATGATTGACAAGTTCGCTGCATGAGTTTATTGTGGCTTTATTTGTAACTGTCGAGACACACACAAACACTTTATAAATGTAGCTCTCTCCCGCAGTTAATTCATATTTGCTGCGGCAAATTCAAACCCGCGCTCTTTCTCTCTCCATCTCTGGATTTCCCAGCGCTGTCTAGTAGGCGACCTGTTGTCCGTCTGTCTGTCGAGAGAGACCATTTGAATTTTATAATGAAGCACAGCGGGAATTGAGATTTCGTCGGGACAGCATTCTCGCACGGAGAAGTGTAATTACACACCAGAGGCGATCGTTGGCTTTCAGATATTGTAAATAATGTGCTCACTCACAGAATCAGACATTACTGATTTTTATATCATATTTTCCGTTATGAAAATTATATCATTTGGTTCGTTGGTCCGTTAACTGGGTCGATTGCTTTCACATCTCAAGCGAACCGCTCCAGAGTTCGTTTGAAAGCATACCGAGACCACCTCTTCAAGCAGGTCTCGGTACGCTTGTTTGGTCCGCTTTTGGTGCGCACCCGAGTGCGATTGCTGCTTTCCCACCTGCCCAAACGAACCGCACCAAAGGGGCAAACGAACTCTGGTACGATTCAACCGAACTAAATGAGGCAGGTGTGAAAGCACCCTAAATGTTTGATGTCAGATTCCATGCCATGAAAGATGGTATGAGAACTACAAAACTCACAATTCCCAGTTCAACAGCAAAGTTCAAAGTTAAAAACACGTACAAAACCTAGGACAACTTGACTTTTGATCTTTATCTTTATTTGATTAATGAATCAATAAATCAAGAGTCACACACTGATCATGCAAATACAGTATTCCGTTAAACATTTTCATGAATATTTAACAGTGTCACTCTGATGACATGAACCATTATAGGAACACTCCACTTTTTTGAAAATAGGCTCATCCAACTCCCCTAGAGTTAAACAGTTGAGTTTTACCGTTTTCGAATCCATTCAGCCGATCTCCGGTTCTGGCGGTACCACTTTTAGCATAGCTTAGCATAGTTCATTGAATCTGATTAGACCGTTAGCATCGCGCTTAAAAATGACCAAAGAGTTTTGATATTTTTCCTATTTAAAACTTGACTCTTCTGTAGTTAAATCGTGTACTAAGCCAGTGGAAAATAATTGGGATAGGACTCAGGAAGAAATCATGTTTATAGATGTGATTATTAACGTTACTGTAGTATGAAGCAGTGCAGGACCGAGTGTTGTGGGAGCCGAACAAGGCCGCTAGAGTGATTGCACAACACACGCCTCACGAGCAGCAGAACTTTTATTATGCCACAGTCGCTGGCACCACCTCTGCTTTTGCAGAGGTAACACAGCTCTGTTTATCATATTAGATACATTTTAGTGTGTTGAAAATGATGTTATAAGACACTTGTTTGAGACACACTGCAGTAAGCTAGATTGATATTAGAATATCATATTAAATGCTGGATGGCTTGTGTTGATAAATGGCATGCAATTCATTTTAAAACATTGTATAATGGAGAAAATGCTGTATTACTGTTACTAAAAAATAAAGCTGCATCTGATTATGCTATGTTAGCTACTGTTTTTCTCTTAGGCATGGTAAAGCATGGTACTCACAAAAAAATCAAGAAAATTAGATTGTCTATTAAAACATGTTATATATTAAAGCGTCTTTGGTGTTTCCATGGTTTCTACAAAATAAAACCGGAAAACGAGGATAACGCGGGTATGATGCAATTGAAAGGCGACTCCTCACATGGCCCGGAGCCTTGGTTAAAATTTCAATTTTCTCAAGATTAACAAATAGTTGGAATCATTTGGCATAATATGAGTACTTAAGTGAACAAAATATATAACACTGGCCTAGTGGTTTTTGGATATTTTACTGCAAAATACTTACATATTGCACCTTAACCCAAGTCAAAATTTTAAATCTAACTATATTATATTAACTTTTTTGTCTTTTTGTATTCGCAAAATACTTTTTAACAATGACAACAATAAAATAATTTATAATAATATCTGTATTCATTAATTAATTTAAAAAATAATACACTTTTTATAAAATAATTGAATCAAAATATAAAATAAATAACTGCTACTTTAGAATGGGACAAAAGATTTTCAGGCACCTGGCCACACAAATAAAATGAAATATTTGTCATCATATTTTGAAAATGACCAAGGAACAAAATACAATACAACAAAACAAAACACACATAAACAAATAGAAAACAAAACAATGTTGAACATTATTTTAGAATCTTCTACTTTTCTGTTTCATACAGCACAGGCTTCTGCAGTTCTATGTCCTTGGACACCTGTTTATCATTCTGTACTTTCGTGTTAATCTGTGTGATGGCCACCCATAACAGGATATAGCTTAATACCCGCAGACAGCTAACTAGTCCTACAAACAGGAACCTGATGGGGATAACATTACATTTTAGAATGCATTACTTGGGAATACATAGAATAGTCCTGTCAGATTTGCTCACCTAAAAGTCTCATTGTCATATATTCTGCAAGCACCTCTTCCACCACATTTCTTGTGACCCCATTTCACACAGGTAGAGTCAATAAGAGCACCAAAGTAAATGGGAGCAGGAATACCACCTTTAAAAGAGTGGGAAAAAAACAACAACAAAAATGCTGTGTCAGACCTTAATGTGAATATCTGTGAATTATTTTACATTTTTGGGGCACTCCTAAAAAACAAAACAAAACAAAAAAACAATACACTATAGCAACTCCACATGTGAACTTACCCCAAACTCTTAAAACTAACAGTAGCATGCCCACTGAGAGAGACTTCAGCTCAGGTTCCACAATCCTGCAAGAACATATTCTCATATTAAACATTTAATACAAATTTCTTCCATATGTATATATACCACTGTGGAATAGTTGTGATTCATCACTGTAAGATATGCTGTGAAGTAATTAAACAGAACCTCAATGAGATGATGAAGAAGGGAACAGTGCCCAGACAGTACACAAAGAAGGCGAGAGACTGCAGTGCCAGATAGATATAGAACATTTTAGTACAGCTGCTCTCTCGTGAACACTGTCCAAGCACTGCAGAGGAGTTCCCAGCACTCATTCCCCAGCTCTGGACACATGTACAGTCATGAAATGTCTAACAATACACACACACACACACACACACAAAATAAGAAACTAAAAAACATGTAATAATGAAATTAGGTCAAGAGTTAAAGGTAGTTGTTCACCATATTCCATCCCGTTCCACGAGTGGAATTGCAGCCTGCATGACAAGGAGAGATGTAGGTCACTCCATTCTGCCCACACACTGGATCCCATTGGAAGTCAGAACACCCACAGCCGGCATTGCAAGAAGTGAGTAAATCACTGTTTATATTCTGAACTTCTACAGATCTGCCGCATAAACAATAGATTATATTACATATTTATATGACCCTACATAGGACAAGCAGTTTGTTAAATGGATAGATTGAATTGATGGATAATGTATAGTTTCCATGATACAATAAGATTTATACAAAGAGTATGACTGGAGATGAAAGTACCCTTGATAGGGCACTGTGACCCCAGCGACATCTATATTTTCACAGCTAAGAGCAAAGTAAGGGATGGTAAGAAACAATGCTGAAATAGCAGTGAAAAATGACATTCTTGCAGATCCTAGCAGATCCAGTTGAAACCTCTTCATTATACACCCACTCAGGAACATACCCAGTGCCACTGGTGGAATAGACGTCAGTCCTACAGAAATATATAAGTACAGCCAGTTTAAACAGCCAGGGAAAAAAACAAAGACATAACATGACAGTAAATCATGGCATTTGTCACCTATGAGAAAGTTGGTCTTGGTTGCACTTTGTCCAAACTGCTGTTCCAAATACTTTGGCGTATATGTTATGAATATCGCAAAGGCGTTGAATGCCAATACATTGGAAACCAGGTACAGGAGATAGATCTTGTTGGTGAGCAGACGCTTCAGAGATGGCCCAAAATCTAGAAAAGTAAAAATAAGCAAATTTGTTTAACAATCTCTTTTATTTTACATTTTTTTACATGGTCATAGTAGACCAAAATAACACTTTAGAAATGATAACAATAAATCTCCATTAATTTCCTGCACATTCATTTTTCCAACCCTGTATTACTTTGATCTTTGTTACATAAAAGTTGATTCATTATTTAGTGACTAATTAGATTTAAATAGACTTAAATTGTATGTATTTAACCATTATAATAAGTGTAAGGTTGTCATACCTTTAGCTATCTCTGTAATGCTGGGTGTGTGTTTGTGTTGGTTTGAGGGGAAGTCTAGCTCAGAGGTTTGGTGGTTTTCAGGTAGAGCTCTTGGCAGGAACCAGAGAGGCAAAGCAGCAAGGAGAGTCAACAGCCCAGAAACCACATAACCCAACCACCAGGCCCCAACCCAGCGAGAGTCCTGAGGGGTGATGGTCTCTGATAATGAGAAGAAATATATATATATATATATATATATATATATATATATATATATTTGTGTGTGTGTGTGTGTGTGTGTGTGTGTGTGTGTGTGTGTGTTCACCAGCCTCACCACCTCATTTCACTATTCGCCCACTCAGTGTATTCTATCAAACTTGCTATCAAGGATGGCATTTATACTCACCAGATACTCATTGTCTGATCTCTGATAAGAACATATGGACTTATCTGCTTTTAGATTGTAGAGTTACTTACCTCCTGTCCATCTCAGCTCTATCTTCTATTTTGACTCTATCTTCATCTGTTCTCCATGTATGTGTTTCCCATATTGTGTGTCCTGCAATCCCATCTGTTCTTTTTCTGTTATAATACTTATCTGTTCACTATTCATAACTTAAAAAAAAAAAAGATCCTGCACTTGGGTTCACCATCAAACTGTGTGAGTTGTCTAGCTGAAAGAAGACCCAGGTACTAAACCCAGGATCAGGATCTATTATAAAACCAGGATCTAAATGTCTCCCACGGGACAGGCTGATAACACTCCCTCATTCATCTCAACCACAGAGAGCAACCAGATCTTTGTCCCTGCCATCTCTGTTATTGAGATCATCCATCCTTCCTTCCGTTCTGCCAGAGAGGTCTTCCCTGAGTGCCTTTTCTTGACTATAGAGGCCACTAATGGGCTATTCTCCCAGGTAACAGGAGTCTTCATTGAACCTTTTGTTCTCTCCACAAAGACCAACCCAAATCCTACTTCACTACTCAACCACCTCTTCCATCCATCAACTCCTCAAGGGTCCCTTCTTTCACTGGCTCCCTCTTGGTCACTCATCCTCTTGTTTCATCTTGTTACCTCTGTCCATTGGTTCTGCCAAGCTCCTAGTTCCTCCAGCTTTAACATGGCCTCATATGTTGGGCTCCCCTCATTCTGTTTCTCTTGATTATCCAAGGAGTCCTGTTTTCCCCCGAGCTACCAAAGCATCCCCTGAAGCAGTGGCATCCGCTGCAGCATCGGAGATCCCTGTGGCCCCACCCACACTGCTGGCTCTCTATGGTGGGTTTCCTTGTTCCATCAGCTTTGCCTCATCTTTAACATGACCAAATCTTCTTAAGTCTCCTAATCCGTTGACTCTTCTGAGGTCTTCCACTCCTGGGTCACTTGCTCCACTGGCCTTGCCTGAGCATCCTGCTCTGCCAGTGTAATGAGTTAAAAGTAAATACAAGTTGAATGTAACACATTGCTTTTTCACTAAAATCCCTCTATTGTGTTTTGTATTTATTTATTTCTGTTTTTCTTTGAGTAATACATGTTGATTCTACTGCTCACTGTTTAGAGACTTTTATTTTGACATTTTCTTCTGGCGCTCTGCTGATTATCGTATTTGTACGATAATTTTGACCTCTGTACGATGTACGATCAATAATGAAAAAAAAAATCCCATAATGTACGATAATTTCATAATTTTGTGACCCTTCAAATGATGGTCGTTATAATCGGCTTATACTTGTTGATCTAGCTGTGGATCCTCTACTACATCATGATTGTAAAGAGAACATGAACTGGTTAGGCATAGGCCATCCGTCTATGCTTCCACCTCATCTCATGTTATGTCTTTCTCGACCAATCATCATGGAGAATGACTCTCTCTCACGAGCACAAGTTAATGTTCCTGCCGCAGCGCTTTTAAGTAAGTTTCTTCCCATTAATCTATTGTGGTAATTTGCAGGTCATGTCTAGATAAATAATCTGTATTCTGTACGTTTGACTCGTCAAGTCACCTTTATTTATAAAATTTAAAAAACTTCATTACTCGAAGCTTTTAATACAGTACGCATTAGCGACATGTGGTGGTCAGGATTGTTTTCTCTACCATATCTAAATTATCGCGGAGCAGATACGGTTTGAAAAAGCATGTGACCAAAGCTTCGGAAGTCCTTGAGAGAATCACTCTTGTCTTGAATCAGTTCTATCAAATCTGATCATCTAAATTAATTTGTGACAATGAGACCACCACTCGTGTCATGTGTAACCTGGTCAACGGATTCACATATTGATCAATAATATAAAATATACAATTATGTGATCATAGTTCAACTACATGTACACTATTGTAAATGATACTGAGACTATTTGCAGTGTTCTGTTGTATGTTTCATACGCGAGTCAATTAGGAATGTGAAGTTATAACGTGCGTATGATATGCTATTCGCGTGGTTTTGAGTGATCAGTTAACTAACAAATGTTATACCATACAGGATTGTCTCATGAAACGCCCACAAGAGTGAGATATGAACTTTATTTGTGTTAATCCACAGGTATTTCACTCTTTATGGTCTCTCTTATGTCCTTTTATAATCTTGTATTATGTTACTACTATAATGTTTCAGTGTCAATGTTTATTTTCTCAAGTGTTACACAAGAGCAGTTCACATTGGTTATGCTGGAGAGAGGATTGTCTCATGAAATGCCCATAAGAGTGAGATATGAACTTTTCGTGTTAATCCACAGACGAAGTGAAGTTAATGCTGGCCGTGGCTGTCATCAAATCACTTTTTGGTGAACCGCATTAGAAGTGTCCTGAGTCTTCTTACACACAACGCAGGTGATGGTAACGGCGGTCAGCAACAGACCAGTTACACCAGCTTCCCCAAATCCTCCTATTCTGCCAGATCACCTGAGGCCTCCTGTTTCACCTGTTCCCCCTGGTCTTCTTCTCCGCCACCGTTTTCACCTCTTCTGCTGCAATGGTTCTAGCTCTGCCGTGGTGGTCTTCTATTCTGTCACTGCTTCTGTGGTACTCAACTCAAGACCTTACTTGACCCTCTGACCCCACCCTGGTCCATTGCCATTCATATATCACAGTATTTGCATGTTACCTCAAGGTACTTCAAAGAGGAAGTACTTCAATATTAAATGTCAAAACAAAGAAAAAATGCACTTCTTTTTGGTCCTTTTTTTTTTTTTTTTTTTGGATTGATCTCTAAAGTATAACAATTTTAACTCACCTTGATTCACCAAGCCAATGTCCACATAAAGACTAGCACACAGAGATCCAAGTGTGTAACCAAAAATTGGCCCAATCACTCCGAGTGTGTGTAGGCAACCTACAAAAAAGAAAAACATTGACTGAATCACAGGTACTTTGTTTGAGGTCAACAAACACACACAATCATTTTCTCACCTATGTAAAAAGCAGAGTTTTCTGGGTGTGCATAATCATCAATGAATGACATTCCCAAAGGGCAGATGCTGGCTTCCCCGATGCCACGAATAATGTTTCCCAACAGCACAATCACCCATGTGGGCGAGCTTTCCTCTTCCCCTTTTTGGCACCCTATACAACCCATATAGAGTGCTCCGTTGGGTATGTTACTGCATTTTACAATTAAAATATTCAAATGCTTTTCTACATATAGCATGCATTACCGGAAACAAGCTGTTGAACAGTATTCTGGGTGTCAGATGAGCATGTGGAAATCACTGTGAAATTTTCAGCATCATTAGTGTGGGCGGCAGCTGTATCATACTTGTACCTGTCAGAAACAAACAGACACATAAATAGTAAAAACATTTTAAATACTTTAATCTTAAAAAATGCTGATCTTTATGAGGTGGATCTTCATTAAATATTTTAGTATGAATAATTATGAGTATTATGTGATGGCCATCAGTTAATTCAATATTACATTAAAATACAATTGATAGCTACAATGGCTTGAAAACACATCTTTTATATAGAAAAATATCAGATAAGGAAAATATACTTGCAAGAAACAGAAGCAGAGAATGCTATACGGGTGTCTTTATATAGCCAATGGTGCTCATTGGATGTAATGGAGGTAAACACTAGATCTATGCATATTGGCAACACAGCCTTCTTCAGGATGTCCTGAAGAAGGCTGTGCTGCCGAAATGCGTAGATCTACTTTTAACTTGTTTTAATGATTTAAGCCCAGTTCATTAAAGGCTTTTTACTTTACCACGTGAGTGCCTTGGAAGAATTTCATCTACATAAGGAAAATATACCTTTAACTTGATGCTTGGACAAAATTAAATTTGTCAATGAATTTGAACATTTATTGAAAATGTTATAAAAGTTTTTCAAATTCATATTTAAATGAACATGAATACAAAGAGAAAAATTTTAAGGACTTTAGGAAATATTTTTTCTGTTTTGTTCACTCTCATTTGTCATTGTCTCATGAATGTTACTCACCGGCCCATAATGAAGTGAGGTAAAGCCATTAACAGTGTCCCTATTCCCATCAGCAGGACCCCTGCTCCAATGATCTTGGGCCTGTGAAACTTAGCGCCAAAGTAGCTTACCACAGTAATGACCAACAGATTGCCTGCAAGCAAATGTGACTTTATTTAACAAGTTCTATGTTGTTTCATATCATACCATCAATCAGTTGTTCAATTTATAAAGTATGAACAGTAATTCTGTCACATTGCAGCACAGTGGTGTGACTCACTAGTATAAGTACTCATCTAATGGGTGAACCTCTGCCCTCATTTCTCAGTGCAGCTCTACATATCTCAACTCACCCATTTCAAAACTGCCATCGATGATACCAACAGTAGAACTTGGGATCTCAAACCGCCTCTCAATCTGAGTGATGGTGCTTTTGGTGTAAGCCCCCGTCAGGGATTTGGAGAAATAACAGAAGGCAAGTACGCCAATAAAGATCTTTCAAAGAAAGAAAAGAGATTAAGTCAGAAGATTTTACCTGTTTTTTTTTTTGTTTTGTTTTGTTTTGTTTGTTTTTTTTTGTTTTTTGGTTTTTGAACACTTGTTGCTCAATTAACTTGCATATGGTCAAAGACAATGTCTCTTGCCTTCAGACTTGGGGAGCAGCATTTGGCCTGAGATGTTTTCTGTTCATTACTGTCTGAATACTCCATTGGTCTGGGCACAAGGAACCCATCTGGGCTGCCCTCCACTGTCATGCTGAACTATGGGCTAGTGGAAGAGGTAAACAAATAAAAAAACTGAAGAAATAAGACAAACTGCAAAATTGAAGTTGTGTGCTTATGTGGAAAAATGGAAACCATAAGTATAATATCATAAGTATATAAAACCATAAGTAAAATAATAATAAATAACATTAATAAAACAAAATAAATTCTAGTAATAAAATGTTGACACTAAACAATTTTCCCTTTCAGTGCATTTGTAAATAATTTAGCATATTGCTGGGACAGTGCAGTTCATTATAATGTTTCAACATTATATATAATTTTTCAACGATTTATTTAATGACTTTTTTTATTACTTTTGAACAATCAAAAATGTTGATACTATGTTGAAATGTCTTAATAAACGGACAAATACAGTTGAGAACCACTGTCAAACTTCTGTTCAATCCTAATGTTTCTTTTAAATATATTTTTTTTCCATCCACTTCTATCATGTCAGAGATGATCCAAGGCAAAATACATTGTAATCAAATGCAAACAAACATTAATATATTATTAATTCACAATTTTGAAATACTCACATGTCCAGATGTGTCTTAGAGAGGAGGCAGTTGAATATGCAGTTGAAATGTGACCAAAAGCAGGATCTCTGAGTGTCTTTATATTCACCTACAAGTCATTAGACAGTTTTACTAACCTTTAACTTGCACTAAGTGTTCCTTTAACTTGTTAGAGTCCCACTGTTCCGCCCGCTGTACAGATACCTTTCAAAAGGCAAATTTTACAGGAATGCTAAGGGGTTAACCCTATATTGTAGATCAAACAAAAACCATCACATTTACATGCAGCAGGTTTTTAAACAAGTTTTTGACATGTTGATGCCTTTTTGAAAGTGCAAAAATTCAAATCACCTTTTTTTCACCAAACTGAACTTCTTGTACTTCTGAGACATTCTTTCTACTGAGCACTAACAATGTACTGTACTAAATGTGGCTTTTATCCATGTTTGGGATTAAAAATGGGCTCAAATGTAATGTTTAAATACCGATTTCTATAATACAAGAGAAAATGTGAACCAAGTTAGGGGCCGTTTTAAACAAAAAATAGAAAACTTTTTATGTGTTTTGGCCATTTACACGACAACGGCGTTCTGGGGGTCTGAAAATGAAAAACTTTTGACAATGAAGCTCAAAGTGACGTTTTTGAAAATTATACTGTTATTGTCTGACTGTCCTCCAAAAAAAACGACCCTATAGGTCGTTTTTTAAGCGACCTATATTTACATTTTGAAGTCATGCGCCCTCTAAAAATAATGACAGTGTCGTGTTACGTCTGTCGTCATGAAATGACGTATGACTGTCATTACCAATCAAGATGCGTGTTCATTTAAATGCAATGTGTGGACTTTTTACACTATTTCTCCTATTTCCATTTACAAAAATTAAATTTGATTAATAACACCTACCCCATCCCTAAACCTAACCTTAGTGATTTATAGTGCATTTACACTTTATGAGCACGTGTTCCCTGGGATCGAACCCACGATCGCATGATCACATGATTGCATATTGTTATTGCAATGCTCTACCAGCTGAGCTACACGAAACCCGAAATCTGATGCACATAAAAGGGAACAATGCATTAAAATGAAAGCAAATGCTCCTATGGGTCATATTTCATTAATTAAAATGAAAGTGTCCTGTTGTCGATAGGGACGCCACTTTAGTAAACGCTCCTATGAGTCGTATTTCAGGGAAGTGACAAATGACCTATATGGTCATATTGGTTGGAGAACATGATGCCATATAAACCCCGTGCCCAAGGAAGTCGACCGGAAACCATAGACAGTAAAAGAAATGGACACAGCGACCCCATTGGAACTCAATTAAGTCAAGTGAAGCCCATTTTTAGCGATTTTTAGCACTTCCGTTTCTGACGCGCAGACTCACACTAAGCTTGATGACGTCCGCAACCTGTCTGACAGATGTAAATCTTCTAGTAGCTGTGCGTGCAAACTGCCATCGTTAATCTTGCAGAGACAGCGAGCTTTAGCGGGGAGTTCTTTGGCGTGAGTGAGCAGGAGTAAGTATTCTGATTAATTATTTTGTATAGTATTTTAAAATGTAACGCCAGTACGCCATATTAAGATAATCTCCCCGATTGTCTGCGAGCTTCTCCTCCTGTCTGTATGGTAATTTCTCTTCTGTGCGACAGAGAGTCGAGTGGTTATGGCGCAATCGTTAGCTTATTTTTACAAAAACTGTTTCTACGGGGCCATAATGTAACATAGAAGGTAATGGAGCCCTTTATACATTGTCGTGTATCTTTGGAAATAAATAATGGACAAATGGAGTCTTTAAACGCCTCAGATGTAAAGTTATTCACTGTCAAAGTGACGTCAAAATGAATGGGAGTCAATGGGGATGCTAACGCAAGTGAAGTTCTGCTACAAGATGGCAGCACGCGGCCGACTTCAACTTCCGGTCGACTTCCTTGGGCACTGATATAAACTAGAAAAATGCAAATTTGTGAAAACAGTTATGTCATGCATATTACGTTTTCAGTCTATCGCGATTCGGCGCATATTGTTTCTTTACAAAGTGACATCAACTACTGGCCTGCATGCATAATGTAGTGTTTTTTGGGGGATCGTTTTGACAAAGTTGTCATCTGTACATGAAAGAAAAAACTTTCATTTTTAGTTTTATCACTGTAATGTAAACATACCCAAAATATGACTATAATTTCGAAGTTATTCCTGTGTATTATTGAGTATTTATATAAAAAACATATAAAACACCATCAATTTAAAAACAGAGAGAAAATGTACTTTAGACAGATTTAAAAGTAATAATGAAGTAAAATGAGATGAGCCAGCATTAATGACACCAGCCAACACAAATCTGTGTATTCTTGGTGCAGTATGCATGTTCTGTTGCCAGTTCACATGTGCCGTATCTGCCTTACAAATTAGTAAACTTGCAGTTAATATGTACTAAATTATGGGAAAGAAATCACTTTCTTACAAATAATTGCCATTAGTTTTCAACGCTTCACTGGTGAACCAGCAGCAAACCTTCAGCAACAATGGACAATGTTTTTTCAGCTACTGGCAAACCCAGAGCCCTGTCTGAACATTTTGGTGTCCTATACACAATGTCCTAACACAGTTTGTTGGTACTCTTTGGTCATTTCATGACTTACAAATTGACAACTTACTACGATGTCTATGGTTGCCAACTTCAGTTAAGGTATTGCAATAACATGTGATATGAACATTTTACATTTTCATTACAATTATATTCCATCATATGATATATAATTAAAATAAAAGTTCAGCTATCCAAAATGTTTTACAGTTTTTTATAAACACTAACTTGCACTAAATCCAATTCTGTTGGCAGTTGATGAGGTCAGATGACCTTACGTGTTGCATCACCAACATCATAAAAGGGTAGCACATCATCACATCCCCAGTTTTCCACTGAAGGAAGACACACAGGCTTGCCTGAAGTATGACAACAAGATGCAGAATCTCGTTCCCTACTCAGGGAACCAGGGATAAATGCATAACTGAGACATTCCCTTTCAACACTGCATCATGAGCATGATGCTAAGGGGAACTCACAATGTCATACTACAAAATGTTTGGCTAACAAAACTGTGAATAGACAAGATTAGCATAAGATTTGTGAGCAAATGAATGAATCAATCCAGAAGGACCTGAGAACCTGGGGTCGAATCCAGATCCAAGCTACAAAACCTGATAAATTTGTGCGAGGAGGCCCGATGTGCCAGAGCACTAAAAGCATGTAAAGACGCATGCCTGCATCAACACCATTGTATGTGAACTGAACTGAGCTGGATGATGACATCAACGTCAAGGTCAAGGTATCAAGGTCAAGGTGTCTTTATTATTACCCAAAGATAAATTTGTTGTGCAGACAGGAGATTCAGCAATCCATCCTTAAGACAATTCATAAGACATAAACAACATACAATAACAATAAAATATTAAAAATAAATAAAAAGTCATGACAATGTGCTTCTAGACACACCCTCAATGCCCACCTAAATACATAAAGTACATAAAGTAACCATGCATATCATCTCCTGTTTTTTTCATTTAATAATTCTATAGCTGCAGGTACAAAAGTATTGTTATATCGTCTAGTTCTCCAACTAGGTGCCACGAACTGACATCCAGAGGGGAGGAGCTGGAAATCAGCATGTAAAGGCTGGGAACAATCTCTAATAATAAAACTCACCTTACGCTGTAGTTGAAGTAAAGACCTGCTAGGTTAAGTTGTGGTACACCTATAATCTTACTTGCCCACCTAACAATTTGATTCAAAGAATTTTTGTTCTTCAAAGACAAATTACCAAACCACACCACAAGGGAGAACAAGACTGTAACGAAGGCGGGACTCAGGTAGGGGATCCAAATGCAGCGTTTTATTAGAAGTGAGCGTAGTCATACAGGCAGGGTCAATCAGGAGCAAACAGGAACAGCGAGGGACAGGCAGAATCGTGGTCAAGATACAGGCAGAAGATCAGGGCTGGCAGATATCATTCACAGAACAGGATGGCAAGGCAAGGGTCAAAGGCAGGAACAGGAACAGACAGGGAAACAGGATAATCACAGGGAAACGCTTAGAATTGACACACAGAGTAATCAAGACTTCGCAAACTGGTGGTGTGAGTGTGAGTCCTTTATAGTCCTGGTAATGATGTGCAGCTGGGTGTGGTGATTAGTGTGGAGTGATTGTGAAGTGAGTGCAGGTGATAAGCAATGGAGGATCATGGGAAATGTAGTCCGGGATGTGACAGGAACAGACGTTGATCATGACATAACGCCCCCCTCCCGGAAGGCGCGTCCTCGCGACGTGAAGGAACAGCTAGGGAGGGGGGGGTGGGTGCATTGGAGATCTAGTAGCAGCCAGGAACGGGATCTCCAATGCAGCCCCTGGAACTCGGGCAGCCACGGTGGGTCAGGTGGCTCGGGCGGCCACGGCAGGTCAGGTGGCCTGGGCGGCCACGGTAGATTGGGTGGTTCAGGCAATCACGGCAGGTCAGGCGGCATAGGCAGCCACGGCAGGTCAGGCGGCTTGAGCAGCCACGGTAGGTCGGAGTCCATACATGGCCTTAGTGGCCTACAGTCCATTAATGGCCATAGGGGTTTATAGTCCATGGGCGGCCCTAGCAGTTCGGAGCACGCTGATGGTTGCGGCCGTGCAGGGTCCCCACCCACAAGCTCCCCACCCTCTGGTATATGGCCCCCCCCCAAAAAGTTCTTGGGGAAATCAACGGTGGCCATGGTCGATTCGTGGACAAGGAGCTCGTGGGGCGCTGGCAGGGCAAGTAGCACAGGTTCTGGAGCGGACTCGATGGCTGGAACACCCCCTATGTTCCTTGACACCAAAGGGGCGGCCATCTTGCCCGTAGGCACTGGCGAAACAGCCATCTTGTCCATCGCATCCAGAGAGCTGAGGTGCGTTGCAAGCGGCGAACTTGCAGGTGCGTTGCAAGCGGCGGGCAGGTGCTTTGCAAGCTGCGAACTTGAGTGCGTTGCAAGCGGCGAACTTGAGTGCGTTGCAAGCGGCGAACTTGAGTGCGTTGCAAGCGGCGAACTTGAGTGCGTTGCAAGCGGCGAACTTGAGTGCGTTGCAAGCGGCGAACTTGAGTGCGTTGCAAGCGGCGAACTTGAGTGCGTTGCAAGCGGCGAACGTGAGTGCGTTGAAAGCGGCGGGCAGGTGCGTTGCAAGCGGCGGGCTTGAGTGCGTTGCAAGCGGCGAACTTGAGTGCGTTGCAAGCGGCGGCGAACTTGAGGTGCGTTGCAAGCGGCGAAATTGAGTGCGTTTCAAGCGGCGAACTTGAGTGCGTTGCAAGCGGCGAACTTGAGTGCGTTGCAAGCGGCGAACTTGAGTGCGTTGCAAGCGGCGAACTTGAGTGCGTTGCAAGCGGCGAACTTGAGTGCGTTGCAAGCGGCGAACTTGAGTGCGTTGCAAGCGGCGAACTTGAGTGCGTTGCAAGCGGCGAACTTGAGTGCGTTGCAAGCGGCGAACTTGAGTGCGTTGCAAGCGGCGAACTTGAGAGCGTTGCAAGCGGCGAACTTGAGAGCGTTGCAAGCGGCGAACTTGAGAGCGTTGCAAGCGGCGAACTTGAGAGCGAAGCGGCCAGCGGGGCAAACGGCTGCTCTGAGACGGCAGCAGGCCGTTCTGGGACAACAGCGGGCCGCTCTGGGACAACAGCGGGCCGCTCTGGGACAACAGCGGGCTGCTCTGGGACAACAGCGGGCTCGGGCTGGCAGACTGCTCCCAAGTCCATAGAGCTCGAGTACATCCTCCACGCACGCATGACAGCCAAGACATAAAAAGTGAAGACAGCCCTCTTGGCCATCACAGGACTGACAGGGAAAGCATGCTGGACTGGAGTGGACTCACTGGCTGGAGCGGGCTCGGGAACGGATACACTGGCTGGAACGGGCTCTGGGCGATCAGCGGAGACGTGACGTTGCTCTGGGCGATCAGCGGAGACGTGACGTTGCTCTGGGCGATCAGCGGAGACGTGACGTTGCTCTGGGCGATCAGCGGAGACGTGACGTTGCTCTGGGCGATCAGCGGAGACGTGACGTTGCTCTGGGCGATCAGCGGAGACGTGACGTTGCTCTGGGCGATCAGCGGAGACGTGACGTTGCTCTGGGCGATCAGCGGAGACGTGACGTTGCTCTGGGCGATCAGCGGAGACGTGACGTTGCTCTGGGCGATCAGCGGAGACGTGACGTTGCTCTGGGCGATCAGCGGAGACGTGACGTTGCTCTGGGCGATCAGCGGAGACGTGATGTGATGTTGTTGTGGTGGCCGCCATTTTGTGAGTGTTCTCTTTAGCGGCCGCCATGACGTGATTCACTGTGGTGTCGCATTCCTCTGCGATACCCACAGTAAAAAGTGAACCGACAGTGAACAGGGCAAAGTCCAGAAATTCCATGAGCGACCCTCGGGGACCATTGGTAAGTAAGCAGTTCTTTAATGGTTCGTTTAATCCATAGGTAAAGAAGTCAATGAGGGCGTGGTCCGGCAGATCAGATAAATTAGCAATCCCCAAAAATTTCTGGATATGTGCCTCGAGAGTACGGTTACCTTGACGCAGGCTGACGAGACACCATGCTGGGTCCATGCTGAGGCAGGACATGCTCACCGAAGCTGCTGGATCTGGGTATGGCGAAGTCTTCTGTAACGAAGGCGGGACTCAGGTAGGGGATCCAAATGCAGCGTTTTATTAGAAGTGAGCGTAGTCATACAGGCAGGGTCAATCAGGAGCAAACAGGAACAGCGAGGGACAGGCAGAATCGTGGTCAAGATACAGGCAGAAGATCAGGGCTGGCAGATATCATTCACAGAACAGGATGGCAAGGCAAGGGTCAAAGGCAGGAACAGGAACAGACAGGGAAACAGGATAATCACAGGGAAACGCTTAGAATTGACACACAGAGTAATCAAGACTTCGCAAACTGGTGGTGTGAGTGTGAGTCCTTTATAGTCCTGGTAATGATGTGCAGCTGGGTGTGGTGATTAGTGTGGAGTGATTGTGAAGTGAGTGCAGGTGATAAGCAATGGAGGATCATGGGAAATGTAGTCCGGGATGTGACAGGAACAGACGTTGATCATGACAAAGACTGATTCAATAAAAGCCCAATAGAAAAGGCTCATCATAGATTTGTCAATGTGAAGTCTAGACAGCTTTCTGAGGCAAAACAGACGCGAATGTCCCTTTTTGGATTGTTTACTCCAGTGCCGATATAGATAAATTAACTTAATTAATAACTATTGATTCTTACAATGGAATGAATCAATAATGAATTTACTGAAGCTGGACAATGACACCATTTTCTTTTAAGAGCTGCTGTGCAGCCAAAAATGATTACAGTTATCACTGTAAAGCTGCTTTGACACAATCTGCATTGTTAAAAGCGCTATATAAATAAAGGTGACTTGACTTGACCCTTATATACTGCCTTAGAAGTGGCTACAGTACTAGTGGAGGGGGCCCTAACTTCTCAGAGGAGAGCACAAATTTCTCAGACACAAAGGTCCTGACTTCAGAGGTTCTAATGGAGCATCTGATTTACCTTCCACGACTAATGAAAGATCCCTTGAGGGAACTCTTGTTGGAAGAACTAATGGTGAAAAAACAAATTAAAGTAAAGCTGCAAGCAGCGTTGAAAGGGCCCTCACACCAGTGCCACTGCCACCCAGTGGCCTTAGAAAAACAGAGCATGGTGGGCAATATGCATTTACAGCAAGTAGTATATAAATATAGGAGGACAACATCAGTCATTTGTATGTGCCACACTTTCTGCTACTAGCTGGTGGCAATATGACTAACTAAATTTTGGCATGTTGAGTTTGAGGTAGATTAAACATTGTATGCTTGAGTTACAACAACGTCCTGTTTCATGGCGTTAATTGCATACATTAACACTAACTCAAGTGTTGCATGATTTAACATGTTTCTAGCATGTTTGGTACTTCATGGGATATTTAAATGTGTTTCAGGGAGTGAATTTACAGTGTAAAGCATGCCATTACCTGTTGCCAAAAGGTGGTGCTCAGACGTAAATTTTATCAGATGTAAATTTTCACCACTTCTGACACGTGTGCAAAATTTAATGAGTTTTTGAGCATGTTTACGCCTTCAAAAATGTGATTCATATAAGAGAAGAATAATAATTTACTGAGCAATTACAATAGGGTCCTCACACCATCGGTGCTCTGGCCCTAAATATAAAAGCCGTGAAAGAAGTGTGGAGGGATTTTTGATTTTTATTAAAACAAACAAATCAGCATGTGAATTTAAATTAACAGGTTGACAATAGGTTGGCAACAATTGCCAATGACATGATTCAGGGCATCCAACCAATGGCAGATAGGCAGAATGTTTAAGGAAACTACTTGAAATCAGTTATTATTCCAACAGTTACATTTGTTGCCACTTTTAACTTTGAAGGATCTAAAGATTTTCAATAGCAACCTGTGTGTTACTTTAAGAGAGCATCTGTGTTGTCTTTACTCTTTTTTATATATGATTTAATTTTATAATCATTAGTCATTTATGTAGTTGTCATTTGATTTGTCATTCAATCATTTATTTTGTAATTTTATTATTCATAATTTTGTTTTTATATTTTATTGTACTTATTTCCTTTCTTTTGTTGTCCTTTAATATGATTGTGTGGTTTCAAGGGATGCTTCTCTTCATGAGTTAGAGATAAGAGAATGTCTGCAGAGAGATAAATAATGTAAAATAAAGTAGAAAGCCACATATCAAAGAATGGAGATTTATTTTTTCAAATAGATACACAGACTCTGAATCATGAAACAGACTAGTACTGGATCATAAAACTAGTACAGTAGTAGAGCATAAAAGTGTTATGGTTGACATTGTTTTCCTTACGCATGTGGTCCTGGTCACTGAATTTATTCTTTCTCCACCCATTACCGTCTCAGCAACGTCTCCTGAATTCCCTGAAAGAGTTACATAATGATATTGTGGTGCTCATCACTAGCCTTCAGCATTGGTCGTTTCAGTTTTTCCCCTGGTATCAGTTTTGGATCCATCAGGGTGGCGCTTCTCTGGGGCCTGAAGTTCAATTTCATTTTTCTTGCTGGCTGTTTGCTGTAATGCTTTGACCTCTTCTTTACTAAACTGCTTCCGCAGCAGCACGATGACAGCAATGATGAAGAAGTAGGAACATCCACTTAAACATGTGGTCAGGCTCAAGAAGATCACTCTGAAAACAGGACACCAATGTTTTTTTGCACAGACATCCAATTTGTTTTTCAAATATCAGCTTTAGGATTTATATTTTGTGTAATAAATATCCAATATATCTGAATGGGCATTGAACTATGTTATAAGCATCAGATTCCACTGTTTTATACTAATAAAGACAATGGCATAATAATTACAAACACGCATACACACCTGTACATATTTGAGTCGTACATACGACAGGCTCCTCGCCCCCCGCAACTCTTCATTCCCCATTTTAAACACGTTGAGTCAATGAGAGCTCCAAAATACACTGGAGCAGGAATACCACCTCCAGAAAAATCACACATCAATGTGGTTTACACATAATATTCATAAAATACAGCACAATATTGTAATAGCTTATCATTTTATGCTTTCTCGCCTTAGTAGATAAAAGTAACACTGAATAATCTGAATATTTATTGTACCTAGAGTTCGCATCACAAGTGTTTGAATACCCAATGCCAGTGACTTCAGCTCAGGTGTAATGCATCTAAAAACACAAGTTATATACAGTAAATACATAACATATATATAATTTATTTCTATAACTTCACATACACACACGATGGGTTTCCATGTTTTATGGGGACTTTCAATAACATAATGCTTTTTATATTGTAAATCTATCCTCCAACCCAAAACCTAAAACTACCCATCACAGAAAACTTTCAGCATTTATATTTTCAAAAGACACAATTTTGCATGATTTCTAAGATTTTTTTTTCTCATGGGGAGAAAACAAATGTCCACTCCCCACAAGGTCAAAAATTACTGGTATTGCAATCTTACTATTGAAGGGTATACCTGAACCACACACAAACACACACAATTAAGATTAAATACTATATGTATTTATTATATTTAATAAGTTTAATATTATTATTATTATTATTACAATTGCTAGGACACATTTATCAATACTTGGGTCACTTTTTCAAAACTCTTCACACAGTGCTCCTTACCAACATTCATGAAGGCACAGCAGTTAATTTCCCATTCAAAATGCACTATAACTACCAAAACATTTCATACATGTCTCAAATCAAGTCATTCTTCCAGAACACTGGCAAAGGTCATCAACCAAAAGACTAACACCTATGTAAGCATTCAGCTACATTTAAGTTTTTAGATTTGGAATATATTTCAATATGGTTTTACTGTAGAAATATAGCAAATTGCTGTCTTAATAATTTTTGTATAATGTTAAACTTAAGTTCAAACATAACTGTTTTGAAAAGAGTATGTAAGTGTGTGCAAATTCTTCTGTAGGTACATAGAGTTTGGTGGTGTTTGTGTCTAAGTGAGAAAACAATTCATGTAAATTGAAAGAAGCAGTCATTTAGTGCCAAAGCAAAGATAAATGATCAACAATTTAACCCACATAAACTGCTGTTGTGCTCACTGTGTGAAGAAATTTTGAAAAAGTGACCTAAGTATCGAGAAAAAACTGTAATACTATTTTTGAAGAATATGTGAGTGCTTGCCACATTCTTGCCTTACCCAAGATCAATAACTAAATTCTATCCTGGTGGTAACTGACCGTATAGTGATCATGTATCCAGGAGTAGTGCCCAGAGAGTTAATGAAGGAGCTGAGGACAGATACAGCCATATAGGAGGTGAAACTCCGGGTACATGCTGACCCACGGGGACACTGGCCCAGAGACACAGATCTGCTGCCCTCTACTGGTGAAGGGGTTAAGACACAGCTGCAGTTGTGGAAAACCTGTAATAATCAAATGTAAATGAGAAGAAGAAAAAAAAAAAAACAAAACATATTTGTTGAAATTATAGTATGTAAAAGAAGGCTTGCCTCAGGTGCCTTGGATTTAGAAAAGAGTTTTAGAAAAAAAGTTTTAGATAGATCCAATTATATTAGAGATACCGTGTTTTTGCCTTGTCCAGTGGAGGCAGTGCATCCTGCCAAACAGGGTGACACATATGTAATGCCACTGTCAGAGCACACAGGATCCCATTCAGATGTAGAGCAGGAACAGTCCTGATTACACTGAGACATGAGTGAGTGCTCATCATAAGATGTATCAGGAGTCCTGAGGAGGAATTCTGAGATTGGTGATTGTTTCCAGTTTGAAAAACAGTGGCTATATTCTGGCTGAGAGCTAATGTTCAGTTATAACAGTGGTTCCCTTTCGAAAGGGAACTTGCGCTGCGTCCCCTAGGGGAATGCCACCGACATGCCAGGTGTCTGAAGTGTATCCTAAACACGACAATGAACTTTAAATAAGGCTTGTTTGAGATGAGCAAAATCTGTGCAGATACGCTCACCGGTGATCACCGGGAGATGCATGCTGGTTAGAAATGTGTCTGAGTGTGGACGATGTCATGCCGAATTGTGTCAAAAAACTCTCGCGACGGAAAGGTGGCCTCGTCGGATTCTGCAGTCAGGCACAGTTGTTCTCCACCGACTGCGCTGATCAAAAGCACGATGGGAAACGACTTGCTGATGACACAGCTTAATGCTAATTGGTTTAAACACCTGTGACACATTGTTCTCTTTTAAAATGTTTGATTTTAAAACTCTGATATCATGTTTTTATGTTAATAAATTTTGTGTGAATATTCCCAAAGTCTCTGACAATCCGATCTTCTCTATGGTTTATGCGATTGTTGTCATATTTATAAAAAACAGCGTTTATAAAAACATTTCTGTATTAAAGTAAAAATTATTGATAAACGCGTCTTTCGAATGGAAATAAATAAGTACTTTGGGTGTCTTGTTCATAATATTTATTTTCATATAAAACCAACATAACTTAAATTACATACAGTTTATCAGCAACACAGTGCATGAGTGCAAATCCCATGACATCCACCTTTGATCTTGTAGGTGTCTGATCCACTACGAGAAGGGAGAACTGTCCATCTTGCCTGCACTTTTTTCACTCCTCCCCTCACTATAGTGCCTACTCTCACCTACATTTCAGGTGAGGTGCATCTAAAACGAGCCTATTGGCAGGTGGCAGCCTATAACGTCACAACAGGTGTGACCTTGAGTATAAAAGGGCACCTGGGAATAACGTCATCCTCTTTCTTGTCTTCAGGATACCAGTTTGCATTTTCTATGCATTTTCTCGTCTGGCCCTATTTTCGAGTGAAATGGGCCAGTCATCTGTGACTTGCGGTTCAGGACTTGCTGTAGCTGAGGCGAGTAGGAGACTGAGGCCGTGGGGCTTGCAGGTGGAGCTCGCATATGAATTCAAAGAGGTACAATTATTTCTCATTCATATGCGGTTGACGAGAGCGAGCTGATGCTACGTTATCTCTCTCATCATCTGATCTGGCAGCCTCCTTGGCTAATATGAGCGTTGTCAGGCCTCCTCTTGTTTGAGTGTTTTATTATTGAGGCCTCCGCTTTCTGAATTCCGCCAAGATATCAGTTTTGAGTTGAAGGGTCTCTGTGAGCCTCCCCGCATGATATCCTGAGTGTGCGACGTGGTTAGTCCTCCTCTCAATAGGAGAGTCGTTATGCCAAGGCCTCCATTCCTAGAGCTTGGTTATTTTTTGGCTAAGTTGTCTGGCTTTTTGTGAGCCTCCTTCGCTTACGTGAGTGCCATCAGGCCTCCTCTCATTTGAAAAAGTTTTATCGAGGCCTCCACTCTCTAGAGCTCCACCAGGTTAGCATTTGCAGGGTCGCAGGGTCTCTGTGACCCTCTTCGTGGGATATCCTGAGTGTGGAACATTGTTAAGGCCTCCTCTCGATAAGAGAGTTGTTATGATGAGGCCTCCGCTCCTACAGCTCGGTTTTTATTGCCAAGTCTATTATTTGCTAAGTCGTCAGTCTCTCTTTAAGCCTCCTTGGCTAATATAAGTGTCGCCAGGCCTCCTCTCATTTTTGAGAGTCACCTTTATTGAGGCCTCTGCTCTCTAGAGCTCCGCCTGGATATCAGTTGCATGTTGCAGGCTCTCTTTGAAACCTCCTTGCAAGCTTTTCCTGAATGTGGAGCGTTGTTAGGCCTCCTCTCGATAGGAGAGTTGTTATGCTGAGGCCTCCACTCCTAGAGCTCAGCTATTGTTAGCTAGGTCGTCAGGCTCTCTGTGAGCCACCTTGGCTAATATGAATGTCGTTAGGCCTCCTCTCATTTAAGAGAGTTGTTTTATTGAGGCCTCCGCTCTCTGAGCACTGCCAGGTTAACAATTATAAGTTGTAGACTTTCTGTGAGCCTACTCAATGGATATCTTGTGTGTGGAACATTGTTAAGGCCTCCACTCGATAGGAGAGTCATTATGCTTAGGCCTCTGCTCCTAGAGCTTGGCTATTATAAGCTCTTTGTGAGCCTCCTTGGCTAATTTGAGCATTGCCAGGCCTCCTCTTGAACTCTGCTGGATATTAGTTATGGGTTGCAGGCTCTCTTTGAGCCTAGTCCAGTTATTATGCTGAGGCCTCCACTTCTAGAGCTTGGTGGTAGGGTAGGGTGCTAGGTAGTTAGGCTCCTTTTGAGCCTTCTTGGCTGCTTACCTCAGTTTGAGTGTGTTAGGCCCACTCTCAATCTTGGAGGTATGATTTAGGCCTCCATTCTGCGGAACTTCATGGGCCAGCTGGACTCAACCCAGCACCTCCCTTGGAATAGAGTCTTGTAAGGCCTCTTGTTGAGGCCTCTTCTCTCCAGGACTGCTTTTGGAAGTTGTGTATTCTAGGCTCTCTGTGAGACTTTTTGAAAGCTGGCCTGAGTATGAATGTAGCTAGGCTTCCTCCCTTAGAGTCTTCCTTGAGGCCTCTGTTCTTGAGAAGCTCCTGCCTATGGTTGTCACTGGTGTGCCTAAGGATGAAGACTCTTTGAATCTTTGACTTAGCTCAGCCAATAAGGCATTCATCCCTTCAGCATGGCAGCATGGGTATTCCGTTCCCCATAGTGACCCCTAGGGGACGCAGCACAAGTTCCCTTTTGAAAGGGAATGTCTCAGGTTACAGTGTGCAATGATGAGAAGAAACTGCAGAAGAACTTCATTGGTTTTAAACTACTGCCAAATGGCAGATTTGAACGCGAGGAAGAGAATAAGATTTGAGAACTAGATCATTCCTCTGCACCCCTTTACAATATACCCCACATTTTGAGAACCACAAACTTACAAAAGTATACAATCATTTTACCCATTGTAGGACACAGTGAGCCCTGCCACAGGCAAATTCTCACACTTTGTGCCAAATTGGAGGAGGAGGAGAAGGAAGGCTGAGAAAGAGGTGATGAAGGAGAGCTGAGCCCCTGCCACAACGCTCAATTTGTATCTTTTCATTAACAAACCGCCCAAGAATATTCCCACAGCAACCACAGGCAGGATCAGGACACCTGCGGGACATGACAGGTCTTTAGTTTCAATTAACATCAAGCCTGACATGCTTCTCTGTGTGGGTTATGCTATATGGTTGGGTTTCTTGGGTTCGGTGTGACAGATGAATTTGCAACAAAATACTGTAATTGAATTTGACGTCAACAACAAAAAATATGGGAAGTCGATAAAATAATTAAAAGTTTTACTTCAAAATACACACTAAATCATGTTCTAATGGTCTTTTGTCATGCTTTAAAGAAGTACACTAATTCTGATATGTTGACTAACATACTAAAGCACATGTACTTTTTAATATTTTTTTTTTACTGTAGTATGTTAGATTTCAATATTAGCTTACATTTAAAGTTAATATATTGGAAATGTAATAAATAGCAAGTTTTCATTATAATTGGGTAATTACAAATATATTTAAAACACGACATACAAGTTTCATAAGAAATGGCAATAAAGTATATTTTAGTTTACCATAAGTGCTTAAGTATACTTTAACCATATTTCAAAGTCAACAGAAGTACTTATGACATTTGCAGATGTAATTAAAGCTGCAGTCCGCAACTTTTTTTGGTTAAAAATGATCCAAAATCAATTTTTGAGCAAGTACATAACCAGCCAGTGTTCAAAACTATCTAATTATCGTGTCTCAATTCACAACAGTAAGCTTGTAATAATGTTTTATAATAAGATTTATTAATAATATATTATAATAATAATTATTATAATAATATTTCCGCGGGAAATTTGAGCATGCAGCATTTCCTCTGTGCATCATTACATCACATCTGTAAAAAGAAAGGAAGGAGTCCCGTAGAGAGGCTAGTCAGTTACATCATGTGAGGATGCTGCCGGTAACGGCACATTTATAGCCTTTTCTCACAGCAGCTGAAATAATTAAACTTATCATTTTGATGGCAGATTGTAATCCAGAAAGATCCAAATGACAATCATCAGTGACAATTGGAGATTCACCCGTAGCCAAAAAGCAAAAGACTTTGGACTGTGGAGTGACTACAGAAATTGAAATCTACAGGTAACGCTAATATACACTAAATACACAGTCACGCAATAATGATGTTGTTAACAATAACAATTTGAGAACAATATAACAGTAATAATAATTTGCACGGTTTGGCGTGATCCGAGCTAAGCGATCGTTAAATTTAATCATCATTGGCAGCGCGATTTATTGTAGGCCTAATGCTTTTTTCCTCAGTTGGTCAGAACAAAAGTGGCAGACATGTTACTTGTTCAGATTATTTTTTCCAGTGAAAATTCTTATATTGGTCATACTTTCAAGATGTAGAATCTGTGATTCTGAAGTGTAGCCACACCGGTGCGGTGACTGACAGCAAGCATCAGATTCATCTGCGCTGACGAGCTGTGCCGAGGCACAACACACGTACAGATAACTGTTCTGCATATGACTGCAATCGAATATTTCAAACAGAGATGGCGACAAAGAGGAAAAATCATGGACTGCAGCTTTAAATCATAGTTAAGGGGGCCAAAAACCACTCTAAAGTTCAGCTTATTGCATTTAATATAAATTAAATATATATTAAATTTTAATTTATTTGCAGTTAACATACAATTGTGTGTTCAAAAATATAACATTCAGTTCACACCCAAGTATATTATTTTAAAGTATTTTTCTCACTATAAATATATGCTAAAATTTACTTATTTTACAACAGATAAAATATATACCGTACATAATATTCCGTACATAAAATAAACTTGAATAACCGTAAAAGTTTGTAAGCATGTAAAATAATTGTTGCATGTTACATAAAATGGAAAAAAATGTTAGATTTGACACTTGTATTTAATTTTGTTTATCTGCTTAAAAAAAGTTATTTATATTATATATATAATTGAATAAAAATCTAAATTTTAAATATAAATCTAAAATTTTCCATTGAAATATAAATCCTAAATTTATATGTAGATTTGAAAATTGTAGGGGTTGTTGATAACCACAACTGGCAGCAGACATTGAACGAAACAATCAACGGCCTGACATTTACTAGGCTGGTGTTAGAAAGCATTACATGAAAGACTTCTTACCAATGAGGAAGTTAGCTCTTGACGCAGATTGGCCAAACTGTTGCTCCATGTATTTGGCTTTGAAGGTGAGCAGTCCAATGAAAGAGTTGAACTTCAAAACAATCCCACACAGCAACAGGAAGTATGCAGGAGTGCACAGTAGTCTTTTCAGGGAAGGCAAGAATCCTTAACATTTACAAAACAGAATACACAGAATGAAGTGAGGTTTTACTAAATATTTGCATAGACATTAGATTAACTTCATTTTCATCTTTAAGATCTGTTTCAAAGGTACTTGTCTTACAAATTGGAGTGACTTCTGGTGAAGTACTGCTTTTAACATTAATTGGATAGTTTTAAAGAGAAACATGAATAGGAATAGGGAAAAAATAGTTCAAACAATACTGCATTTATTTAAATGGTGGAAGGAAATTGCCTTTTGCAATGTCAGACAGTTTAATTGAGTGTGTGGTTGGGAGGACAGGTTGCTCCTTGTTTCCCTGATCCACGTTAGAATTTTCCTTCCCTTCCTCTCCTTGTTTGGTTAAAGACCTGGGCAGGAACCAGAAAGGAACACCAGCAAGTACTAAGATGGCAGATGACACAAAGAAGCCCAGCCACCAAGCGCCCACCCAACGTGCATCTTGTGGAGTAATGGTCACACTGTCTGCAGGAGAAAAAAAAAATATATTTTTATATATTAGGGCTGTCAACGTTAACCCGTTAATGCATGCAATCAATTAAAAATACTTAACACAAAAAAAAAAATATGGAAGCATGCGAAATTACATCATAATGTAATTTACGTCACGCAGTTAGATGACCTTAAAGTCCATGCTGATTATATCAGAGATGTCAGAAAGAATTATTTATTCCAGAGTCTGTTTCACTTAAAACATATTCTGTCATTGTATCTGAAGAGCACGAGCCCTCCTGCATCGCGCTGTTCCTGTCAGATTTTTTTTTTTTTTTTTTTTTATGGTTGCTTTGGTGTAAAAAATGTTATATTTTATATATATATATATATATACACACACACACACACAAATACACATACTTGTTCAAGTACAATAGCTTTCTGAATTGCATGTATTTGCATTCCCTGAAATTTTTCCATACTTTACTGAAGTAGAAAAATTTTGTTGGTCAGCTGGTCATATTCCAAACAACACAAACAGTTTGGAATCTACATCCTGTCATCGCCGAGACACAGAGATTTCACACAGTAATCCCAATAAATTGCTATATAATATTACTAGAACTACTTTACCAGTAAATATACAAATGTGCTGTTCATACAAGCAATAGCATCATTTTACTGGCAAGATTCCATTCATATTCCATATATTCAGACCTTCATTCTATATACTCAAACTTCATATTAAAAATACAATAATTTCCTGAATGGCTTCATGTATAATCTTGACAGCAAGTTAAACTCCATCCATTACAGAGTCAAGAAATCTAAGTTGAAATTCCAGCATTTAATATAATTATCTTGATGTTACAACTCTATTACGGATCAGAGTGAAACTAAAAAGACAGAAATTTCCAATTAGACATATGACTAAACATAGATTCACCATGAAAAACTAATTACATTTCAGTCCTTTTTAGTAAGAAGCAAAATGACCCATGACATTGGCCTGTAAAACCTTTTGGTCGTACCATGAGAAGTCGTCTTAACCTCTACTTTCCTTACACATCCATCAGTGCTTGGGAAGGTATTGGTGATCATTGCCATAGGCCAATCATTATGAGAAAGGGTACTGTCTTTCAAGAGAACAATAACTTGAAGATTGGTGTGTGATTCAGTCCATTTGCATCTTTTTTGCCAGATGGGTTAATACTCTTGCTTCCAGCAGGTCCAGAACTGATTTGCAAGGGTCTGTACTTTTCTCCATTGGCTTCCATAAAGATCTTTATCTGAAAAGTTGCAGGTAGGAACTCTAAAGGGAAACCCAATCTTTTGGGTGAGAAGAATGTTAGGGGTTGGTAACAATGGCATCTCTGGATCAGAGTAGACTGGAACCAGTGGTCTGGCATTGATTATTGCAGACACTTCTGCCATCAAAGTACACAGAACTTAATAGTTTATTTTGCGGCAACATACTGTCAAGGATTCTGCGTGAGATCCTTATCATTCTTTCCCATGCACCACCCATGTGGGGAGCTAAATTGCCACGAACAGCCTTGTTCACTTAGATACTTCAGGACAGTGTGATCTGTTGTGAAACCAAGTTCTTTGCATGCTCTGATGAAATTTGTTCCACAATCGGATCTAAGCTGTTTTGCTGGTCTCCTTATGGCAAAGAAGTGACGTAATGCATTGATATAGCTGGATGAATCCATGGACTCTATCACTTCCAATTGAACTGCTCTAGTGCTCATGCATGTAAAAAGGATTGTCCAATGTTTACTGTTTGCTGCACCTCCTCTAGTGCGTCTAGTCAGAATAGTCCACATAGGTGAAAGGAGGAGACATGACAAGACACTCTGGTGGAAGACTCGCAATTTTCTGCTGTGCAAATCTACCCATTAGTTTTTGACAAGTTACACAGCAGTACAATATGGAGCTGATAAGCCTTTTGCCATTTACAATCCACAAAGCCTGCAGTCCTTATTGCTCCTTTCGTGAATTGACTACCTTGGTGTTTCGCTTCTTGATGGTAATGTTTCACTAACAGGGTTGTGACATGATTGTTCTTGGGAACGATGTTCGGATTTCTCTCATGCTGATCCAGAGAAGCATTTTTCAGACTTCCACCTACTCTGAGCAGATCATCGTGAATCTGAAGGTTGAGCTTCAGAAGTACACTGCTTCCTGAGATGTTCTTCTGTTCCAAAAAGGTGCTGAATTCATCACTGTATGTTTCTTTTTGCGCAGATTTGAGGATACCAAGCTTGGCTGCTAAGAGCTCTTCGGGAGTTCTGGCCTTTTTGCAGAGGTGCCAATATGTAGCCCAGAACTACCTTACTGTCGCAGTAGGACCTGACTGCATCTGGTTCGAAATCAATTTCCACAAGTATTGTTTCTGCCATTTTTACAGCTAATACTGCTGTGCACAATTCAAAGCATGCAAAATGAATCATACATGACTTTATCCTTCTTTAGTAAACACTCAAAGATAGGTCACTGCAGCTATAGCTATGTTGGATGTGTCTGAGAATAAACACAGCTCAGTGTACTTTGAACTGGAAAGTGAGAGTGGGACGTATGTATGTGGTATATGGAGATTTTCCAAAACTTGTTTGGAATTTTTCCATACTTCCCATTCCTCTTGTTTGACCTTAGGGAGTGATATTTCCCAGTCACTTGTGCCATGAGATATTTCTCACAGTAAAGCTCTTCCTTTTATAGTCACTGGTGTCACTAAACCAAGTGGGTCGTAAAGGCTATTAACAACAGACAAAACTCCACGGTGAGTGAAATGCTTCTCAGCGTTTGTGCTTGAAAGGTGAATGTGTCTGACTCCATTTCCCAGCATAGTCCAAGACTCCTTTGGTTTGGAATAGTTTCTTTGGTAAGATCCAGTTCTTGTATGCCTTTGGCTACATCCTCTGCAGGAAATGCTTTCATCTCTGTGGTTGAATTAGAAGCTATTTTGTGGAGTTTTATGTTTGACTGTGCAAGAGCTTTCTGGGTACGCTTCAGCAGACTGATAGCATCCTCTTGATTTGGCAGAGATATCAGACCATCATCCACGTAAAAATGCCTCTCAACAAATGGGCGAGTGTCTGACATGTTCACCTTCCTGTGCAGCAAATCTCAGACCATAGACTGCAATGGCAGGGGAAGAGCTGTTTCCAAAGACATGAACACACATCTGGTATTCCGTGATTTCTTTTGATATGTCCTTGTCTCTGTGCGACAAGAACCTTTCTGGTTCTTGTACTTTCTGATATTATGCTGTATCACGAAGCAATAGATCATTTGCTGAATGTCAGCAGTCACAACTATCAGTTCTTTAAGGACGCATAATAACACTTCAAGGAAGGAATTGTTTATGTAGGGTCCTGCGAGAAGGATGCTGTGCAAAGAGATACCATGGTACTGTGTGCTGGAATCAAAGACTACCCTTATCTGGTCTGGTTTTCATGGGTGATAGACTCCAAAGGTTGGTAGATACCAGAATTCTTCATTCTCTTTAAGTGGAGGAGCTGATTCAACATGAATTCTTGAAAGTTTTCTCTAATCTCCGGTCTTTTGTCTAGAGTGCACTTCAAGGAGAGAAGCTGTGAGAGTGCTTGATCTCGATTGTTATGGAGGAGTGGTCGGAGTGATTTAAAGGTTAGAGGAATGGCCCAGAAGTTTGTCTCATCTTTGTAAAAGTCCCTCTCCATGATCTTTAAGAAGGCTTGCTCTTCAAAGGAGACAGCGCATTTGTTGTCGTCTTTAGTTCTCTCAAACACTGTGCGGACCAATGTCATTTTGATGTCTTATGGACCTTTGTAACTGGGTCTGGATTATGTTGGTTGGACTCCCCGCCAGGCTTTCTTTCAAAGAAATGTGACTTGCACAATGAGTAAGGAAGGAAGGTCTGCCATTTTCTAACATGTTCGTCCTAAAGCTGTTTACATTCGGCTTATGAGCATTACAGAGGCAGACTTTGCCGATCATGACCTAGCCCTGATCAAGTCTTTGGGCGAAGGAATTGTGAGGACTGTTGATTTGCTGCCTGACCTTATGCACCCTGATGAGATCTCTTCCCAACAAAAGCAGGATTTGGGCATTTGAATCTAGTTTTAGAATTAATCTCAAAAGTTTTCAAATGGGGATGACACGCTGCTACCTTTGGGGTTGGTATTTCTGACATATTGTCAAGGATTTCATTGCATTCTATAAGTGGAAGAAGATCGATGCTCACACCTCCACTAGATGCTTCTATCTGGAATCCATGCGCTTTCCTGGCCATCATCTCCATGACACCTACACAGGTTCTGCTTTGAACGTCTGCTTTGAACGTCAAACAAGTCAAAGAATTCTAAACAAGCCAAGGAGCAATTACTTTAGTTGTCAAGGATTGCATACATGTTAACTGTGTGTTCTGCTTGTTCTTTCTTATACACTTTCAGCAAGCATATTTTCAAACAAGAACGAGCTGGTTGGTTCGAACCACAATATCTCTGTGCACTGGGAAATTACAGCAGCTGAGTCAATGAGGTTCTCTTCCTTTTCAATTTCTTGTTCTGTACGCTTATGTTCTGCAGTGTTTGAGGTCCAAGGAGCCAGACCCAGATGCATAGCTGTGGAGTGACGTTCACCTTCACATTCTCTGTATTTCAGTGGCGTTCTGCAGTCTCTTGCTAAATGAGAGTTTGATGCACAACATCTAAAACATAAATTATTTTCCTTGAGATCTGAGGTTCTGCATTCCTCCATGGGCATTCGCTCTGAATCCTCTGCACTTTACAAGGGTCTGTTATGGATAAGACAGGTTTTTGTTTGATCATTTATTTTTTCCCCTTTCTCAGTTCGAGACTTCAGTGAAGTGGTTATGACTGTCTTGTGTGCAGATATGAAACTTTTTGATACCGCAAGTGAGGGCTTCTCATACCTGGGAGTCGTGGTGTTGCTGGTAGACAGCTTGAAGCTGGGGTCATTTCGTGTCCTGGCTTGGCAACAAACAAATTGTGTGAAGAAGAAAAATGGAGGAAAGGATACGTTGTATTCATCTTTGTACCTTGATCCAATGGAAACCCACTTCTCTGCAATTTATCTGCAATTGGGTTGATACCATGGGCAGTGTCTAGGTAGGTTAACCCTGGTAAGTATCCTCTTTGGCAGACTGTAACTCCAAGAGAAGATCTCCAAGATCTCTTAACTTGAAATTCTTTGTTGGATATGCAAAGAAAGTTGTCGAGCTTACTAAAAGGTGCACTTTCTACATCCTCAGGGGCAGCATAACACTGGTTGAGTCTGTTGCAGACCATTTGAAGTGCTAATTTGGGGTAGTTTATGTGCACAAATCTGAATCTTTTCACATACTCTGATGACTCTTTGTCAAGCCACTGTGCTAAGAGGTCCAGTTCCTCACCTACTGTCAGATCCAGTCCTTCAGTGACATTAAAGAAGCTTGCTATGCTCTATAATTATTGGGACAATCATCAAACTTTGTGAGTCCGGTAGTAACAAGTTCCCTCTGTGTATTTAGTCCGTCATGCTGGCTGCTTGGGTAGGATTGTATGTCAGCGTATGTACGAAGAAATGCTGATGAGGAACACTGATCGAATGAGGTGTAAGTGGCTCACTCTTGAAGGGAGATCACTTAATGATGTGGGTGTTTGGCAACTGGACACTTTGAATTTGTGATTCAGCTGGTTTTGTGACTTCTTCCTCTATAGTTGTTCATCAGCTACAATGTGTGAAGTGGTGTCATCGTTGCGTGAATGATTCACCTGAGTGACATCATGTGTTCCTGACGACAGATTCGAGTTGAACTTTTAGGGAAGGTCTATGGCAACCCATTTACTTTGATCCTCAACATACTCATTTGTTTACAGGTATGTCTGAACTGCTTTTGGAATTGTTGTGATATTCACCCACCTCTGCTGCAGCTTCTAGAATTTCGGACTCAGCCTGCGCAGCTGCCGCCTCCTTTTCTGCTTGTAATGCTTCCAGTGTATCCTCCAGTGTGACTTTCTAATCTTGCCTTTACTTTTTTCATGGCCAGCTCTATCTCTGTAAATGACGCATATGCTTGTGCCGTTTCAGCCTCGCTCTTGTCGCTGCATCAGCCGAATATCTTGATGAGAGATGCTCTTAGAACTGACCGATGAAGCTTTCCCAGATCTGCTGGATTTATCCTCCATCTTATTGTGATGCTTGCTTTTCCATAGCTTCTTAATAGCTTTTCACTGTACTGTCCTCCCTTCATGTAAATTCTTTGCAAAGTTTGACAGCAAGAAGTTTAAACTCCATCCCTTAGAGTCAAGTAATGTAAGTTGAAATTCCAGCATTTATTATATCTTGATGTCACAACTCTATTGCGGATCAGAGTGAAACTAAAAAGAAAGAAATACAATTTCCAATTAGACATTTGACTAAACTAGCTTCAAATAACACAAATGATAATATACAGATTACAGAAATGCTGTTAATATTAAGCACATTTGCATATTAAAGTAGATTCTTTCTATATATTCAAGAATATTTACAATTTTCAGTGAAAAGTATAAAATAAGATGTCACATGTTTAATTACAAAATTTTGTCTAATTACTTAAAGTTAATGTCAAAAATATTCTTCTGTGTCACCCAAAGCAAGTAGATAAAGAAAACTTACAGCTATTGCTCTTTTAAACTTCCAAATGCAAGGATTGATGAGGATTATCCAAGAAGGCACACTGACGGCGCAACATACACCAGGCCATGTGTCTAGCTGCTCACTTCCTGCTATCTACTGCCTGCAGCTTCCCAAAATGACCACCAGAGGGCAGCCACAAAACAAAATTAACCCAGACAAATACTGTGAAACAGGGTACAGAACATGTATAAACTATAAACATTTTTTTTTTATGATCGTGCCACTGTGCAAACAATCAGACCCTAGAAGCACATCAATGTTTGAATGAGAAAAAATAAAAATACAACTGAAAATTCACATGAATACACACAGCACTGGTGAACCTAAAACTGAATGCTTACCAATATTGACAAATCCAATATCCACATACAGTCTGGCACACATGGAGCCCAGTAGGAATCCAAACATGGGACCCAGCAGCATAATGGTCTGAAGACATGCTAAACATCAAAACAAGTTTTTAATTAAACATTCTCAAGTGAATTTAGTAGTACACTTAAGAATACTTAGAATGAGTTCTTCAAACAAAATACACTTTAGAATACTAAAGAATACTTAAAAGTAATGTACTTATAATGTAATATGTACTTTAGCAGAATATACATTGTATACAAATGCGAACCTAATGTAATATTTTTGGACACTTAATTGCATGTTAATTGCAATTATATGAAAATGTATTATAGTTTAAAGGTGCTCTATGTAAGAATGATAGCTAGTGGTTGAAATGGGTACTGCAGTCCAAATTCTAAATATTTTTGCCCCGCCCCCTCCTCCTCAGACTCGATGCACTAGTGGGTTGCCAGTTTGAAGACACACAACAGGAGCGAGCTCAATTGACATTGGAAGGGGAGGAGACTAACACACTGTTAGATAATTAGTTGATTTACTGATTTATGATGAGTTGATATCATGTTTTAATATGCTCCTGTTCATAGAGATTTTTAAATGGATGCTGAAGCTTTTTAGGTCAGGTAGAATCTGGGATCTCTGACCCAGTTTGTTCGCTGGTTTCCATGGCTGCAATTCACTGCATGTGTTTTCCGCCAACTGGCAACCATTGTGGCAAAATACTATTGGGTAAACTGGCAAAGTGCAGTCTTGTACAGACCGAAACAAAAACAGAAATTCTGACATGGAACACAAATTTCAAAGTAAAATAACTGGCTTGTAGCAATGGTTTTCAGAGAAACTAATATGTGAACTGAGCATGTTTAATAAATATCTGCAAACATATTATGGTATTTTTATGCTTTAGTACAGTCAAAAACTTACATAGAGCACCTTTAAATCTGTAATAAATGCAGTTAGCTGAACTATACACGTAATTTCATAATCCTTATTTTGACTTTGAAATATGGTTAAAGTGTACTGACAAGCATTCATGGAAAATTATACTGTAATGTAATTTTTATTGAAACTTGCATGTCATGTATTTAAATGTATTTGTAATTACACATTTGTACATTATAATGTAACTTTAAATGTAATATTGAATACAGTATAGTTAAAATTATAATCAAGTACTTATGTGTGCAAAGTAAGTTAGTAAACACATCAAAATAAGTGTACTTCTTTAATGCACAACAAAATATTAAAACATTTAAAATTTACTTTAAAGTAAAACTTTTATTTTGACATTATTGCAAAGTTCAAGAGCATTTAAGTGCATTTAACGTGTTAATAAAATGACTCTCTTTATATTCACTTTATATACTTTATATACACAAGTGTCATTTCTTACATTATATTATCTGCAAGTACAGTTTTTAATTTAATATATTTAAATATTTGAAGTACACTACAAGTGCACATTCAATATAGTTAGGCACAGTTATTTTTCATAAGGCTTTACAAACTCAACTCAAAAACATAATAGATGACATTCAGAGAGAGCTATAAAATGTAGGTGGATAACATAATCCAGATTTAATTTTTTGTTGTGCTAATGTAAATTATACTTCTATGCTGTAACACAATAGAGTTTCTGACATCTAGTGAAAAAAATATTCAAATTTTACTTACAAATGTAAAATGCTGAGTTTTCTGCTTTTGCAAAGTCATCGATATAAGATATGCCAAGTGGTGTGACTGGAGTCTCTCCGATTCCCCTGAGCGCATTACCCAAGAACACATAGATCCACATACTAGATCCAGGGTCCTTCACGCAACCTAGGGTTAAAATGGTAGAAATCATGTCCATAAAATACTTAGAACTTTCTTTATGTATTTGTGATAATCTCGGTCAACTCTATTTTAATAGATTTTTAAAAGAAAACTAGATGTTGAGCTATGCACCAACATTTAACACTGTTCAAATCCTAATACAGGTTCTTCTTTCTTTATATTACAGGGCTGTTGAATGCTTGATTATGATTGGTTGATGAACATAAGGTGTGCAGTTAATTTTTCAGGAAATGTAACGCATTTTGACCGTATTACATTTCCATATAAATATTAGATACATATTAGATAAATATGTAAATATGTGCTGCATGCTTTCCTCTTAATAACAAAATAAATTCACATCAAAAACGTCAGCAGTGAGAAAACAGCAGTTAAGAAACCATCTAATCATAGCAATGTGGATGTTTGCGTGATCTCATTTGGCACTCAAGTCATGTCACAGTTATTTATATAGCACTTTACACAATAGATAACGTGAAATCAAGCAGATTTACAATATTAAACATGAAAAAACATAGTGAGTGTCATTTTCAATTCAAAGTAGACTTTGTGTCAGACTTCAACAGGCTTAATAGAAGAAATGAACCAGATAAGATTTCCACGTCAAAGACAGCGTAGTCCCAGAATACATCTACCATGTACATAATCGTTACTGATACGTTCCGTTGTTACCAAATAGAGTTCAATGGGACTTACAACCATAGCTGACTAACGATGCTTTCAGGAAACGCACCCCAGAGCGGATCAGTGATGCCAACTTGGCAATTCTGTTGCTAGATTTAGCAACTCTTCAGACTACCCCACCAACATACAACATACAACCTATTACATATACTATATAATAGGCAACTGTTTGATTTTGCACTTAGCAATTGTGTATTCTAGTAACTCAAAACATCCGATTCTTTATCGTCGAAGCAATTTATTGAAAATCTTTCAGCAACAACTTGATCTTCATTTGCTTATTTTCAGTGCTTAATTCAGATGCTTAGTTCAGATGCTTAGCTTAATAACCTATACAGAGAAACACAAAATATATATAAATATATATTTGAATTGCTCTCAGGAGCTCAGTGAAATCAAGCATGGTACTGTGATAGGTTGCCACCTGTGCAAGAAGTCCATTCGTGGAATTTCCTCACTACTAAATATTCCATGGTCAACTGTTAGTGGTATTATAGCAAAGTTGAAGCAATTGGGAACAACAGCAATTGCAAGGATGGCCCCTTCCTGTTCCAACATGACTGCGCACCAGTGCACAAAGCAAGGTCCATAAAGACATGGATGAGTGAGTTTGGTGTGGAGGAACTTGACTAGCCTGCAAAGAGTCCTGACCTCAACCAGATAGAACACCTTTGGGATGAATTAGAGCGGAGACTGTGAGCCAGGCCTTCTTGCCAACATCACTGCCTGACCTCACAAATGCACTTCAAGAAGAATGATCAAAAATTCCCATAAACACACTCCTAAACCTTTTGGAAAGCCTTCCCAGAAGAGTTGAAGCTGTTAGCTGCAAAGGGTGGGCCAACTCCATATTAAACTCTACGGATTAAGAATGGGATGTCATTAAATTTCATGTGCACGTAAAGGAAGGCGTCCCAAAACTTTTGGCAATATAGTGTATATATGCTAAACCGCTAGCATTAACAAACAACTTTTGAGACATACACAATTGTTCTTTCAAGTCTGTAGTCACTAAAGAAGAGAGTCTTTATCCTACCAGTAATGTCTCAAAGTCGATGAACACATCGTGGTTTTTCCCAGCTAACCTTGAACAAACGCAGCTAAAACTTATGATATATATATATATATATATATATATATATATATATATATATATATATATATATATATATATATATATATATATATATATATATATATATATTCAATTTCAACTTTAACTTAACATGCATTGTTTAGCAACTTTTAGCAACAAATCAAACTGCCTCTAGGAACTTCTCCCGAAAATTAGTTGGGAACAGTGAAACAGACTTTTCTGGAAAGTTTCATACAAACTAACTTCATTTTATGTTTAACATAAATGACATCACACCAGTTCATTCTTCGATTTTGCTTGAAGTATCAGGGCCTAAAGTCTATCAGGCTATGGGGTATTTTAAATGTAAAGCAGTTACCTGTTCCAGTGTTATTAGAAGGCTTGATGTGTGCATTAGAGTAATCATTTGGAACCATGGGATACTGACAAGGAGCAATACTGACAGTCTTGTTTAAAGAGCCTTGTATTACAGTGTCATATTTGTACCTGTAGGAGTATATCAAACAGCGAGAGAGAGCAAGAAACATGAGCTACTTTAAAAGAAATGATAAACTAAGCCAAATGTGTATAGAAATAAGTATTTATGAATGCATGTACCGCCCCATGAAAAAATGTGGCAGTCCAGTGAGAGCTGAGCCAATTGCCATGAGGAAACAGCCCATTCCTATGAGCCGCGGCCTGTGCAGTCTCGCCCCAAAATGACTAACCACTGCCAGAAAGAGCAGGTTGCCTGCAGAAATGCATTCAGAGAACAACCAGTCGATCAAGAAAATGAAAATACACCAAACTGGTCAGCATGTTTATTTATTTTAACATGAAATGGAAAACCCATGGTCTGTTCACTGATCATTGTATTTTGCAACCCAGGCTCATTGAAAAAAAGTGACTGTGGCAACATTACTGCAAAATGATACTATGTTGCTACTTGCTCATTTTGTGACAATTTTAAAGTTAGTGATGCTTAAAGCACGTTCAGTTTTATCTGAAACAGATTAACATAAAACTGTCAATGTTTTATTACATTGGTTGTTACATGTATCATGGCAGTTTGGAAAAGAAATGTCTGGTTAATGGTACTAAAAAGTGTTTGAAAACAACGTACGACCTACATTAAAGGGTTAGTTCACCCAAAAATTACTCACCCTCATGTCGTTCTACACCCGTAAGACCTTCGTTCATCTTCGGAACAAAAATCAAGATATGTTTGATCAAATACGATGGCTCAGTGAGGCCTGCATTGACAGCAAGTTAATTTACACTTTCAAATCACCAGAAAGGTACGAAAGTTATATTTAAAACAGTTCATGTGACTACAGTGGTTCAACCTTAATGTTATGAAGTGACGAGAATACTTTTTGTGTGGCAAAAAACAAAATAAAGATTATTCAACAATATCTAGTGATGGCCAATTTCAAAACACTGCTTCATGAAGCTTAGAAGCTTTACGAATCTTTTGTTTCGAATTAGTGGTTCGGAGCGCGTATCAAACCATTTAAATTTCGAAACACTTACGGTTTAACGAAGGCTCATTTACTGAAATCACGTGACTTTGGTGCTCCAAACCACTGATTCGAAACAAAAGATTCATAAAGCTGCTTTTACAAGTCTTTGAGCTCTTTTATCATGAAGTGCAAAGCTGTACCAGGTGAGCTATAGAGCAAGTTTACAACATCAGAAAAGCTATACCTATGGAAATGGTTATGTAATGCAAATGTATTACTCATATTACTTTACAAATCATGCACTATGGTAAAAGTGTTCTGAGCTCATAACATGCAGTAGTATTGTGGGAACCACATGAAAATAAGACTTTATTAATCAATAATCTGCCCCGTAAATCATTATTTGTGTGAAAATTAATAAAAGTTATTAGTGTTATACTGCCACTAGTGCTCATTTCAGCTGGAAACTGCTGTGAATTGTATATACAGTCAGCTCCAGAATTATTGGTAAATATGAGCAAAAGCAACTGTGAAAATAAACCTGCATTGTTTATCCTTTTGATCTTTTATTAAAAAACAAAACAAAAAATGAAACAAAATTCTAACCTTTCATCTAAGTAAAACAATTGAAACTCACATTATGAAATAAATGTTTTTCTCCAATGCATGTTGGCCACAGGTATTGGCACCCCTAGAAATTCTTATGAGTACAAAATCTATAGTATATTCCCATTCATATTTCTGTTTTTTTTTTTTTTAGGTGACTAGGAGCATAAAATTATCCAGCCATGACTTCCTGTTCCACAGGAATATAAATATATTAGGAGACACAAAGGCCAAATTTCCAAAATCATTCACCACAATGAGTAAAACCAAAGAAGATAGTTCTGATGTGCAGCAAAAAAAAAAAAAAAAAAAAAAAAAATAGAAAGTGGCTGTAAGAAAATAGCTAAAGATTGAAAATCCACATTTCCACCATCAGGGCAATAATTAAGAAGTTCCAATCAACTAAAGATGTTACAAATCTGCCTGGGTGAGAACATGTGTTTATATCATCCTAATTCATGGTGAAAAGGAGAGTTTGAGTGGCCAAAGACTCTCCAAGGATCAAAAAAAATAAATAAATAAAATCTAACAGCACCTACAGTACATCACCACAAGTTGTTTGGGAGGGTTTCAAGAAAAATCTTCCTCGCTCATCCAAAAACAAACTCCAGCATATTCAGTTGTCAGACACGACTGGAACTTCAAAAGGGACCTTGTGTAACTGAAAACAAAATAACTGCCATGGTTGTCCCAGTTCTAATCTGAAACTTATAGATATTGAGTGGGGTGAACTGAAGAGAAGAAGCACCAACATGGACCTGGGAATCTGAAGGATCTGGAGAGATTCTTTGTGAAGAAACGGTCTCTGATCTCTTGTTATTGTTGCAATAATTGTGGGGCTAATAATTGTGGCCAAAGTGAACTAGAGAAAAACATTTATTTCATAATGAGATTCCCCCCACTTTCTATTGTTTTACTTCAATGATAGGATTTTTTTTTCATGAAAGATCAAAAGGATAAACAATGTACATATTCAATTCAATTCTTCTTTTATTGTCATTGTAAAAAAGCATACAACGAAATTATAAACTTCCAACATATACGTAAACAAAGTGCTTTTAAGCTATTGCACATAGGTGATAGATATAAATATAAATTGTTGAGATGTTATTGTCATGAAATGCATGCTCTTGAATCAAGAATGTGTTGTAGTTGAGCAATGTTTTTTTCAATTCAGAGTTCAGTAGGGTAACAGCTTTTGGATAAAACCCCCCTTTGACCATATTTAACAAGGGTGCAAAAAATTCCAGATTTGACTGTAGCTAAAGTAGATTTTTGAAGTTTGCAAAAATGTAAGTAGAGCCATGATTTTCCAATGAGCCTATGTTGTTATTTTAGACAAAAACTGGCACTTACAATATGAAAAAAGCTCTAATCAGATTGCCTGAATGCAATACAACTTCCAGGAGTGTTTTACAACATTCCAAAATAAAATGTTAAAATACTTAAATCCTTAAGTAGCCTTAAAATGTCAGTAATTTTATTTTTATTTTTTTACTTTTTACACTGATAACGATTTTTGCTATTAATAGGCCATTTTTGTTGAGCCATTGTGGGATCCTTATACAAACCCATTTCAAAACTTCCATCAATGAGGCCCACGGCAGAGCTGGAAAGGTCAAATCTCCTCTCAATCTGAGTGATGGCGCTTTTCATGTAGGTCCCACACAGAGTTTTGGAGAAGTAGGCGAAGGAGAGGGCCACAATGAAAATCTTGAAGAAAAGAGAACCAATTATCCTAGTGAAAAACACTGTACACAGTAATTAAATGATCTTTAATCACATTAAGACAAAAATAAAGTACACTCAAGTACAGGTACCTTTAGACTGGAGCAGCAGGAGTCTTTTGGGGCCTCTTTTTCTGGAATGCAAAGGTCTTGTTGGCTGATCGGCTTTCCATTGTCCTCTGCAGTAGTCTCAGACATTTTGCTGTCATGATATTATCAAACAATTACATTTTTGTATTTTCAGTCAAGCTTTACATCATCAGATTGTATTCTGACTTTTCTGCAGTTCAGATAATTTATGAACTGAGTTTAAATTCATGCTTATTGTAACTTCCTTATCTCTCTTAGTTTAACCATTGCTTTATAAATGCTTATTTCTGCGTATTTTGCACAACATATGATTCAGTGCTCTGTAACTTTAAAGACGTTTCTGGTTTCTATTAGAAATGCACTAACTTTTTGTGCCAATACTGATTACTGTGCCAATATCAAACAACATAACTTTTGCTTTTTAAAACACTGAGAATGAATTACATTGTTTTATACATTTATTTACCATAAATGTGTAATTAGAGACCCCTGATGTGATTTTAAATCGCTTTGGGCGTACAGTAGTACATATGAAAGCGCTATATAAATGCCTCATTCATTTATTCATTCATTTAATAAAACAAATTATATCATTTTAATTTTAAAAATTCAATCAACAATTCATACTGTAACTCTGCTGTCATTTTTCCAGAGACATTTTATTTAGCATGAGTTTGTTGATGCTTTTTTTCCCCTGCCCCCTTTTGGGCATAATTGGTTCTGCTCTTTAAAATAATCGACCAATGTCTAATTGTCACACCTATGGACTTTTGTTATATTTGCATTTAGTTCTGTCCTGTCTTGTTCTGTTCATTTGCCCTCATTGTGTGTATCCTGATTAGTTAACTATCCACATTAGTTAACTATCCTGTTTCTGTTCTCCCTGATTACGTTCTCCATCATTAGCTCCCTTATATAATTTCCCTGTTCTGTTCTGTGTTTGTTGGATCTCGTCTTTATGTGAGAGTTGTGTACCTGCCTATCGGTGTATTAAAATAACCTGTGATCTGATCTTCTTTGTTTTGTTCTCGTATTTATACACAACCAGCATGACACTAAGTTTTGGCCTGATGATTGACCGATACATTGGTGCATTGCTAGCTAGCACAGTAAGCATTATAAGAAACAAATGTGTAGGGAGTTCAGATTAGGAGGAATTATTTACCGGCCTTCACCTAATTTCCTAAATTAGTTGCACATTAATCTGAACATAAAATAAGATTCAAATAAATAAATACATATACTTACACACATACATACATACATACAACCATATACATAAAATGAATCCGTCAATAACAAGAAACTTCAAGTCAAATCCAAGTGAAATGGCCAGTCTCTCAAATTTCAACACAGTTTAAATTTCATTCAAACAAAGAATTTAAAAAATCATAACTCACCTTATGTAAACTTTTAGAAAGACTGAAATGCTCCAATCTTTTCAGTAGGCAAACACTAGCTTCTGTTCTATTGCCCCATCTCAAGAATTGTTGAAGGGGAAGACAAATGCAAAAGCATGTTAATGAAATAATAATAATAATAATAATAATAATAATAAGAAGAAGAAGAAGAAGAAGAAGAAGAAACATATAAGAATAACAAAGAAACAAAGTAAAGCCAACCTCGTGAAACAGTGAAAGCTTTTTACTGTGTTTTCATGACTTACTCAGATAATCCTCTCAGAATTAGTTCGGTTTAATTCTCCCCTCACAGTCAGAAACCCTTCAACCAGCTATTCATCTAAGGCAGAGAAAATTAGAGTTAGGGGGTTCTGAGAAAACAAAGGGACCAAGAGAAACAAATCATGTGTCAAAGTGTGCTGTACCTGACATGGGCACAGGGAATATCCTCCCTCTTGGAGAGAAGATGTTTTTCTGGGTCTCTGCATAAGCCTGTGGTTTATTCTCAAAGCTCATCCACACAAAAGCTCAACACATTTCTATTCCAGCAACGTGCCAGCTCATCAACTCATTCCAACAATGTGAGACATCAACAGCACAACACATGCTGCTAAAAGAGAGTGGTTTTGCTCCAAGAAAAACTCGTAATTTATAATATCAGGTTCTATCTATCTATCTATCTATCTATCTATCTATCTATCTATCTATCTATCTATCTATCTATCTATCTATCTATCTATCTATCTATCTATCTATCTATCTATCTATCTATCTATCTATCTATCTATCTATCTATCTATCTATCTATCTATCATCTATCTATCTATCTATCTATCTATCTATCTATCCATCTGTCTGTCTGTCTGTCTGTCTGTCTGTCTAATCTATCATCTTTGTGTGTGTGTGTGTGTGTGTGTGTGTGTGTGTGTGTGTGTGTGTGTGTGTGTGTGTGTGTGTGTGTGTGTGTGTGTGTGTGTGTGTGTGTGTGTGTGTGTGTGTGTGTGTGTGTGTGTGTGTGTGTGTGAGTGTGTTTGTGTGTGTTCTGTTTGTATGCACGCATGTAAAAACAAGTTTAAAACAACCCAAGTTGGGCTTAAAATGGACAAACCCAGCGATGGGTTGTTTTAAGTTTACATACGTACATACATTTTGCAAAAACAGTCATTTATGACACCAGTTACATTTTAGATACCATTTTTTAGATACCAGTGAAAATTAAAAAATACTCTATTCCAATTTAGATTGGGTTGTTTTAACTCAGCAACTGTGTTGTTTTAACCCAGCGGTTGGGTTAAATGTTGCCCAACCTGCTGGTTAATTTTATTAACTCAACTATTGTTTAAAAAATACTGTATTAGTTGCTTAAAATTAACCCACAATATGTTGGAAATAAGCATTTATTAATATGTTTAATAAATTAACATTTATTAATAAGTTTAATGAATAATAATTAAACAATGTACATTTATTAAATTGCTTATTAATAAATGTTTACCTTTTAATTATTGTTGCCTCTAGTAATTATGTGTCTGATGTTTAATTTCCAACCTATTTTGGGTTCATTTTAATCCAGCAATATAGTAATTTGGTTAGTTGGGTTAAATAAAACTGCCCAGCACGTTGGGCAAACGTTTAACCCAATCACTGGGTTTGTCCATTTTCAACCCAACTTGGGTTGTTTTTAACCCAGCAATTTTTAGAGTGTATGTATGCATGCATGTACGTATGTACTGTATTTAAGTATGTACTGTATGTATGTATGGAATACAAGAGGAAGATTTGCATCACTTGCTGCCCTATAGCAAATGCATGATAATAAAATATAATATAGCTGAAAATGAAAAAAAAAAATAATAATAATAATGCGTCTCCATAGATTATTTTAAGTTTGTGCTGCTTTAGATTTCCATCTTGGATTTGACATAAATTAAGATATTTCATGGAGTCTAATTAGACCCAATTAATTACAATAATTTATGAAAATTATAATGCACTACATATACAAGGTTTATTGAAAGTGTTACCAAGAAGTTTTCTCGTACTTCATTCTAAAAAACATTTAAAGTTTGGACTTGTGATTTTTGTGTCCTCATTAAAAAGCTTTAACCCCTTAACTGTCACCCCCACTTTTTTTTTTAGACAAGAAAATGCACTATCCAAACTTAAATGGTTGTAATTCAAGAATACTTTGGAGTATAGACAAAAGGCTGGTCTTGTTTTAAAGATGAAATTTGGCAGATTATTATAGATGTGAAATAACTTATGTAAGTGAAACAGAAAAAAAGTTATAGAAGTTTATGTTTATGCAAATGTAAAATGTAAAAATATAATATTTTATATTTTACATAAAATATATATTTTACAAAACAAGTTTTACTCTAAAGCTGCAAGGAAATCAAAGCCAAAAATCTGAACAAGTTGTGTTCCAAATTTCAGGTTGATATCTCAAAAAATGAGCTTTCAGTAAGATTTTGTTTGGGCGCAGTACCACACTTTTTCACTAGATGACAACCAAGCTCCATTGGTGACCATATAAAGGCGCCTCCATTTTCATATGGTTTGAGTGATCTGAACCATATATTTCCATTATTTTCATACAATTTATGAAGTAGATATCCTATATAGAAGTAGTATGGGAATTTTCGCAGAATTTGATATGAATTCAGCCTCTAATAAACATAAAAATAACATGTATGTAGGTTATAGATCACCGCCACAATCATAAATGTATTTTTTTTTTTCTATTAAAAACATTTTCAGACCTTTTTTTCTCAAAAAATTGAATGGATGTTATCTTTTGAACTCTTGGCATGAAAACAAACATGTTTCAACCAATCTTTAATGATTTTTCATGTTCATTGCAATTTCAAAATAAAGGTCTGAACATGCCTTATGAGTATGAAAATATGCTTGTTGCAAATTGATAAATTACTGCTCCTCTGTAATTTATTTTGGAAATCAGTCACCAAATATGTAAACTAGAGATTCTAAGCTTTCAAATGATATATAGTTTGTCAAGATTCGTTTAGGTTTAGTATAGAATATTACTGTTTTAAATATGTAATGGCAAACGTCCCACCTGTGGGACGGTGACAGTTAAACCAGCAGGTAGGTTATACCCCATTGAGTGTGGTCAGGCCATGGCACTGCTGCAGTTATGAGCTGAAGCCAGGGAAATATTCTATTTATATGTTTAGCTGCATTATTTTTGCATCATTGAGATACTATTATATATATATATACTATTATATAAAAATATATATATATATATATATATATATATATATATATATATATATATATATATATATATATATATATATATTTATATATATATTTATTTTTTTTTTTTTTTTTTTTTTTTTATTAATTATTTAAATTTGTTTTAGTTTTAGTTAACTAAAATAACCCTGAGCAGCATGTGCCTGCAGACAGCCCATTCATCCAAGCAGCTTTGCCCTCATAACTGAGGATTAAGATTTAACAATGGACGCATTCCTGAACATAAATAAGGAGGAATAAGAAAGTGTTTTGTTTGTTTGTTAATTTTTTTAGGTTTTATAACATTGTTTGTCTCTCCAAACATCAAAACCTTTTTCTATTTTGAAATGATTATTTACTGTAGATTGTGGAAGGATTATTTCTGAAAAATATTTCAGAGCAAATATATATGATTGACTCCAGAAGATCTGAGAATGGTATTGAAAACAAAATTTGGTGCCAGTTATGCTAATGTTATGATACATTTTCTGTTGTCATTTCATATAATTTAGGAACTTTCAGGGCAACAAATATGGGATTTTCAATTGTCAAACTATTAACCTATTCCTAAACTGTTTAATTTTAACCCTAATACCATAACAATGGGAATTCTAATTGTATATTGTATTTCACTATTAGTGACTTTTTTTCTCTTTTAAAATATGTTTTGTGCTAACCTTGTTATGTTTTTGGGCTGAATGTTACAAAGGTTGAAGTTACAAAGGTGCCATGAATAAGATCCTTTTTTTTTTTCCCGGGAAAAAAGAATTGATTATGATTTTCCCCAACAGAGCTGAACTAAGTTGGCTTAGTGAGACTAATATAATCTGTAATCATAATGAAATATGGACAATAAATTTTGTTAACTGTGTTTGAAACTTGTGCAGAAAATGTCACTCCCTTCAATATGATGTCATAATATGGAAGCTTCTGCCACTGAATAAAATAATGTAAAATATAATTGAGAATTTTTATCTCGCAATTGTGAGTTTATATCCCGCAGTTCTGACTTCTCAGAATTGTGAGATATAAACTTGCATTTTCAAATTATAAAGTCCAATACTGAGGAAAAAAGATCTAGAATTTAGTTTATATCTCGCAATTCTGAGAAAAAAAGTTTGAATTGTGTGGTAAAAAGTAGCAATTACCTTTATTTTTTTTATTCAGTGGCGGAAACAAGATTCCATATTATCACATCATATTGAATGGAGTGACATTTTCAGCACAAGTTTCACTTTTTTTTTTTTTTTTTTTTACATTCCTGTTCCACATGTACTGTACATATTATGTACTTTTTATAGTTACTTTATTACCTAGTTATTGTAATTGTATAACCCTGAATCTACCCCTAAAAGTAATCTTAAATCCATGTACTGTAGTTACATTACCAGTACTTTCTTTGGTAAGTACACTGTAAGTACACGTTTTGTAAAATAAAGTGTAACCCAAGTTTGAAAGAGTTATAACACACAATTGCGACATTATATCACACAGTTCTGAAAAAAAAAAAGTCAGAATTGCGAGCTTATGCAATTCTGTAAACTTTCAATTGCGATAAAAATAAGTTGCAGAGTCAGTGGCAGAAACAAGCTTCCATATCATTAAGACCAGACCATTATTTTGAAAATGGGATGTCTCAGCATAAGGTTTAGAGCAGGGACACAGACAAATTATTTTATTCTATATGTAAAGGACTTACAAAGAAAGAATTTTAATTTCATAAGCAATGTTGCAAAAGGATCCAGTGTTCCATGTACATGTTCCATTTACAGCTGCATACATAAAATTTGATTCCATTCAGAAATTTTACAAAACATTGCTATATATATTATAATATAAATGACAAAGTATGATGATATATGTGACCCCAATATATATCATTATGTCATGACAAGAAACTCATAAGAAACAGTGAGCTCACAATGACCTGCCACTCTAACAATGATTCTATGTAACAATGTTCTAGTCTGAGGAACCACATTAACCATACCATTTTTCCTTGAGTATAATATATTACTTCCTAGCTTATACTGTAGTTGTTGGATTGGATACTGCTTGAATGTCATTCTATAAATGCGTAAATAATACAAATAAATGTATTAGATCCAGGAAATAACTGAAAATGAAGATGGAGTTGAACCTAATGTAAAAAAAAAAAAAAGACCTGTCGATGTTTACAAACAGCATATAATACTTTTATCAATAAATGTACAAGTAGAAGTTATAACTTTACAAACACTGTTACTTTGGTGCAATACACACATTCGACTTTGCAAAATTACTGGAAGCCTAACTTCAGATAGTGGTCTCCTGGTCTGGATTTTCATTGCATTTTACAATAGCTGAAGGCACATTCCCATTGCCATTAGAAACACCACTGCCATCCTGTTCTTGAGCTTTTAACTGTTCCTTTAATGTGAGCTTCTTTTGAAGATGAGACAGTCTATTGTACAGGACTCCCCACAACAGGTAGGATGCAGCATACAGGCCATAAACAAGACCCAAGAAAGAATTTCTGTAGGGCAAAAAAAGAGAACAGAATCTGTAGTTATAAAATAACATTTTTGTACACTATCTGTCAAAAGTATGGAGTAATTACAAAAAGAAACAAGAAGAAAAATAACTTTATCACAAAAACCCAAATTCTGCTGTTTTTGGCCCTAGCACAAAATAACAAGCTAACATTTCACTTCATACACTAATCATATCATCTGCACATGGGAAAGTGTGAACAAGTACAGGTAAAATCACTTTATAAGAGCAAACTAATTGCTTTAAAAGGAGTGGGGGGGGGGGGGGGGGGTTCCAGTCATAGTATTCTTGTGTTACTAATGGTTGCCTCCAAAGAAAGACATGCAGCCATCAAAATGGCCGGAAATTGCTGAAAAAGAATACTGCAAATGAAAGAAGCATTTACCAGATCATCAAGAACTTCAAGGAAAGAGGTTCAGTGAAGAAGGCTTCAGGATGTCCTGGAGTGTCTAGCAAGGGGCAGGACTCCTTCTGAAGACTCAGCTACAGAATTGTGTCACCACCAGTGCAGAGCTTGCTCAATATTGGTGGCAGGTGGTTTCGAGTGCATTTGTATGTACAGTGAGGCCAAGACGTTTGGACAATGGCCTGGGGTCAAGAAAGGCAGCAAAGAAGCCACTTCTCTCCAAGAAAAACCTGAAGGACAGACTGAAATTCTACAGGATGTACAAGGATTGGACAGCAGAAGACTGGTGCAAAGATATCTTCTCTGATGAAGCCCCCTTCCGACTGTTTGGGACATCTGAAAAATCAATTGCCTGGAGAAGAAAAGGTTAACGCTACAACGAGTCCTGTGTAATACCACCAATGAAGCATCCTTAGTCTATCCATGTGTGGGTTTGATTTTCATCCAAGGGAGTGGGCTTATGAAGAAGAAGGTATGACGGATGGAGATTAAGATGATAGAGGTGGAGCCAAAGAGCCGGTGAAACCAAGTGACTCTGAAGCACCATCTCAGGAGACAGAGGCAGAGCTGCAGCGATGAGCTCCCAAGGTGGAGCCAGGGTGCCAGATGACTGAGGCAGAGTGGAAGGCTGAGGTGCAGCTGACGGCCCAGAAAGCCATTGCATAAGCAGAGTGACATCTGACCAAGGTGGAGCCGAAGGGACGAGGAAGCCCAGTGGAGTCATGAGAAGATCTGAGGTGCATCCACACAGCACAGTGGAGCAAACAAAGTAGCAGCCGAGGAGCAGAAGGGAATCAACGGATGGACAATGGCTGACTTTGGAAAAGGCGGCGGAGACACAGGAGAATTGGAGCTTGGTGGGACTAAAAGCTGAATAAAAGACAGCTCAAACATGCATTTTAGTCTAGGACTAGCCTTGTCTGTGAAACTGGGGAAAAGCTATTCATTAATTGTACTGTAATTGCCCACTAGCTACAAACAAAGGGTTCACATTTATGGCAAGCTGCCATGTTTTCAGAAGGATGTTCCTGCTGTGCTGCAAGTATTTCATGCTTTCATGAAAGCTTTTCGTCAAATGAAATTCAAGGTCATATCATTTTTTCAGTGTTATAATGCTTTCACCTTTTCCAGTACTATAATGACTACAAATAAATTATTGGTAGGCTAATTTCCCTAAAAGTGCAAAATCAGGGACTCTAGCTAGTCTGAAACAGTTTTTTTGCCAATGGGTGAAGTAATCTTTTTGTCTGACCAATGATGAAGGAAGTGTTTTGGAAGCGTAATAACAAGAATTATTATATTTACAATTATGTTTCAAGGTGATAGTAATGCAGAAATGTCCCCTTTAAAGAAGAATTGGTTTAACTTTTATCTATTAAACTTCTAAAAGTGCCAGTGTAAGTTTACAGTACTAACCTGAAGGCACCTGTTTCGTAGATACGACACGCTCCTCTCCCTCCACATTGTTTTGTGCCCCATTTCAGACAAGTCCTGTCAATCAAGGCTCCGAAATAAATTGGAGGGGGAATGCCACCTAGAAAATTTTCTCAGATCAGCTGAAGATACTTTTTTATGCGGTTTTATAATCTTGTGTTAAGAATGAGTACAAAAGAAATCCTCTTACCCAGTGTCCGCACAACCAACATATACATACCAAGAGCCAAAGACTTCAGTTCTGGTGTTATGGTTCTAAGAAAGATTATTCATTTTTAAACCAAAAAATAAAAAAAAAAATCTCATTCAGAAAGGTCCTGAAATTGTTAAACAAAGATTCTCTAGATTAGATACCTGAGCAGAATAATGTAACCTGGTGTGGCCCCACAAGCCGAAATAAAGGCACCAATGACTGACACCACCATGTAGAACTTAAACATGTAGTCACAATCATTCTTTCGAGGACACTGGCCCAGCACTGCTGACATATTTGCATAGGGGAAAGACGACTCTCCAATACAGGTGCAGTTGTGGAATACCTTTGAAAAGAGTGAGACTATGTTAGCTTTTGCAATACCAGCCAATTCATTATTATTATTATAATTATTTTTAGGATTCTTAAAATTTCTACAATGAACAAATTTAGTTTAAACAAAAATATTTAACACCAATTCTGGGACACTAATCAAATGTAAGCAAACCATGGTTACTCTTTTGTACAAAAGGTCAGATTCTTCCACTGAGGCACACAACATGCTCTTTGGAACATACTCAAAACATGCTGGCATAACATGGATCATCAGGTTTACTAAACTAGTCCATACAATTTTTATTAAAGTTGCAAAATAGAAGCAGTTTCAGTGGTCTTGGACCCTATGATCTAAAAGAAATGCATTTTTAGGATTTCACATCATTTATTTTTTTTAGGTTGACTATAATTACCCTTGCCCATCGTCTATGATTCAGTCAAATCTTGTTGGCTAAAATCTATTTCACAAGGATAATGTCAAGCAGTTTCACGTTGATGTACAGATGTTGTATACTGTTTTTTAATTGTACCACAATCACACACACACAAAAGTAGAAAAGTCTGTGGCCAAAACAGATTCAGCAACAGGCATATATCTATCTGGGAAATTGGGAATAGCTTACCATCTCCCTGCCAACCCCAGTGGAGGTTTGGCAGCCAGCGAGGCAGGGGGAGGCATAGGTCATGCCATTGCTGGCGCATATCGGATCCCAGTGCTTGAGAGAGCAGGAGCAACCGATGTTACACTGAGAGATTAGTGTATTCTTCTGGTAGGACACCTCTGGAGCCCTATTTAAAAATAAAAATTATTGTATGGTTCTTGGCTTTCAAAAAAAAAAAAAAAACAGAATTATTGTTCAAAGACCACATGCTTAACAAAACACTTCTTGCACTAATGTTATTTAAACCTTTGATTTGGTCAGAGGAAATTATAAAAATAAATTGCAGCAAAAGAAGTTAATGTCAAAATTGCTACTGTTTTTTTGTTTTGTTTTGTTTGTTTTTTTTCATACACACAAAAAAATTGGAGCCTCTGAGACCTAAATGGGGCATGAAGGTTAAAAGATGCCATTCATTAATTCCATTGACCACTCAAAGCTGCCACCAAAAAATGATGATAACCAACACAATGAACTGTACTATTTCTGCAGTGTTTACCCTTGATATGACACTGTAAGTCCAGCCACTTGTGAGTTGTCACACTGCAGGAAATACTGAATAAGCATCGAAGAGAAAGCCAGAACAGAGGCACCTATGCAGATCTTGGCTGCTCCGAGAACATTCAGTTTGAACTTCTTCATTATAAACCCTCCAGCAACGATTCCCAGTGCCACAGCTGGTAGATTAAAAATGCCTGGAAAGACAAAAGATGATTAAATTCATAAATAAAATTGTTATACATGCATTTCAACTGAGTCCTCAAACCCATAACACAGTTTTGTTTTTATTTAGCATTTAGCATAGCAATTAAACTTAATGTAATTATAATATTAAATATATATATATATATATATATATATATATATATATATATATATATATATATATATATATATATATATATATATATATATATATAATGTTATATTATATTTCATTTCATTTATCTTAAAACATATATAATCTTAATCTTATCTTAATAACATATATAATGATATAGTTTTAAGTTTAATTCTTTGAAGGAATGTGTAATTTTCACCTTTCAACTGTATGTCCCACTTTACAACTACTATGTACAATTTATTTCATTATTTTATTTTGTTTTATTTTATTTTTTGTTGATGTGTGATGTGTCAGCTAGTTTTTGTCAAAAACATTTTTTACATATAAATAAGAGGTACACAATTGGCCTCACTATGTGTATTTATATGGATATTAATTTTAAACAGACTAAAACAAAGTCAATGTACAATAAATGTAAACCCACCGATCATAAATATGGCCCTTGATGCTGATTGGCCATAAGCTTGCTCCATGAACTTTGGTTTGAATGTGATCATTCCTATGAAACCATTGACTTGAATGAAACCAGTGCACATGATGAGCAGGTAAGTCTTGTTGCTGAAGAGTTTCTTCAGTGATGGCAGAAAATCTAAAATATATCAAGAAGCAGCTTTATACAAGGGTCATGTATGCCCAATGTCTCAACCAAATCCTATGAATAAACAAATATATATAGGGGTCTAACAATACCCTCATGTCACAATCCGATGCATATAACAATACTGAACTCACGATACAATATTACTGCGATATTCTTAAGACATATGGTAAAAGGTTAACAAAAAATTTTCAGTTGATTCAAATACTAAATTTAATTTATAAGGGCTTTTGCACCGAATAGATAGTTCTAGGAACTTAGTTATAGGAACTGGCCACTAGGATAGTTCCCAGAGAACTAATTTCTCCCCCAGGCCAAGTTCCTGGTTGCATTCGCACTGGGAATAGGAACTCTGAAGCGGCTGACAGTGGCGTCTTTAAGCATGACATTTACAAATGCAAAAAACTGCTGGATGGAGGATGCTGTGATCAGAGCTGCATTTATTGTGAGTCGTGTGTTTCGTGATAACGGAGAGGGAATATAAATGCATAATTTATGCGACTGAAAGAGCAAAAAGTGGGGATAAGAGATTAAATCTCCTATGACAAATTTCAGTATTACATCTCATCGAGGTAGAGAAAAGAATACAACTCTACAGACAATAGGTAAATGCCATTATCGTTGTTTTTCATGTTCGTGAAGTAAATATTTTTTACATGACTTTTTAAAAATGCCGGGTGCCAGTGTTTGACATACGTTTGACCAATCAACGTACACTTACATCACTGATAGTTCATATAGTGCTGGTTTAGACCCTACTCTGAAGTAGGAGCTAATAATTCCCCTAAATGGAGTTCCTAGAACTAAAATCATTCCAAGTTCCTGCGGTGCGATTGAGAACAGAATAGGCTAGAAATTAATAGGCTAGGACTTGGTGCTGGTAACCCAATGCACAAGACAGTGGTGACACCAGAATAAAAAATATTCATGATTCTGATGCTGAAACAGATTTATTTTAGATGAATATGTTTGCACTCTGTCACTGACTAGATATAGGCTATTTAAAATAATGTAGGACACTTTTTACTGGTAACATAAGACATTTGGCATTATCAGGACCCACAAATATCCCCCCATTTCATTATTATACATTATATTCAACATCATATGTAGCAGTTTACAGTTTTTCTCAGTCGCTTTGGTACATTTCTCGAATCAAACTCACAATTTGCAAAACGGTAAGTGCATTTCTCAAAACAATTTGTACAAATAGCAAAACACCATGGATAACCTGCAAAAGCCACTCTCTTACTCAAAATCCTTAGTTCATCTCTCAAAAGTAAATATCTGTGTCAATGAACATGTCAGTGCCATCAGAATGACAAGTCCTTGTGTCATTGTGTACGGATAAGACAGTCAAATTGTTTAGTCATGTTCTCAATATAACTGTTTACTCTGGAGGGACGTTCTGATGGAAACTATGGCTAAAGTTTTGATGACAATTATTGTCAATTATAAGTTACATCTTAGTGTATGTGTGAGTGTAATTGCAAGAGAATGGAAAAGATTCATATTTACTCTCTTACTGTTTGTACTGTATTTTATTGACAGAACATGTCATTGAGTCATTGAGTCATGTCGTTATTGAGTCATGTCATGTCGTCAAGATTCACCTGGGAGCAATTTACCAATTCAGGACAGATTTAGAAAAAAGTCTAATGGAAATATAGAAAGTATAGAAATATGCTTGACATATTATGATAACTTGTTCAACCATTTTGCATGTAAAGACTTATGCTATGAGCTTGTGCCTAAATGTTGTGGGGGGTGAGACTATTCAACAGAGACCCAATATAATACATTTTGATCAACATGACATAAGCAACTGATAATGTAGGAAACAACAGAGAATTGTACATAATCATTTGCATGGATGTACCAAAGCATTTGCAACTTGTTCAAAGAAATGAGAAACTGCTTTTTTGATGTGCACAAGTGACACAATGATGTGAGAATTGAACAGGTAGTTTTGAGAATTTCAATTCTGATCTGAGAAATGTACCAAAGCGACTGAGAAAAACTGTAATGTAGTGTTGACACTAAAACTTTTTTTCTCACACAGAAAATGTCAATGCATAGTTACTATCCATGATACATATTGTTGCATTTTTGTATTGCGATATATTGTGACAAGATATATTGTTACACCCCTTATATATATTTAAATTATAATGAAATGCACACCTTTAGCCAGAGCCACCATGGTAACTGGAGCTGGTTTGTTGGGAGGAGTACTGTTGTTGTCAGGAATGAAGCGGTCCTGTTCACCTTCTAGAACATTCAATTTTTTCTCTGTTTCAGTCTCACCCTGCTTAGGAAGAGACTTGGGAAGGAACCAAAATGGAATTCCAGCCAGTATCATCACTCCACCAGTTATCAAAAAGCCCAGCCACCAAGCGCCAACCCAACGTGTGTCTTTGTGGTTGATGTTGATGGTATCTTAAAACAGACATTGACATTTTGTTCATAAACCAGGCAGTTTATAGTTTGAAATCCTAACAATCAGTATGACCAAAGACCCTTTATGTCAGAGGGTAACTTACTGGGTCAGCCAGTCAGTTATTATATAGAAGACTAGTTGAAGTTTACTCATACCACACTGCAAATTTGTCACATATATGCATATCATAAAGTCATGTCATTCATTAACATCACATATAATCACACTGACTTCAGGTATTAATAAGTATTACTGCATGCAGGGTTATGATCAGGAATTCTCTTGGGCAAACAGAGTGCTTTTTAAAGTTAACCTTCTGAACCAAATTAGCAGAAGTGACCTGGTCAATCGATTAGACTATAGGACAAACATCTACTTTTCACAGTATTTGCATGTAACAAGTAACTATGACACAGTAAACCTTAAGGTACAAATGCTTTGTATATATCAAATACCTTTGAGAAAGGTTGCTGGGAATTTTTTTTTTTTTTCTAGAAATGTGCAAAATATTAACATCATGTCAGTATTGGTCGATTAAATTTTTTGCAGTGCCAAAAAATCTTTTTCTTGATTTCTATTTTTGGTTTTCTTGAATAAAACATGCTTAAAGCGAGGTACAATACATTTACTTAATAACTTGATTTACTTAAACCAACATTGTGTAAAATATACAAAATATAGAATTTATCTTGACTATACAAGTAAAAAATTGCCAATGGGGTAATACAAATTATTATATTATATTATATTATATTATATTATATTATATTATATTATATTATATTATATTATATTATATTATATTATATTATATTATATTATATTATATTATATTATATTATATTATATTATATTATATTATATTATATTATATGCACAATTTTGTTTGCAGATTGTTTAGATTGAATGCTTTTATTAAGGTAAAATTTATCAATTTATAATATTGGCTATATTGTTTATTTAAAAACATTTATTTTTATATTTTTATTCACAAAAAAATTATTTAATATATATTAAATAATTTTTTTGTGAATAAAAATATAAAAATAAATGTTTTTAAATAAACAATATAGCCAATATTATAAATTGATAAATTTTACCTTAATAAAAGCATTCAAACTGAACAATCTGCAAACAAAATTGTGCATATAATATAATATAATATAATATAATATAATATAATATAATATAATATAATATAATATAATATAATATAATATAATATAATATAATATAATATAATATAATATAATACATAAAGAAAATACAGAGATATATAGAATATAGACTGTTTATGTATGTTTTATGTATTTTCTTCCCATATTCTTCTAACCACGAAAAGCTATTTCATCACCAATTTGGCCTAGGTATAATCTTATGTAAGATCAGTATAGGACAAAGAGCCATTATCAGTTCCAATCTTCATTGGTTGAACAGGTCAATACCAGCATCTGATTGTTTAGTTTGACAAAACACTCTTACCTAAGTTCACTGCTCCGATGTCCACATACAGCTTGGCACAGAAAGATCCTAACATGAATCCAAACATGGGTCCAATTATTCCCACAGTCTGTATGAGAGCTAAAGAAAGCACAACATCAATCAGTAAACAAGAATGCTGATTCACACTGACATTGTCTTACAGTTTTCTCAATTGTTTAAACACAATAACCAGGCTTTTGAACTAAAATTTCACAACACTATACACTTTAAAATATAATCACTATTCCCCTGTGTCAGATCTGTCGAACTATCACTGCAAAACTCTACATACAAATTCATTTCTCATTGCCTACACCATGTTGTCATTTAGAAAGAACTAGCATTCAATATTGTTCACTCAAGTCAGCATAGCTTGAGCTCAATTAACACACAATTACCCAGATGGTAACACTAAAAGTCAGAACTGATCACACACCAATCAGAATCTTCAATAGATAGATAAAAGGGCCAGATTCAGTTCCTTCAGTTTAGGACAATGGATCCAGAGAAATGTGATAGAAGTGGTCAAGGACATGAGGAGGAGGTGAAAGAAGAGGATGAGGGGCTGAAGATTGAATGTTTTTTAATTGAAAGCTTCATTTTGACCTGAAAATAGGAAGTTTGGGGAACTGGGTGAGAAGTTAGAGTGGATTTGTGTTTAGCATTTCGAGAAAAGGAGGTATAATTTCAAGAAATGTGTTTAAGCAATCGAGAAACTGTTATCAGAGAAAAGCAGGCGAGTGTTGTTTATCACAACATATTTCACTCCCTCCCGCAACCACCCCCAAAGTTTACTCTCTTAAAGGGGTGGTTCATCAACTATTTTCAAAGGCTTGATTGTGTTTGTGGGGTGAAGAAAATAAATAAATAAATATATATATATATATATATATATATATATATATATATATATATATATATATATATATATATATATATATATATATATATATATATATATACATACATACATCACTGTTACAATTCTCCTAAAAATACTCTGTTGAGTTCCTGGTTCTATGAAGCCCCCTCCCTCAGAAATATGCAATGGGCTCAGATTGGTTAGCTGGACCACTGTATTTTGATTCGCTAACCGCCTAGTGCATGTTCTCCGGAAACGTCACGTCACTTACCATTACGGGTAGTTGCATGTGCTCCAGTGTATTGTAAACAATGGCGTCAATATTGCCTTATCAATTTGAGCCCGATTCAGACCCTGAGAATATTGAAGAGGAACGAGCAGAACCTGTGCAAGCACAGCTCTTACAGGATGTTTCAGAATGGTATGTTTTTTTGTTTGAAGTTGTCTGTTATTTGTAAATACTACTGCTGTATATGTTAGTTATATTAAACAAATTGAAAACAAATAAACAATTATATACACATATACAGTGCCCTCCGTAAGTATTGGGACAGTAAAGACAAAATTGCTCGTTTAGCTGTGGTGTCAAGACATCTATAAATATGATTAGAAGATTAAGCTTCATCCCTCTGCCTAATTTGAGCTTATAAGTTTTGGAACGGTTTAACTTAAAGCAAATGTAAAAGTGTAAAAGCTAATATTTAATTTTAAATCCCTTGCAAGCAATGACAGGAGCAAGTCTGTGACCCATAGACATCACCAGACTCTTTGGTTTCACGCTCTTTTAGGCCTTTAATATGACCATTTTCAACGGTTGCTTATTTTGGGGAATTTCTGCTGCATTAAAGGCCTGAAAAAGTATTTCAAAGTGTGAAACCAAGAGTCTGGTGATGTCTATGGGTCACAGACTCACTCCTGTTATTGCTTGCAAGGAATTTACAATTACATTTTAGCTTTTACACATTTACATTTACTTTATGTTAAACCATCCCAATACTTATGCTCACATTAGGCAGAGGGATGAAACTCTAAAAGTGCTGTACTTCATTTTGTGTTGAAACAGCCAGTAATAAAATCTTCTGTCTCATATTCTGCCTCCCTTCTACCACAAGGGATACTGTGGCCTGTAAATGGAAATAACCATAAATTACAGTACGTTATTAAAATAAGGGACAATTGCCTTCAAAGTTTTTGTTTGTGTAATTGAGTGAAATCTTATGGGGCGGCAGCGTAACTAGCAGGACATTAAAAGGCTTAAATGAATGCCAGAATTGGTAATAAAATACTTGAAACAGGTAATCAATCATACCCAGGTAAAAAGCAGTGTTTTCCTGCCTTGAAAAGTCATCCAGGTAAGACAACCCAAGAGGCATGACGGGTGTCTCTCCCACACCACGAAGCATGTTCCCGAGGAAGACAAAAAGCCACAGGGAGGAACTGGCTGCTTTCTCACACTCTAAAGGGACAAAAACAACACAAATGAACAACTACACACATGACTCTGTTAACACACCTCAAAGCATCTCAATGAAAGATCAAAGTCTACTTTTGGAGATTTCAAACGTATCAATTACACAAAAAAGGATCAATTCCAACATATTAGGCTTCCCAAAGTTCAGAAATACAAAGATAGATAAGCAATCTAGAGTGAAAGTTCAGTGTTGCAGGGGATTGTGGGTAATACAATCATATTACAAGCCAAACATGACAACTGATTTAAAGCTCCACTTTCCCAACTTATGTCTGGTACCTTCTAAGAATAACCGTTCTTTCATATGAATGTGGATGCCAGTAAATCTGTATATGTCTGCCTCACATTTCTGTTATTTAAAAAAAATTGAATGCAATTTTTATAATTTAACTGAAAATAAACTATTAGATTTTTATAAGATTTTTGGAAGAAGAAACTTAAGTGGAGAGGCATTGTGAAGGCCCATCAGCTTATTATTGTAATGTTTTTTGTTTTGTTAATTGCAGTATGCCTGTAGTTTAATATCTTATCTCAGGTCTGTCTCATTGTTAAGGTCGAACAACTTACCTGCTTGACTTTCCGCTGTGGGAATTTCATGATCTTGTGCAAGACTCACATTAGTTAAACATGGTAGGGCACTCTCTGTCCCATTGGAGGCAGACAAATGTGAAAGTGTTGTCTCGTATTTGTACCTGTGGAAAACAAACACACGTTTGACACATATTTGTCCTATTATTTGAAACTGTTATATTTGAACTGTGAACTTGCTGATACAAATGTGGTAACCAAAGTGGGTTACAGAGTAGTTGATCTGCATTACTAAAAACCCTGCATTGCCAAATGTTAAAATATGTTTATGCAAGTAAACTTACAGTCCTTGAAAGAAATGTGGCGCTGCAGTTATGAAGGATCCCATGGCCATGAGTAAACACCCAGCTCCTATCAGCCGTGGTCTATGAAGTTTAGCACCAAAGTAACTCACAAAAGCTATTACAAGCAGATTACCTGAAAAGAATAACAATAGGTATCCTATTAAAATCACTGCTCATTTTATATTTCCCAAGAGTTAACAATATAGCAAATTTACTCACAATACAAAATAGACTTATGAAACAGTGTGGCCCCTGAAAATACAATGGCCCTATAAAATGTTTGGACACTTAAGACACATTTTAAAATCTATCAGTGTCACCATATTGGATATTCATTTTCAGAAATTCACAAAAAAAAAAAAAAAATGAGACCAGGTGGTTAAAAGTACATTGTTTACTTAAAACATCAAGCCAACTGGCATCTGCAATGACACTCATATATTACGTTTCACTTAAGTGTCCATATACTTTTTGGGGCCTAAGTACAGTATTTTCAATTCAATCTCATGAGAAATTATATGATTTGTTCTCCTAAATCTATCAGGAGTAAGAAGACTACAAAAACTTTTGAATTAATTCAAACAAATTTATACACATTAGCCACCAGTTCACCAAAATAGAGTGTGTTATGAAGGTATTTGTTTATAGTATTCTGCTACATTAAGGCCCAACATACAGTATGTCATTTAAATTCTCACCGATTTCAAAACTTCCATCAATGAATCCAATCAGCGAGCTGGGAATGTCAAAGCGTCTCTCAATCTGTGTGATGGAACTTTTCATGTAGCTGCCCTGAAAAGCTTTGGCAAAGAACACAAAGCACATGGCAGCCAAAAACATCTGAAAAAGGAAAATATAAAATTTTTAGAAAACAAAAGTAAACATGACGGTCCACCCCTAAACCTGACTGTTTGTGGGCAGTGAGCAGATTGTACAAAAAACAACAAACAACAACAACAACAACAACAAAAAAACATATGAAAAAGATTGTACACAATAGATAATTTAAAAAAAAAATTAGTAAATTGAACAAATTCATATGAATTAGCCACAAATTCGCCAAAAAAGATCTTCAGCTAACCAGCTGAAAAGTGCCCTCAAAAACTAGCCAGCAAATTTCTTTAGCTGTACCATAACTTATGATTCCATGATAGTGTGTTTTATAGACAGTTCTGTGGAACCAATGATAATCACTCACAGATTGCCCATTAAACATAAATAATAACTTTGATAATGACCTTTAAAAAAAAGTACAATTTTAGAACAGATGTATTCTGTAGGTCATGTCATATATGTGCATTCAATAACATATTGACATGGCATTGACACATTAGAGTACACAGGTATTTAACCCATATTTTGATGGCTAACTATTTTCTGCACATTGTATGTTCATTTTACATGAGTTAACCATTAAAAAGTTAATTCTGTAGTTTGGGTCAGAAACCATGCCATTGATTCGTTTAACCAGAAGTAAGTACACTAATCATCAACTGCCACTAAAACTCTGACTCTGCCCCAAACATTGACCTTTTAGGGGGACTAACTTCTTCTGAACGATAAGGCCAGAAAATTTCCTAGTGGAATATTTCTTGGGAATGGAAAGATTCCCACGGTTTGAATAACATTTTTGCAGGGAAAGGAAAAACGAATAATTTACTCACCCTGATGAGTAAAAAAATATGTATGACTTTCTGACTTTCTTCTAAAAACCTATTTTGTTATACTTTATTTATAGATGTCCTTGTTACAGTGTAATTATACATTTAAGTATATACTGAGTAATATTAATTAACTATATTATAACAATATTAACTTACTATAGGGTTTGGATTAGGGTATGGTTTTATGGTTTGCATAATTTAAAGCTATTACCATAGTAACTGCAGGTAACATGTGTAACAAGGACACTGTAAAATAAAAATATTTTGAGGTAAACGGACCACATTCACATGAAGCCAGAGCTTTCCCTGTCCGATCTTTTTCTTTTTTCCTCGTCTTGAGAAATATTTGGATACACACGAAACCACTGGAACCGACTCAAAACAATATATACATGCCAGATCAGTATGTGGTGCTGTAATTCTGCCACAGAGATACACTAAAAATGGAGAATAATACTTAGAGCATGCACATAAACCTTGCGTGCTGTATAAAAACTTTAGTAAAGCTTAGTAATAAAGCTTTATTTTAGTAAAGCTAATTTACTAGCTTTACTAATAAAGCTTTATTTTAGGCTTGGTAGCTTCTGCAGCACAAACACAAGCATGCAGTCCGCTATATTGTTGTTGTTGCTGTTATGTGACGTAGCGGTGTCTGACTAGGGTTGTATTATTATACTATTGGCTGTAAACGCAAGGGTGTTGCTTTCAGATTTATCCACTCTGGGACCCGGTTTAAAAAAATAGCGGTTTCCCAAAACACCGGATCCGTCTGGACGAAATGCCCTTGATGTCTCTGGATGTCCAGTGACTGTTTTTGATGGCAATGAACTGAATTCAATATAGTGGCCACAAAACATAATTGCACACTGAAGCCTCACTTGCTTGTTGTAAACAAATTATGTTAAGCGATTTTTAGTCAAGTCACCTTTATTTATATAGTGCTTTATACAAAACAGATCATTTCAAAGCACATGTACAGTGATAAACAGGAAAATAATGATTCAATGATTCAAACAGAATTTAATTTTGTTGTAAAGCAGCTCTAAATGAGTGATTATTCAGTTAAAATCAGTTCAGTGTTTATTCAGTTTGGTTCAATAACTGCTGTTAATCAATTATGGAATGATGAGTTCAATTCATCTATAAAGCAGCTCTGGAGAAAACAGTTATGTCATCATCCAGCTCAGTTAATTTCTCATTTAATAGTGTCAGTGAAGTCAAGTCGACAATATTGCACAATATTAAATGTCCCCAACTAAGCAAGCCAAAGGTGACAGTGGATGTATGAAGTCAGTTCAAGTCAGTCAAGTTCACACAGGTGTCTTAACAGAATAACCACAGCACTGTAAACCCTAACACTCAAAATATTTAATTCGTTTGAGTAGGACAAACTTAAATTAAAAATTTAATTGAACTTTTATGAGTATTTAGAACTTTCTTTTCTTTCAAGTTCACAGAACTGATATATTTTAAGTAAACTGAACTGTTTAATTGTTTTGAGTTTTATGAACATTTCTTTTAATTTAGACAAACTTAAGTTTAACTGAGCTGGGATTTCTATTTCCCAGCATGCTTTGCCAATTGCACTCGAAAGGGCGAGTAAATGCTAAAATTAAGTGTTATATTATGTTTTTTGTGCAAGATTAATGATAATTGTGAGATTCGGTAGTGATTAATGTTTTGTTATGCTAATCAGAAGAGTTTCTGTTAATGTGTGTTTTTAGAAGGTTACCATCATCGTGACAAGCAGTGCATGGCTTGGCATGTTAAATGCTTTAAATTGCAGTACTCATTCAGCAAGTGATATACCATGCTATTGTTAACATGTTAACAAATTAGCAAGTTGGCATTTTTTGAAGTTTAAAATGTAAACTAATATAATGTATGAATATTACAAAGAATATTAAAATGTAAAGGTGTGCCAGTTCTGATTACTTAAACAAACTTTGAATTTCTTAACTTAAACATTTTTTTTTAAAGTTATTCCAAAAAAAATAATAAATAATAATAATAATAATAATTGATTACTGATGATATTTAAGTTTGCAATCAATTGCAATCTTTTTTTGAGTTAGTAAAATTAGGTCAAATCCAGGTTTACACTATATGAACATGGTTCACCTATGTTTGTAAACCAGAAAGTGCCCAAATACTTGTCAATATATTAGCAATTTTATAGTATTATATAAGTAGTAGTAATATATATGCAATTTTAAAGTTTGTTGTTATTTTTGTTTTTAATGATTTGCTCAAACTGTGCTTATGCTATTTTTATTTTATATAATTTCCACTTGATTGAATATTTTATATCTATTGCAATGAAATTTACAAATCTGTGTGTGACTTAAGTGTCCAAATTTCTTTTTTGGGGTCACTATGCAAAATCTCAGAAGAATGAGCTGAAAGTATGCAGAGAAAGTCAACAGAGAGTAAGTTGCAAGTGATGGGATTAAATGAGCCATTTCATGTCTTTGATCATAATGGGTCGATGTAATCAGGAAATTACAAAGCAGTAGAAGATGAGTGAAAATTACCTTTAATTTGGAGCAGCATGGCTCTCGTGCCGTCTTCTGTTCCACGCTCATGATGCCCTGGAAGCAAACGATACGAATGAAAGATGACAGAACAGTGCAGAGCGTGTTAATACCGGATCATTATGTCCAGCATCTTGTTATTGTAGTGCAAACAGCATTTTTCCAGGATCCATTGTTCACAGGAGTAAGAAAACATCATCTGAGAGGAAAGACCCCTGAGGGTGGAGCTGAGAGTGGATTCAGAAATTGCACCACATTTCCTGCAAGAGGAAGGGTGTTTGAAAAAATCAAAGTTTTCAAGAATTATGGACAGCAGGACAAACTTTGTTGATGTTGGTTTGATGCTGAAGACAATGAAACATGATGTGAGGAATACTTAAAAAAAAGAAAGTGAGTGTTTATTTAGGCTGACTAGTTGTCACAAGTGGTTGCAAATCTAAATCACTAATAAACGGTCATATTTATACCTTTGTATGTTCACCATTTTATCCTCTAAACTTATATGCAAAGATTATATATTTCCATTAAATTGATATACATTCAGGCAAAGATCAACAATATAATGAAGGTAGATTTGCACTGAAAAATGTAATAGCATCAAGAATATTAATATAAACAAGAATAGTTGGCATAAATGTCAGGTTGAGGCAAATTATTGCATGCATTTTTTTATTTTCTTTTTTACATTTTATACATTTTTATTCAATATTGACAAAAACTATATTGTCAAATTATATTAAAATTAAATTATGTAATGTTTGCATACCTTTTATATTCGTATTATGTTTCATAATTGTTATTTACTTGTTTTTGCTGAAAATGGTAGCTGTTTAATGGCAAACTGCCATTGTGAACGTGTGACAAGCATTTATAGAAATTTTACAATGTTCAGATAAATCAGCTCTGCAAACAGGATATTGTTGTAAACAACAATCGGTCAGACTTTCAATAAAGACAGTAAGAGATACAGAGATCATATTTACCTGTGCTGTTCCCCGTGTCCCTCAGTATGGAAAGAGGACCCTGACACTTTGCTCACAGGTAAGGTCTTATCACTCAGTGTTATAACATTTCATCTAATCAGTAACCAAAGAGTCATGTCCATTTGCTGATCCTGTCAACAGATCACTTCTCTACAGTGAGGGGGGCTGGGGTTTTTCAGAGTTACAGAGGGCACAGCAGACCAGCGCTGTCTCATGTGCTTTGGACGGACAGAGATGGGACACTGCAGTGAAAGTCACTGAAGTAGTATGTGTGGTTTATTGAACAGTGAACGCTTTCACTCTAATGCCTGTACTGTATAATGACCCTTTACTCCAATGCAAATACTTCATATGTTTGGTAAAAATACTGCTGTTCCAGAAGTCTATTATTTATTTATTAAATAATTATAATTATTATTAAAATAATACAAATAGTATACTGATTGTTACGATAAAGTTATAGTTATAACAATGTTGTTATTATTTATGGTATTTGTGTTAATTAGAACTAGAAATCAACAAAGAAGTAAAACAAACAAACAAATAAAAAAAATTAAAATTAAATAAACTAATTTCTGTCATGAAAACTCTCAGTGTTTGGCATGATATGACAATGTTGATATGTTTACTCTTGGAGGAATAGATCTGCTACGCTGCTGCTGCTGGTTATTGCTGCTGCAGAGCAAGTAGGGAACTTGATATTGCCAATACATACATGATATATTGCTGTGAGCAATATATCATGTATATATTGCTCACAGCAGTTTCTGAATGAGCAACTGAGTGAGCTCATTGGCTACTTATACAGCAGGAACCAATCAGCTGTGCCCTATAGAGAATGATGTGATTGCAAGCAGATTGAGTTAGCCTATCAGCCTGAGTCAACTAGAGTTTCATGACAGAACTTTGTATTAATTTTAACCTGGAAAATAACTTTAAAACATTGGATAATTTTTTTTCCCCTTTATAGCTGCTGCTGTCATTAAATAAAAAGGGATACATACCAAATACTAGAACATTCTGAAATTCAGGTACATTAATCAATTCAACTTTTGTCACTTTTCACTCAAATTTCACTTATTTCACTCAAAATCTTTTTTTTTACTAGTGGGCTCTGACTTTTGGATCCTACTGTATATATATATATATATATATATATTATTTAAGATATCCTATATATTTTATTTTATAAAAGGGTCATATGTAAGAAAACACACTTGAAATACCATGTTTCATATTAATTTATTATCTAATTAATGATTATTATGAATTATGAATCCAGAAAGTGGATTACAAAAGCCTCTGAGGCCTTGACACCTGATTTCAGGTTACAATCACAGGTTTGGTTTAGTCATGAAATCACATTCAAAGTACAGATACATATAAGCTTGACATTATTCATGTGACATGGACAGAGAACAGAATAGTTCAAATTAAAGTGATAACTAAAAAACTATGTGAAATATATATCACATTCCAGTCGGTTTATGGCAAAATGAGATAAAATACACAGGGATTATTACTTAGACAAGAAAAATAATTGATTTTGGCACACACTGCCAGACAGATGTTTGACAATCAATGAGGTTGAAGTTGATTCCCTTGAGCATTTCAAACCGTAACAAAAAGTACAAATGAAAGAAACATGTTAGTTTGGCTTGAAACTAAATCATTCCATACATCAGAAGCTAATTATTAATTATGCATAAATGACACACACACCAAAGTTAATCACATTTAACATTAACTAAGATTTTCATACATTTGTATGTCAAGTAAACTTAACCTTTGGCCTTGCATTCACAGCGTGTGACATGTCTGTATGTGAAGTGGGTCAGAGAGCTTTTGCTGCAAGTCAGCATGATTTCTCTCATCTCATAACCTTTCTCCTTACAGCACTGGTGACTCTGTTCAAGTTGCAGTGTCCCATTAGTATGAACCCACCTGCAAGACAACACAACAAATAAGGATCAACTCAGGTGCCACGCATATGTAACCCCTCCGGTCGCACCACTCCGAGTGGGATTCAAGGACACATACATATGTTACTTTGGCTTATGGCATGATGCAGTAACAGAGCTAAAGGTTTGTACAATCAGAGGTAAAACACCACATTTTTTCATTAAACGTTTGTATAATATTATTAATAGATTTTTTTTTAATGGGGCACATAACTGGACTAAAACCCTCTGGGATCAAGAACCAAATTTCCTAGACATGTTTGAAATGACTAAAACATGAAAAAAAAAATTAACAGCATTTATTTGAAATAGAAAACACTTGTAAGATTGTAGTTTGTATTTCAAAACTGTAGTTCAGGTACTGTGTAAATATAACATATTAATAATACACATGCAAAATATGTGAGAATATACAGTGCTCGAAGAGGGTTGGTACACACCAGCACTTCTATATTTTAACCTGAAATCGGAACAGGATTTCAACATACATTTATGCATACAGTTAACTAAGCTATATAGGGGAACAATATGGGGATGTGACTTAATATAATTACACATACGTACATTCATTCATTGAAAAAAAAAAAAAAATGGTATTCTGCAAAATGTCAAATGATCTGAGAATACCCTCTAGTGGCCAAAGAGCTATTTGTCAAGGAAATAATTAATGTTTGACAGACGTGTGCTAATTGCTTTAGTTGCGTATTATCTAATACTACAACAGACCTTCACTTGAACGTCCAGCGAACAAAGTGTATTTTTAACAAAACAGGTTTTGAAATCAGGTGTTATACTTGCCTGTTGTGTGTCTCACACTGGCCCTCACAAATGGGCAGCTCGACTTCCTGTGTGCAGTCAGCAATTGTGACATTCGTCCTTGTCACTCTGGCAGCACATGTAGCATTACCTGTGATACACAGAGCAAAACAACTGTGAGCAAACATGACTAAGAAAAAAATATCTAAGTAGCATAAAATAATAATCATTTGATTGAATGCTCAAAAGAACAGTAAAGTCCCAACAAATGGCAAACACTAAAAATCCTATTAATGTTCTCTATAAAGTAACACATTTTGAATGATAAGGTAACCTTTCCTGACAGCTCTTAATATTATAATTATAATATTTATTAGGCATCAGCTATTTGCACTAAGTGCAAATAGCAATAGATGCTATTTACACTTGTAATATCATAGAGTAATATTACTTAGTAATATCATAGAGTGTAAATTATTATATTTATTAAAATTATTAAATGGAGAGAGAATAAAAACCATCTCGGGTTACGGATGTAACCCTGGTTCCCTGAGTAAGGGAACGAGACGCTGCGTGAAACGCATTGGGAACCTTCTGCGTGATATCGTCATTGAAGCACTCCTGTATCCAACCAATCGTGTAACGAGACGTCAGAGGCGGGTGACGTCACGGACCAGGAAACTATAAAGCATGCCCGGATGCAGAGAACGCTAGCTTCTGTGGAAAATCTGAAGCAAGCTCTCGCAAGCATGAAGGGGTACGGCGAGAGACGCAGCGTCTCGTTCCCTTACTCAGGGAACCAGGGTTACATCCGTAACCCGAGACGTTCCCTTTCGTGGGAACTATCGACGCTGCGTGAAACGCATTGGGAACGCAATCCCAACTGTGCCGTACTTCAAATGCTTGTTATGTTAGCTCGACAGTACGGAGGACCCCGGAGTGGAGCCCACATCAAGGTTATAATATTTGATAAATGTGTGCTGGCTTGACCATCCAGCTGCATCACAAACGTCACTCATAGAGACGCCAGACATCAAAGCTCTTGATGCCGCCATACCCCTTGTGGAATGAGCGCGGACGTTAAAGGGAGAGGACTGTCCAACCACTTTATATGCAAGTGAGATGGCCTCAACCACCCACTTGCTTATCCTCTGCTTGGACGCCGGTCCACCTTTATTAGGAGAACCGTAACAGACGAACAATTGCTCTGTTTTACGCCACAGGGCAGCTCTGTGGACATAAACGTCCAAAGCCCTCACTGGGCAAAGCAGATTTAGTTTTTCCTGATCCGAGGATATAAAAGGAGGAGGATGAAAAGCTTGAAGCACAATGGGACCCGGGACATTGGTGGGGACCTTAGGCACATAGCCAGGTCTAGCATGAAGAAATGCCCTCACCATTCCAGGAGCGAACTCCAGATACGAGGGGGCCACTGAAAGGGCCTGAAGATCTCCAATTCTTTTTAGAGAAGTAATAGCAAGTAAAAATATCGTCTTTAAAGTCAGAAACTTTGCAGACACCTCCTCCAGCGGTTCAAAGGGAGCCTCAGCTAACCCACGTAGAACCACTGATAAGTCCCAGACCGGGGTCCTTGTGCGCACTGGAGGCCTCAGCCTCAGTGTACCACGGAGGAAGAGTGACACGAGGGGGTCTCGACCGACCGAGGAATCCCCCCCAACATGATAGGCTGATATAGCCGCAACATAAACCTTCAAGGTTGAATAGGATAAGCCCTCCGAGAATTTTTCTTGGAGAAAAGATAGCACAAAGCTGATAGGAGCACGGACAGGGTCCGTTTTATGTTGTCTACACCAGGTAGAGAATAGATTCCACTTATAAGAGTAAAGCTTCCTCGTGGAGGGAGCCCTGGAGCTAAGTATGGTCTCAACAACCTCAGATGAGAGACCAGCTTCTATGAACCTGTCCCCCTCAGAGGCCAGGCCCATAGTTTCCATAGTTCTGGGCGGGGATGTATTATCGCGCCGCCCGCCTGAGATAGAAGATCCTGTCTCAAGGGGAGCTCCATCGGAGCGCCGTCTATCATGGACACCAAGTCCGAGAACCATATGCGGGTCGGCCAGTATGGGGCCACAAGTATCAGGCTGACCCCTTCCTGGCGTACTTTCTCCAGGACTCGTGGGAGCAGAGCGAACGGGGGAAATGCGTACAGACGTAGCCTCGGCCACGTCTGTACCATGGCATCCAGACCCAGGGGTGCTGGATGCGTGAGGGAGTACCAGAGCGGACACTGGGTTGACTTTCCCGAAGCAAACAGGTCTACTTGTGCTTGACCAAAGTTTTTCCAAATGAGATCCACCACTTCTGGATGGAGTCTCCACTCCCCGGGCCTCGGCCCCTGCCTCGACAGGGCGTCCGCCCCCACATTCTGACTCCCGGGGATATAGGCTGCCTTCAACGAAAGCAGCTTCCCCTGAGACCACAGGAGGATCCGACGGGCCAAGTAATTTAGTTGGCGAGACCGTAGACCCCCTGATGGTTTATATAAGAGACCACTGACATATTGTCTGTGCGGACCAGCACATGATGGTCTCTCAGGTCTGGGAGAAAGTGTTTTAGTGCTAGAAACACCGCCATCATCTCCAGCCGATTTATATGCCAGGAGAGATGATGGTCCTCCCAAAGACCCTGAGCTGAGCGACCGCTCATGATCGCTCCCCAGCCCGTGAGGGAAGCGTCTGTCGTAAGCACTGCGCGACGACCAGAGGCTCCCAACACGGGACCCTGGGACAGGAACCAGGGGTCTTTCCACACGGCTAGAGCACGAAGGCATCGCCGTGTGACTTTGATCATTCGAAAAGGGTTCCCCCTCGGGGAAAACCCCCTGGTCCTGAGCCACCACTGTAGGGGTCTCATATGCAGGAGGCCAAAAGGAATTATGTTGGACGCAGCTGCCATTAGACCCAACAGTTTCTGAAACTGTTTCACAGTGAGAGACTGGCCTAACTTCACCCCTTTTACGGCTGACAGAACAGAGCTCACACGGGCAGGAGTCAGACGTGCCCGCATTATTGTGGAATCCCACATAACACCTAGATAATTGGTGGTCTGAGCCGGTATCAGCACACTCTTCTTGGCATTGAGCCTCAGCCCAAGCCTTTTCATGTGAGACAGAACAACATCTCGATGTTGAACTGCTTGTTGCTCTGAGCGAGCTAGAATCAACCAATCGTCGATGTAATTCAGTATGCGAATGCCCTGGAGTCTCAAAGGAGCCAGGGCTGCATCCACGCACTTCGTGAATGTGCGGGGTGATAATGATAGGCCAAACGGAAGAACCTTGTACTGGTAAGCTTCGCCCCCGAAAGCAAACCTGAGCAACTTCCAATGAGAAGGATGGATGGACACATGAAAGTATGCATCTTTCAAGTCTATCGTCACAAACCAGTCCTCGGACCTGATTTGGGGAATGATCTGTTTGAGTGTAAGCATCTTGAATTTCAGTTTTTGTACAGACTGATTTAACACCCGTAAATCTATGATAGGACGAAGTCCCCCATCCTTCTTTGGAACTATGAAGTAGCGGCTGTAAAAGCCTGACAGCTTGCTGGGAGGAGGAACCCTTTCTATAGCTCCTTTTTGCAAAAGTGTCATAACTTCCTGTTCCATAACCAGAGACTGCTCGGGGGTCACCACTGTGGGAAGGACCCCATTGAATCTGGGAGAGCGAGACCCGAACTGAATTCTGTACCCCTTTTCTATCATGAGCAGCACCCAATTTGATATATTCGGTAGAGTTTTCCATTCTTCTAGAAAATCTACTAAGGGAACCAGTCTCTCGAGACTGGCCTCTGGTGTTTTTTGAGCACTTGGCTCGGCGCTCTGAAACGGCGTGCCGGCAGAAGTCAGCCGAATCAAGTGCAGTCCAACCCTCCTCGGAGGATTGGCGGGGACCCGACGCACACTGGATGGTGAAGATAGCGTGGTCCCCGGAGGGCGCTGGATGGAAGCGGGTGCCAGGTGTTTCAACACCACGCTTCCTCCAAACGGGGGCCGCCCTCCTGGGTCCTGACCCACAGATATCAGGACCGCTTTTTAGAGGCCTTCCGCGCCACAATGACAGCCCGCAGGTCGGTCTTGGGCTGAGAAGGCTTCTGTGCAGCCCGCCCCTGTCCCCAGAATCTACGTGGGGGAGCACGGGCGGCCACACTGATCTTTTGCTGCGCTCTGTGGTGCGCTGAGGAGCTCGTTGCGGGCCGAGACTGCTCCCGCCCAACAGTCTCGGCGGGGATTTTAGACCGGCGGGGGAGGAACCTCTGAAACGCCGCAGATTGTTTCTTGGTCTCCTGGAACCTCTCGACGACAGTTGTAACTGCGTCACCGAAGAGGCCCGCAGGAGACAGCGGCGCGTCCATAAGGGCAGACTTATCTCTGTCCCTTATGTCGGAGAGGTTCAGCCACAAGTGCCTCTCCGTGGCCACCAGGGCTGCCATAGAACGGCCCACTTCCTTAGCCGTCTCCTTGGTGGCACGGAGAGCCAGGTCTGTCGCCATGCGCAGTTCCTGGATGCACTCAAATGTGGCCTCCCCGCTGGCATCTATTTCCCCCAGCACTTCAGCTTGATAAGCTTGCAGCAGCGCCATGGTATGAAGACACGCTGCTGCCTGCCCTGCTGCCGCATAAGCTTTGCCCACCAAGTTAGATGTAGTCTTAAGGGGCTTGGTGGGCAACGTCGGTGCTTTTAGGGACGACGCCGACTCGGGTGAGAGATAGCCCGCGAGCGTCTCTTCAACCCGGGGCATCGCCGCATAGCCACACTGTTTCAGCCCCACGATATTACTATAGACCGAGGTCTGGGGGCTGAGCACTCTATGCTGAACCGGTCTGTTCCAAGATCTAGACACCTCAGTGTGTAGATCCGGAAAGAACGGCAAGCACCGACGTGGAGGTAGTGACCGCGCGGGGAGAAAGCGCTCATCGAGTTTGCTTTTGGGCTTTACATCTCCCCGCTCTGCTTCTGGCCAGCTAATATTTAATTTGGCAACAGCTCACTACCTCCATGAGCTCCTCATGTGCAGCAGAAGAGGATGGCGGTTCCTCATCCGCTGCTTCGACACTCATCACGTCAACATCCTCAGATGAAGACAGATGAAGTGCCGATGTCTCTCCCCGAGGGGAAGAAACCGCTGGGCGTGCTTCCACCACGGCAGGAGAGACAGTGGGTCTGGCAGCTAAAGGGAGAGATAGGGCGGGGCCCGTCTCAACCCCCGCTGCCAGATCCATTTGTGAACCCCACGAATGGAGCCTTCGCTCTGCCTCGGCAGCAGCGGGACCCGATCCGCGGGGGACACCAACCGAGGCACCCTCCGCTTTATCAAAGAGTGCCCGGCGAGATCGCAGCACTCTGAGGGTGAGCCTCTCACAATGCACGCAGACAGCTCCCTCGAGAGCTGCCTGCGCGTGCTCAACCCCCAGGCAAATAACACACATATCGTGTGTATCCCCGTCGGGGATAAAGCGAGTACAGGGATGCACACACTTCCTGAATCGCTTGCTGCTTTCATCCGCCATTTCTTACTTTTATATTTGTGTCTTATGGGTGTGTATGTATGTATGTTTGTACTGCACCTCTTGTCCTCAGACAAAGAGAGAGAGAGAGAATGACAAACAATAAGACGCACAACAGCGATCTTTAGACACACACACACTTGTTGCTGCAACTCTTGTCCTCAGACGAAGAGTGAGACCAGAGAAATATATATATATATGGACAGACAACAATAAATAAGACACACGGGATAACATAGAGCGCTTGCTGAAGATAACAGAAGCTAGCGTTCTCTGCATCCGGGCATGCTTTATAGTTTCCTGGTCCGTGACGTCACCCGCCTCTGACGTCTCGTTACACGATTGGTTGGATACAGGAGTGCTTCAATGACGATATCACGCAGAAGGTTCCCAATGCGTTTCACGCAGCGTCGATAGTTCCCACGAAAGGGAACCTCCCTTACACCTTCCTCTAACCCTACCCAATAAACACTTTTAATATTATTAAACACTCATTCGCAGTTTATTTCCACTTTTAGAACCTTAATAAAAATTTTTATTTCAAATAAATGGGAGCATGGCAAAAGGCGGATTCTAAACCATGTTAAAAGCCAAGTGTGCGAGCCTTACTTGCTACTGCTGCGTCACTGATGGGATTCTATTTGCACTTTTGGCAATGTCTTTATTTATTTATTTATTTATTTATTTATTATTATTTTATTTTATTTTTTGTATTATGATATACTCATTTTATTTACCATAATTGATCACTGTTCAAAAAGTTTAGGATCTGTCTTTTTTTTTTTTTTTTTTTTAATACTTTTTTCCCACAAGGTCACATAAAATTGATCAAAAATTACAGTAAAGACATGTATAATGTTACAGGTGTTTTCTATTTCAAATAAATGCTGTTCATTAAAAAAATGTATCATAGTTTCCACAAAATATTAAAGCTGCAGTCTTTAAGTTTTGTCTCTTTGTCGCCATCTCTGTTTGAAACTTGCAATTGCAGTTATTTGTGGAATCATCATTTTTACGTGGGTTGTGCATCGGCACAGCTCCTCAGCGCAGATAAATCTACTGTTTGCTGTCAGTCACCACCATTGGTGTGGATACTGTACTTCAGAATCACAGATTCTGTGTCTTGGAAGTTTGACCAAAATAAGAATTTTCACTGGAAAATGTCATCTGATCAATTAAGTAACATGTCTGCTACTAAAAGCATTACAATAAATCGTGCTGCCAATGGTGATTAAATCTATCGATCACTTAGCTCGGATCACGTCAAACTGTGCAAATTATTATTATTGTTATACTTTGTTCTCAAATTGTTAATGTTAACAACATCAGCATTGCGTGACTATTTTGTATTTGTATTTAGTGTGTATTAGCGTTACCTGTAGATTTCAATTTCTGTTGTCACTGATGATTTTCATTTAGGCCTTTCCCGCAGAAACCCACAGTACCACATTATTAGAAAACATTATTACAAGCTTACCGTTATGAATCGGGCTAAGGTAAGAAGATCATTTTGAACACTGGCTGGTTATGTACTTGCTCAAAAATTGATTTTGGATCATTTTTAACCAAAAAATGTTACGGACTGCAGCTTTAAGCAGCACAACTGTTTTCTACATTTTAATAGGAAATGTTTCTAAAGTAGCAAATCAGCATATTCAAATGATTTCTGAAGGATCATGTGACATTGAAGACTGGACAAAAGGCTGCTTTGCCATCACATAAGTACATTTACATTTTAAAATATTTTATAATATGGATTAAAACATAATATTTTAAATTGTAATTTCATAATAGCCTGTTTTTACTGTATCTTTGATCAAATAAATGCAGGGTTGGTGAGCATTGGACGTTATGTACAGTATACTTATATACTGTACTGGAACTGGAACCAAGTGAGTGGTCACTGGAAAAGTGGGCAGTCTTGATGCTAACATATTGGTCTTGCTGCTAACATATGGAGGTGACATTAGGGAAGAACTAGACCCCACTGTGCTATGGTACAGTCCCATCAGCAGTGAAACATTTGTGTAAACCTACATGAATAGCAGCAATGATGTTCATCCCACACTCGTAAATCCTGGACACACACAAAACATAATAATGCAGATGCTTTATAGAAAATCTGACCAAAAAACATACACATGAGCAACAAACTTGATCTTGTTTTGTAATACTAATGTGATTTTGGTCATTCTCACCTCGTCACAGGTTTGCAGTGGACACACGGTTTTCTCAACCTCAGTTCCTGTCTCACTGCAGCTGAAAGACTCACAAGGACGTGAGGAGTCTCTCCACTGATCACCCACCTTAATCCACCAGAGAGAGAAAAACAGTTACATACATTGTTCAGTGTATTTTGTGCTAAATTTAGTTACATTGAGGTCTTTTAAAGGTACCTCTAAAACTATACTAAACAGACAAAACTCCCATTGTGAGTAAATATGTGAACTATTTCCTTTACCTTGTAAGTCCTTCCATTGTACTCGCAATTCTTCTCAACTGTAAAAGTAAAGAAAACATACTCTAAATCTATTTTTTGCAACAGTGGATCTCATGAAATAATCAATGAACAAGAATACATATTTATTCCAAGCACCAGTGGCACTATATAAATTACTGTATGTGGTGCTGTTGAAAGACTGCAAAATTACCACAGATCTGATTGTCACAGCAGTCAGAAACCAGGACAGAGAAGGCCCTGCAGACTGGGGTAGGTCCTGGAGGTTTGGGTATGCACTCTTCAGTCCGAGTCTGGTTATTACATGTGCATATGTGACAGTTTGATTCCCATACTGCCCCCACCTAACAGACAGACAGATGATTACTGTTATGCAGTATTCACAATAAACATCTATTATTCTTTAAAAGAAGTTTGTGGTTGGATTATTAAATGAACACTTACCGGCATGGGCTCACCCAAAGGCCCTTTACACACTGAAAAATAAATATGCGTGAAATTCATGTCTAAATGACCCAATCTAGAGAACATCTGCATAATGCATTGCTTATTTAGGAAAAGTATTTTTACAAAACCGGTTTTGCTAACAAAAGAGGTTAGCTTTATAGTTAAATAGGTCATCAACAGCTTTTAAATTTTATAGTTGTTAATTTTACCAAAATAATCATTTTTTATTGTAATGAAATGAATGTCATGGCCACGTTAATATATCAGAAATATTTAGTTGGTCTTGGAATAATCATTGCCGAATATTATTATTAAAATTAAATAAAATAATTAAATAAATCAATCATGATTAATAAATAAAATTTTGAACTGTATAATAGTTTCAGTAATTAAAATTATCATTATTATTATTATTATTATTATTAAATAAAACAACAACATTAATAATAATAAAAATAATAGGCCAATGTTATATATGTTATAGCTTTATATAAATCAGTTTTGGGATACTAAAAAAACAAAAAACAAAAAAAACAGAAAAGTTGTAAGATTTTCTTGCTTCCACTAAATCACACAAGGTGCTCTTTGGAACATTTTTAAATCATGCATAATATAGTATTAATATATAGTTGATTTTAGAGCTATTATGAATTACATATTATTAAAATTAAATTAATTAATTAAATCAATTATTAATTGTGAACAATATGAACAATAATCATGTTCACAACATCAGTAATGAATAGATTTGTGGATATGAATTGTTTGTATTATTCCCACAAATTAATTGATTAAAAATAATTATTTTAAAATATTACTTTAAATATTGGGCTTTAAAATAATAACAGTCGTTTTGAAATATTTGGTTGAATTTGTCCTGTTGGTAAAGAAAGTCACTTACTTGTGCATTCAGACACACAGATTTGCTTGTGATCTTCTGCAAGCATTTGTTCATCAGGACAAAAGCAGCCGGATCTCAGACCAACCACAGATGTCGCAGGCACACGAACTCTAAGGAAACAATAGAGTGATGGCTGTGAGGCTATACGTAGAAAATCACGAACATACCATCTTAGTCCTACCATTATAAGTAAAAAAACACTTTAAGAAACTAATGGAAAAATCTAGACAAACAAAGTAAAAGGTGTAGCACTCGCATTTTTCCTTGAAACTCAATCTTTTAATTGAGAGGTGAAATATGAAGCAGGGCTTGCACTGTGGGAATGTTTGAATCATTTAAAGTAAACTCTTTCTCACCCTCCTCGGCACACACCATTTGGAGACTCTCGACACTCATCGTACACCATTCCTTCAGGACATGTGATCTCTAAAACAGTGGAACAGACAAATACATATTGTTTTTGGGGTGTTACTTGTATTTCATGAATAAGATCCCTACTGAGTTGAAACTATTAAATCAAAGGTGTGCAGATGGTTTATTCTTTTATTTAGATTTTTAATTAGTTTTTAAGCTAATGAATGTGACTACATGATAATGCAAACAACAAACAATATGTAACAAGAGGATTTCTTACGTGCTGGACCTTATCATCAAAGTACATATCTTTAGTGTGGAGTATAAGTAAGCAAATCTGTATGCAGTAAGGGGCCCTTTGTAAGGGTACCAACCCAGGTGACCGAGTTCAATACTCAGACACAATCCCATGAGCAGTGGTTTTCAACCTTTTTGACTCCAAAGCCCACCATTGTCCACAAAAATATTCAAACGCCTGACATTCCTAGGCCTGGTTTCACAGACAGGGCAAGTTGCCTTCAGTTAAAACAGCTCAAACATGCATTTTAGTCTGGGACTAGGCTTAAGCCTTGTCTGTGAAACCTGCTAAACTTTGCGCAAATTAAATTTCAGAACTCCAATTCCAGTTTAAGAGTTCCCATTCTTTTTAATCTATTAATTTGCATAACTTTTCAAATCATTTGTGATTTACTGGATCTAGAAAGTGTCTAGAAATCATGATTAAAACCAAAATTTAGTTGTTTTAGATTGTTTTGTCTTACTTAAAATTATTTTTGAGTCTTCTTGGGGCCCTAGTGGGCCCTGGTACTCCTGGTTGAGAACCACTGCATAGCGGATCCTCTTTTATTATTGTCCAAGAAAACTTTTAAGTGGTAAATGCTTTTTGTATTGCTCAAATGAAGTACCTTCAAAGCTTAACCACAATTAAATGAAACATATTAAATGCTTTAAAAATATAACATAAAACCACCTACAGTATGAATTCCACAAATGCAATATTCGATGAAACGCAAAGACTTGCGGCTCTCTAAAGTTGTATATACGTAAAGGTTTAGGTTAGGTTTTAGGATGCAGACATGTTGATATTATATATATCAGTGTCCAAATGTACAATATAAGCATACTACTACTTTCTGAAACTATAATTTCATACTGTTCTCTTACCACAGGAGCCATTGGTAAGGTATCTCCAGTCCACACAAATACCAATCCTCTTGCATTCTGATGCAGCGTACTCCAAAGAGGAACAGGCACCAACACTGCTACTGAATGAACAGTAGTCAAACTGGCAGTTCTTCTCCACAGACGTAAGATTGATTCTTTCATTGCACTCCGCAAACACCCTGAGTAAAAGGCAAAGATGTTAACGACACCAATTATTTTCACAATTATATTCGCAATGAAACAGGCCGAGCAAAACTTTCAAATTGTTTATCCTTTTCTATTTTACTTCCGAAAAACAATTGTTATGCTTACTCATGGTGAAGAAGGTCACATATTGGAGGATTGCAGGGGGGTTGGGAAGGGGTTGGGGGTGGAGGTGTAGATGTGGCAGGGACACAAGGAACATTGGTGGGTGTAGATCTGCAGTAAGGTTTCAGAGGGTCTTCTACGACCCAATCATATGCAGTCTTATCACAGCAGTTGTCATCTTCAACTACTCCATTTCTTCGTATGCACGACTGACCACCACATACACCTGCAAAGTCAAATGGAGTAAGAGTGCCCAAGGTTATCACAGTAATTACTATTCATCTATTTTTAGTTCTACAGTCTGTGATATCTGTCATAAGAATCATATTGTATTGCATATGTCAATTACTTTTAATCGTACAATCAAATGATTGTATTTACTTACCACATTGTCCTTGGGTGTTGTTTTGGAAGTGCTCTGTAGCCAGGTTGATTAAAAGATTGTTGAATTGCGAAAGAGCAACATAGGAACGGATAGGTTTGATGTAGACGTAGACCTGGCTATCACTGCTTTCAAACTTGAAGACCTGATTTTCATATGGTGGCTTTATAGTCTCCTGGTTCAAAGTAGACTAGAAAAAAAGAAAATCTGCTTATTTTTAAAGCTCAAGCAAGCTATCATCTCCAGTCATTCACAGAAATACAACTACTGGCAAAGAAATGGCAAAAATCATTAAAATGATAATAAAAGGCTTATTGACCAGCTTAGGCTATACACAATTTGTGTAGATTACTGTTGAAGAAAGCTTAAAAATTATTATAAAAAAAAAAAAAAAACTGTTGCAATTAGCAATTACAATTTCTGAACAATGGTTTCCAAACTTCCAATGGTAAATCATCTTTAGTCCACCAGAAACAAAGGGGGGGAAAGCCTATTACAATTGCCTACTGTATTAAAAATGAGTTTTCATGAGGACTGGCTATATCAGTTATTTTAAAATCTTCACTTTGCTTTCTGTTTTTAACAGTCCTTGTCATGTTCTTGGCTAGCATAAGGATCACACTTTATACCTAGAGTCAGATGTATGGCTCTGGGAGACTAATTCATTAGGGCCCGGTTTCACAAACAGTGCTTAGGCTAAGCTAGGATTAAGCCTTATTTCAATTAGGGTATTTAAGTAGTTTTTTATGAACATACCCTAGAGAAAAACATTACTGTTTACTGTTTACATTACTGAGACAAAAAAAATGGCTCTGGGATATTTTAAGATATGTCACTGCAAGTTGCTTTCAGTTAAAAAGGCTCAAACATGCATTTTAGGCTAAGACTAGCCTTGTCTGTGAAACCAGGGGTATAATATTAGCATTTATTATTATTATTATTATTATTTATTATTATTATTATTATTATTATTACGAACCTACCTCCACTGTATACTCCTCTGTTACCATAAGTGTGACAATGTCATTCCAGTACTTCAATGTGATGCCTCTAGAACAGGAATTATCAATGTCCGGCACACAGTAATAGTTATCTACAGTAATGCTTAATCGGTGTTGCTGTACTTGCTCCTCCACTAGAGTGTAGGTGCAGTTGTCCATAAAGTCAAAAGCAATGCCCTGGAAGGAAATGTAGTGAGGGTCTCCATAAATCTGACACTGGCCTGGAAAAAGGAAACAAGAAAAATAAAATTACGATTTTTCTATTAGCTGTACAAATAGATAGCCCCACCACTAACTAATCCAACTGGTTGAGCCAATGTTTACATGCCAGGTTATTTTACTTACAGTCACACTTCCAGCTGTCACAGCAAGTCTCTTTATCTTTGACCAAAGACATCTTGTCTCTTGGGCAATCCGTCATGATTTTGGGTGTTAGGCAGGTTATGGATTTTACCTCAATCACTCCATCCTTACATACTTTATCAGTACAATCCTCTCTCCAAGTTTCTCCACATGACCAGCTTTGATTTCGCATCACATCTTTGCACTCACACACTGATTCAAAAAATAAGAAAAAAAATAAGATAACCCTTTAATCAATGAATTATAGTTAGAGTTCCATGTGTAGTTTAACCAGTAGTACCTGGAGTTGAGTGTTCAGTGGTAGGTATTGTAGTACTGAATTGAGGCGTCACCGTTGAAGGGGTCATTGTAAAAGGAGTCATCATTGAAGAAGTCATTGTTGAAGGAATCATCTTTGAGGGGGTCAGTGTTGAAGGGGTCATTGTTGTTGGATTTATGGTAGTAACACGCACTTGACGTGAAGTTGGAATGGTGACAGTAGTGCCAGTAACTATAATAAATTCTAGTAAAAATGAGAGAAAAAAACTTTTTAATGCATTCTGGTTTTGACACTTTATTATCACATTACTGGCTTTAGATAAAAAAAAAAAACAATTATTTAAATTTTAATCTAGTACAAGTCAAGTGTATATTTGTAGTAGGTTCCATACCTGTTGTGGACACCGTTAACACTGGAGTGGAATATTTTACTGAGGTTGTAGCTTCAGTTGTTGGCTGAGTTGTGTTTGTGTGTTTTGTTGGCTTTGTGGGTGGTTGAGTTGTGCTCTCACGCGTTAGTCGGTGTGTCGTGGTTTTATATTCTGTTGTGGTCTCAGTTGTTAGTAGTTGTGTTGTGGTTGGGTACTCTGTTGTGCTTTGTGAAGTTGATGACTGTGTTGTTGTTTCTTCCACTGGAGTTGTATATACTTCTGTTGTGTGCTCAGTTGTATATTTGGTTCTGCTCTCAGTTGTTGGTGGTTGTGTTGTAGTTGTTTCTTCCTTTGCAGTTGTATATGCTTCTGTTGTGCTCTCAGTTGTTGGTGGTCGTGTTGTGGTTGTTTCTTCCACTGGAGATGTATATGCTTCTGTTGTTGGTTGTTGTGTTGTGTATTCTGTTGTGCTTTGTGAAGTTGATGACTGTGTTGTTGTTTCTTCCACTGGAGTTGTATATACTTCTGTTGTGTGCTCAGTTGTTGATTTCTGTTTTGTGGTTGTATATTTGGTTGTGCTCTCACTTGTTGGTGGTTGTGTTGTGGTTGTTTCTTCATCTGCAGTTGTATATGCCTCTGTTGTGCTCTCAGTTGTTGGTGGTTGTGTTGTGGTTGTTCCTTCCTCTGGAGTTGTATATACTTCTGTTGTGTGCTCAGTTGTTGATTGCTGTTTTGTGGTTCTATATTCGGTTGTGCTCTCAGTTGTTGGTGGTCGTGTTGTGGTTATTTCTTCCTCTTCAGTTGTATATGCTTCTGTTGTGCTCTCAGTTGTTGGTGGTTGTGTTGTGGTTGTTTCTTCCTCTGGAGTTGTATATACTTCTGTTGTGTGTTCAGTTGTTGATTGATGTTTTGTGGTTCTATATTCGGTTGTGCTCTCAGTTGTTGGTGGTTGTGTTGTGGTTGTTTCTTCCTCTTCAGTTGTATATGCTTCTGTTGTGCTCTCAGTTGTTGGTGGTCGTGTTGTGGTTGTTTCTTTCACTGGAGTTGTATATGATTCTGTTGTGCTCTCAGATGTTGGTAGTTGTGTTGTGTATTCTAGTGTGCTCTGTGAAGTCGGTGGCTGTGTTGTTGTTGTTGTTTCTTCCACTGGAGTTGTATATGCTTCTGTTGTGTGCTCAATTGTTGATTGTTGTTTTGTGGTTCTATATTCGGTTGTGCTCTCAGTTGTTGGTGGTTGTGTTGTGGTTGTTTCTTCCTCTTCAGTTGTATATGCTTCTGTTGTGCTCTCAGTTGTTGGTGGTCGTGTTGTGGTTGTTTCTTTCACTGGAGTTGTATATGATTCTGTTGTGCTCTCAGATGTTGGTAGTTGTGTTGTGTATTCTAGTGTGCTCTGTGAAGTCGGTGGCTGTGTTGTTGTGGTTGTTTCTTCCTCTGGAGTTGTATATACTTCTGTTGTGTGTTCAGTTGTTGATTGCTGTTTTGTGGTTCTATATTCGGTTGTGCTCTCAGTTGTTGGTGGTCGTGTTGTGGTTATTTCTTCCTCTTCAGTTGTATATGCTTCTGTTGTGCTCTCAGTTGTTGGTGGTTGTGTTGTGGTTGTTTCTTCCTCTGGAGTTGTATATACTTCTGTTGTGTGTTCAGTTGTTGATTGATGTTTTGTGGTTCTATATTCAGTTGTGCTCTCAGTTGTTGGTGGTTGTGTTGTGGTTGTTTCTTCCTCTTCAGTTGTATATGCTTCTGTTGTGCTCTCAGTTGTTGGTGGTTGTGTTGTGGTTGTTTCTTCCTCTGGAGTTGTATATACTTCTGTTGTGTGTTCAGTTGTTGATTGATGTTTTGTGGTTCTATATTCAGTTGTGCTCTCAGTTGTTGGTGGTTGTGTTGTGGTTGTTTCTTCCTCTGGAGTTGTATATACTTCTGTTGTGTGTTCAGTTGTTGATTGATGTTTTGTGGTTCTATATTCAGTTGTGCTCTCAGTTGTTGGTGGCTGTGTTGTGGTTGTTTCTTCCTCTGGAGTTGTATATGCTTCTGTTGTGCGCTCAGTTGTTGATTGTTGTTTTGTGGTTGTATATTCGGTTGTGCTCTCAGTTGTCGGTGGGTGTGTTGTGGTTGTTTCTTCATCTGGAGTTGTATTTGATTCTGTTGTGCTCTCAGTTGTTGGTAGTTGTGTTCTGTATTCAGTGGTGCTCTCTGAAGTTGGTGGTTGTGATGTTGTTGTGATTTTCACTGGAGTTGTATATGATTCTGATGTGATCTCAGTTGTTGGTAGTTGTGTTGTGTATCCTGTTGTGCTCTGTGAAGTTGGGGGCTGTGTTGTTGTTTCTTCCCTTGATGTTGTATATGATTCTGCTGTGCTCTCTTTTGTTGATCGATATGGTGTGGTTGTTTTTTCTACTGGAGTTGTATGTGGTTCTGATGTGCTCTCAGTTGTTGATGGTTGTGTTGTAGTTGTTTCTTTAATTGGAGTTGTGTATAATTCTGTTGTCTTCTCAGTTGTTGATGTTTGCGTTGGGTATTTTGTTGTTCTCGCAGTTGTTGGTGATTGTGTTGTATATTTTGTTGTGCTCTGAGTTGTTGGTGGTTGTGTTGTGGTAGTGTGGTTCACTGCAGTTGTAGGTGGCTGAGCTGTTGATGTGTAATAAATTGTAGTCGTAGTTGTAGTTGTAGTCGTTGGAATGCAGACGATTTGTCCATCAAAGCATTTACTAAGGAAATAGAATATAGTTCTTTAAACCTTTGGTCCCACTTTACATTAAGTGGCCTTAACTACTATGTACTTAAATTTGAATTAATCATTTGATACAATGCACTTATGGTGTACATACATGTTTCTACATTGTACTTATATTTTAAAAACACCTGCATGTAATTAGATCTGTAATTAATTTCTGTAATTACATTTATAATTACACTGTTGACCCATCCCTTACACCTTACCCCTACCCTTAAACCTACCCATACCACCAGAGCTTTCCCTAACCTTACCCGTATCCCACCTCAGTAGCAGCAAAAGTTTTTTGCAATTCAATATGAACCCAATAAGTACAATGTAATTATTTTTTATGTAAGTACATAGTAGTTAAGGCCACTTAAAATAAAGTGGGACCAAACCTTTTAAAAATGGTCCATCCAGAATTACAACAAGAGTCTACAAAATGGCTTACCAGCATTTATAGGGAGTGCATATTTCATCAGGAGGTGACAACACTCTGTTCATGATGTTACAAGTGCAGTTGTCCAAAGCAGTACATTTACCAATGTTTTCATCATAATATGGGGTCTCCTCAGGGCATCTTGGATAACAACCTGAAAGTTTCATGCAGTGCTTTATGAAAAACCAAAGAAATTCAGGACATTTAAATTGTTTTCAAATTTCTAATTTCTAGCAGCACTGATTCATTGCTGCAGTTCAACAGCGAGGTCAAGAAGCAGGAACAGGAAGGAAAAAAATACCTTCAAGTTTTCCTGTAAAGTGTTTGTTAGTGCCACAGGTCTTAACCTGGCCACAGGGATCGTAATGCCAGGTGCTTTGGCCCACGTCATTGTAATAATCACAATACACAGCTGTGGAGATAAACAAACACTGTAATCACTTGACCAACTCAATAATAATCTAGGTATGCTTTTACCAGGAAATGCTCATTCTGGGAAATTCTTAATTGTTTCCAAAGTACAATCCAAGAATTACAAAAGAATACAATACATACGACACAAATCTGGGGATCTCCAGTTGATGCAGACGTCCTTTGCACTGCATGCCTCTGCGTAAGCTGAGACAGCAGTACAGAAACCGAGAAACTTTCCCTCAAACTCACAAGAACAGGACTCCAAAACACAGGCCTGGTAATAAGGCTCTGGATCAACCTAGTAGTCGTAAGAATTCAACAATTATTGGTTTGATTGTGTACCAGAACCAACTTCCAAACCAAGAAACAGTCTGATGAACTTGAACATAAAGTTTGGAATTGGTTGAAATAGAAACAGTGATTTGTTGTTGATGAACCAATATTAACTACAAGCAACCAAACATCAGAAACAACATTATTTATTTAGTCTAACGTCACCTTCAGATGGCAATCTTTAAAGGTGTCCGATCTAAGGATCATACATCGCCGCTGAGCCCAGGCTGCACAGTAGGAGTGACGTTCACAGGGAAATATTTCATGGGTCACATCAGAGCATGGCGGAGCTGCTGTCTTCCAACTATTCCCAAAGTCCAGAACACTGAAAACTTCTGTGGAGCTGCTTGTCAGAAGGTCATTTGTCACCTTTCCATCAAAGTTCCCACAGAGTCCCAACACTCGACCCTAATGTTCCACAGTTAAAAGAGAATATTACATGTCTTTACCACACAGTAGCAGATGTTTCAGGATCAATATCCCAGTAACACTTTAGAATAATGGTCCATCATTAATAGGTAACTATGAAGGAAGTAATGCAGGACAAATTAGTAGTACTACATTAACATTTCAGATACTACTAATATGGAAATAAGATTAAATAATCAGTAAGTAATATCAAATTTAGAACTGAGATAGTTCCTTATTAGGTAATCAATAATTAATGAGGTTGGCCTCATTTAGAACTAATGACTATGAACAATTATAAAGAATTACTAATTAATTACTAATCACAACATTAACGTGTCTGAGATGTGAGCAATTTTTCTCTCAACGTGGTAATAAAATGCATCACTAATTACTCAAATGTTACCTAGTCACTCTTCAAGAGCTACTAGTGATCTGGGCCATTATTTTAAAGTGAAATAAAAGTTTTTTTCCTTTAATTGTCCAGATCACTAGTATTTCCTGTAGGTAGGAAACACTTGAGTAATTAGTGATGACTTATATTAAGAGTAGTTGACTATATTAAGAGTAGAAACGATGACTGATTAATTAAGTCTCAGACACACGATAAAGTTGATTATATTAAAATGATTGATTACTTAATAAGAAACTGTTATGCGATGAGTGTGTATATAAGGCGCACAATGAAGGAGAATCAAAATAAACAGGCTTTAAATACAAGGAGATTTTGGAGAAATACAACACATCTGTCAAATAAGAACGGACAAATGGTATGTTCAAGTCATGTTGGAAAGATCGTATTTACAAGTTAAACGCACATGAACTCTGCCACAATGTCGTAATTACGAGTGGGAAGCTCGGGATTTTCTTTAAGCCCCGATCTTTACGAGTTGGGGGCATATCAGTTAAAAACATGGTGGAATACCATAATATTTTTATGTATATGGTATTTAGCAGTATTTAGCAATGCCATACAAATATGGTATTTAGCAGTGACATTGTCTGGATTTTCTATTAACAATGAAGCTAATTTCTTGCACTAAATATGATAGCAAAACAACTTAATACATGTAACAAAATTTACAGTGGCTTCATGAATTAATTAAAAACATAAATAAGCAAAACACAACTGATGCACATTTTTTAGAGTTAAAAACCTTGGTGTATTTTTGTGTAATTAATTAAGAGAAGGTACACCGCCATCTTACTCATACGAAAGTGACTTGAACACACCTACCGTCATAAACATGACTTAACACTTAGTAAATACGAACTTCCCAGGAGGACTTGAATGCACCAAATAACTAAGAAGAACTCTGGGCTTAAATAACAAAGAGAACTAATGAGATAAATAACTAAACAGGTGAATGTAATGACGAATCAGGCATAGGGAAGACAAAACCTAAACACAATGAAAACTACAACAAAACAGGCAATCATGCACATTACATGAACAATCTTAGCCCTAAATGCTTGCTTGTTCCATATTGTTTCCATATTAGTTAACAGTAGTAGATGAAGTCTTAATGCAAATACTATTTGTTTGTCCTGCATTACATCCTGTATAGTTACTTATTAATGATGGACCATTATTCTAAAGTGTTACCAGTATCCCTTGTTTTACCTGGACTAACATTCTTATCAAACTATTATACTCCTAAACAAATCCCTAAAAGTTAGTCACCGTGATTTTGCCAAAACAGACTAGATATATTTTGTTGACCATGGAACATTTCTGTTTGAACTCTTAACCATACCCATGAATTATCCCTAAAATCAGAGGAAAATTTTGAAGCACCTATCCCTGGTTGTAAGCCTAAACTTATAATAAATTGTAAATTGTCCCTCAGATTTGATTTGTTGATTGGAATGTTGACAATGATGTTGATCCAGGAACACGCTGAACTTGGTGAAATCATGTTCACCACCTAAAATCAGAGAGATATGATAGGTTCATAACAATGTTGTTCAAGTTCCAACCCCAGCACAATTTCAACTTAAACTGACTGGTTGAGAGCATTTTTGATCCAGGGTCAACAAAGATGTTAATTCAGGAACTCCAGGAAGTTCCAGTTCTATGCTTTAACTGTTTTTTTTGTTTTTGCCTTTTTTGCTAACATTCGCCATTTATAGTCACCACTCTCCAGAATCTCACCCATCCATTTAAGAGTAGTAGTTTATTCTGGACTGAAAACTTTAGCAAATAATAATTTTAAGTGCCAGGGTTACCAGAACATTTAGATCGTGTCCTAACCTGGCTTGATGCAACATAATTTCTGCATTAAGCGATATGTCTGGTTACACTGACCCTGGTTTCACAGACAAGGCTTAAGCTAGTCCTATACTAAAATGCATGTTTGAGCCGTTTTAACCAAGAGAAACTTGGCTATTGTTTTGTCACAAAATGCACACCAGTAATGTTTTTTTCTAGGGTACATTTATAAAAGCTACTCAAATACCCTAATTGAACTAAGGCCTAATCTTGGCTTAGTCTAAGCCCTGTTTGTGAAACCAGGCCTGAATGTATTAATCATTTGGCACGACACAACACAATCAATCCAAAAACACAGCCCTCTCACAGTCCTCTCTTTGCAGAATACTGCATTCTCAACCCACTGCACCTGAAGAGTGTAAAAATGTCCAACAGCAATTCACTGAGACAAAGCAAAGTCTGCTGAAAGCTGCTGACCAAACTAGCTAGTAACTAGCTAAAAATTTCTCCAATGACTCATCGTACTATGGTAGTTAAGCATTGAGTTATGTCTTTGTACAAAAAACGCAGCCCTGATTAGGTTACAATGTGAGGATTATATATGAAACTTACTCTCCACTGATGCTCTAGTTGGATGGTGACCCTGGTGTGTTTGTCCCAGATTACAGTGATGCCCAGTCTGGGAGCTATAATGATGATGTAGAGGCCCACAGTCTGGATGGAATAAAGGGGCTCTGCCAGCAATGCTTCCCCCACCTGTCTTTCAGTTACCTTCATATCGCTCAACATCAGAGTCACTGCACCCTGTCAAACATTGAGAAACCACAATTCCATCATTATGCATTAGAATGATACAATGAAATATTGACAACAACAACAATTTATATTCACAAAAGATCATCTACCAGGAGCTCCACTGAGATGGCGCGGGAACACGTCAAAGACTCATCACAGCAAGGAACACTCTCGGTTTTAATTGCAAACTGTTCACTTGAACCTGCGTCCTTTTACAAGAAAAATTAGAGGTTAAAAAATGTTTGGCATTTGTTGAGTGCTACATCTGAGAATTTTATTAGTATGCTGTACAAAAACAAATTAAAAGTCAGGCTCTGTTTAATCAGTTGTGCATGGGTTGTTCTTTATTAATATTTGTCTGTCATTGTTTCGGTTTATTGATTTAGTAGCTGTTTGACAGAAGCAACTTCTGCCAACATTAACCCTCTGGTCCTCTTCATAGGGGTCACGCTTGGCTCCTTCGCAGTCAAAAGTGACTGAAGCCTTGAAATGTAAAATGTAACTGAAATGTTTTTTTTTTATTATTCTAATTTAGATTTTTGAGGGTATTTTATGATACTATGCAACATTTTATATATATATATATATATATATATATATATATATATATATATATATATATATATATATATATATATATAAAGCTATTTTCCCCATTGAAAATAATACAAAATTAAATTATTTTTCAATTAAAGGTGCAATATGTAAGAATTCTGCAGTAACATATACAAAAACCACTAGGCCAGTGTTATATATTTTGTTCACTTGAGTACTTACAATATCCCAAATGTTTGCAACTATTTGTAAATTGTGAGAAAACTGCAATTTTAACCAAGGCTCCGGGACGTGTGAGGAGTTGCCTGTCAATTGCGTCATATCCGCATTACCCTCGGTTTCCGGTTTTATTTTGTAGAAACCATGGAAACACCAAAGACGCTTTAATGTATTACATGTTTTATATATATATATATATATATATATATATATATATATACAGACAGAAAACGAATTATTGTTATATAGCTTGCTCAACACGTTTAGTCTTATTGTTTAAATCTAATTTTCTTGATTTTTTGCGAATACCATGCTTTACCATGCCTCTGAGAAAAACACTATTTTGTGAAGTAGCTAACATAGCATAATCAGATGCAGCTTTATTTTTAGTAACAGTAATACAGCATTTTCTCCATCATATGATACGTTTTAAAATTAATTACAAGCCATTTAGCAACACAAGCCATTCAGCATTTATAATTATATTCTAAAATCGATCTAGTTTACTACAGTGTGCAACATGTGTCACCGAGCGAATAACATCATTTTCAACACACTCAGATGTATCTAATATGATAAATAGAGCTGTGTTACCTCATACTCATGACTGGAAAAGCAGAAGCTGTGCCGGAGACTGTGGCATAATAAAAGTTCCGCTGCTTGTGAGGCGTGTGTTGCTAAATCGCTCCAGCAGCCTTGTTCAGCTCTCACAACACTCGGTCCTGCTCTACTTCATACTACAGTAACATTAATAATCACATCCATGAACAGGATTTGTTTCCGTGCTTAAACTTGCCGTCATCAGGCTACGCCTTTGTTTTGAATAGACCTCTAGCGGACAGAAAATATTACATAGTGCACCTTTAAAGCAGTATTCCATGTTAAAATAGAGACAAGGCATTTAAAATCAAATTTTTGAAGGTAGATTAGTGCCATCTTGGGAGTACAAAAAGAAAAGCTTATGTAATGCCATGGTGTAACCACTAAATACCTATAGTTCTATATAAATTCTCTAGTGTTCTCTACTAATTCTCTACTTATTTTTATTAAGTTGTGGGTTTGGATTTATACTTAGACATTCTCAAAGACTACTTTTTGTCAAGGTTTAGATTTTTTTGTTTGTTTGTTTGCAATGTTGATTTGAAGTGTCAGTTTTTGCATTAATTTTACTACAGTCAAATCTGAACACAGAAAAGGAAATTTTGTTACACAAAATTCAATTAAAATGTAACAAAAATGAATAGGTATGCTTTATCACATTTAATCAATCTTGGTCCTACCTGATTTCAACCTCTTTATTTGAGTCATTTGGCTTAAGTTTACCATATTGTTACAGCCATACCAGTTCATTTGTGCGTATATAATAGTGTGTTTTGTGTGTAAGTGAGTGTGTGTCTGTTTTGTAGTCTTGTGTAACCTCTTCATTGCTGTTTGTTTTACACTGCATTGTAGCTAAATTATTGATTTTATTTCACACATTTACAAAAACTTGCTCTATGTTATGGTCGCAGTTCATATATATGTGGGGGAGGGGTGGGGGTGGATGTGTCTATTTTGCACTCTTGACCATTTTTGAGCACCGCCCATTGCGGTGCACTTTTTTCTTTACAGTGGCTGATTTGTAGTTTGCACCACCGAAAGATTCTCTTAGTTTTCTTATTTTTTTGTATTTCCCATTCATTTTCTACGTCGGTCATTTTTGACCGCAAAGGAGCCATTTTTTTCTGCCCACTTAACATATCCAAATCATGTCAATGATTTTTTGTGTGTTCACATAGCTAATACAACAAAAGCCACCAAGTGTCACCCCATTCCGATGAAGCAAAAAAAAAAAAAAAAATACAATTTCAAAACGTAAAATTTTTCAGTCATTTTTGACCAAAGAGGCCCAGATGGTTAATATTATTCTTACTGTCTGTATTATGTATGGAACTCCAAAGTCACCCCAAATGGGTAATTTATTACATAGCAAATACTCACCTTCACTAGGGTGTACTGACAGTGGCCATCGAATTTGTACCATTTGGAGTCAAAAGTGTGGTATTGCCCATTCCCGAAAACCTCACATACTCCTGAACATGCCTCATCAACACAAGACCACTCACCACCTCTACATGTGCTGTGAGACACAAAATCACATCTCTTTCAGTGAACCCATGCTACAAATATATATATATATATATATATATATATATATATATATATATATATATATATATATATATATATATATATATATATATATATAATGGCCAGGATATCTCAAAGGAAACAATCTAAAACTTTTAAATCTACTTTTTTGTACCACAAAAGCAAAACCATGTGGGTTTACAATAATTATTACTTTAAAATATGTGAACCAAGGTCAGGGCTAGAAGACAAGGCTCTTACCATATTTTACAGTTTGTCTCCACACTCTGCCCAGTTTCATACACCCTCCCACTGAATTCACAGGTGCAGTTTTCATGAGTCACACAACCACCGTTGTGATCTTCAAAAAGCCCCCCTGGACAATAACAGCCACTGACACAGCTACTGTCATCAGTCTGTGAATATACATCATCAATTTCACTCAGACTCTTGCAGAAAATGAACACTTTAATACTTGCATATGGTAAGATGTCATAATGTCAAAATTTTGAAAAATTCTCACTACGGGTTTGGTCAAGCTTTCACATGTCCTATGGGCCGTGTTCACGGGTATTTGTAAACAATCCACACAAATCTTTCCCACTGTGCAATCTAGAAAAAACAGGAATAGAACTTCATAGAAATCTTTGGTAATGAATCTTGGAATTTGCCAATTTCAATGGTTTGCATGATTAGTCAGTTATATTAATTGAAAATTCAAGGGTGGAGTTCACTAAGAAAGTAATCTTATTAATCATACACCTGCTTAGAAATGCTTAAAAGTGTGTCCTTTTTTTTAATGCCGGGTTATTTTAACATCACTTGATGAATTGCACAAGCAATAATAATACAGAGTTAATTGCAGGTAAATAGAGCAGATTTTTTGTGAATGAGGCACATTTTGAAACGTTTTGCAGGGGGTGTTTGCACAGAAAAGAATCAGTGACTTAAAGGTACACTACAGAGGATTTCTTGTTAAATTTCTCATTATAAATTAATAACTAAGTCTTTATGAAAAAAATCTGGAATCCCGCAGTGCCTCTTCAATTTAAATACACATACTAAACTGAGTACTAAACTACAGCAGATAGCACGTGCTGTTTAGTGGATTAACCCCTGAATGTAGTAAAATTATTTGTCAAATGTAAAAACTTGGGAAAAAAATAACTTACTGCAAATTTTGGGACAATGAAGTTGTCCATTTTCACACAAGCTGTAATAAAAGACAAATATTGTATATACAGATTCAGCTAAAAATTGTACACAACATACACATTATTTTAACCTTGTTGTTATTTTATCCTTACCATTGGCGTCCACCAATAACTACTGGACCTGGAGGTGTGACGCCTCCTGGGTGGTAACAGCTGCACAGTGAGCGAGGACTGCAGGTCAGTTGATTGCTCAGGTGAGAGTCTGACGTGCATCCACACCCCTCCACAGGGTCGTCCACCACCTCACAGGTGGCATCAGGGCCCGAGAGGGAACGGCAGGTATGGTTACATGCCAAAATGGCATAAGCAAACCTTAGGTTGCCCATGCACGAAGGAACTGAAAACCACAAAGATAATTTGTGGAATGGGTACTTAGCCATACATAGATGCACAGACATAATAATAAAAAAAAAAATTTCACCTGGTGAGGTAACCATAGCAACTGGTGCTTGAGCACTTTTTCGTTATCATTACTGACAGTAGGTACATCAACAAAACACGAAGTGTACATAACACAAAAATGTATGCAATGGAGGGAGGAGCTAGGGTGGAGTCATGAGCCCGACTGACTGAGGTGATGCTGAGAGAGGTGGAAACCCAGGCAGAGTCCAAATAACAGAAAGACTGGGCAACACTGGAGAACCAGGAGGTCAAAGTGGAGCTGCGGTGATGATTGGACAAGGTGCCGGAGGACTGAGGCAGAGCTCAACAAGGTGTAAACAAAGGCCCGGAAGTCTGTGGTGGAGGCCCAGCGACGACTGACCAAGGTGGAACTGGAGGGAGAGGGAGCCTGGTGGAGCTGTAAGGACAAAGGTCCTAGGTGGAGCCGAGGAAGCGAGGAGCCAAGGTGGAGCCAACTAATTGATGAGTCGAGGTAGAGTTATAGGCTCAGAGGCCTGATAGGGAGCCATGGGATCAACACACCAAGGCTGAGCTGGGACCAGGAGGTCCGAGGCATTGCAGCATCGCTGGACAGAGTCCACAGGGAAGAAGCCAGAAAGAACTGGATGGGACCAGGTGGGCTGACCCAGAGGAACTGGAAGGAGTAGGAGGAGGAGGAGGGAATGGGAGGCTGGGCAGGAACAACAGAGAACAAAAGAGACTTGGAAGCTGTGCGGAACCAGCAGAGACAAGGAGAATTGGAAGTTGGGCTGACCAGTGGAGACGAGGAGATGAGGATGATGGGTAGGACCAACAGAGGAGAAAGGGCTTGGGAACAGGAGGAGATCAGGGAGTTGATAATTACAGGCTAGGGAGAACAGATCTCTGAGGCCAGAGGATAGCGAGAATCATCCAGCTCATTATATTAATCCTTGGGGTCTGGCACAGCACAACCTTAGAGGCAGGAGTATGGGCAAGGCTCCACTTCATGCCGATGAAATCCACTATCATACCCTTAGCGACAGACGTAGAGGCTCACACACCTGGTCTGATTCTGTAATGGGCTCGGACTTTGGGACAAAACTGGCCTCTGCCGTTTGCTCTGGTTTTGTGGTATGCCTGGGCACTGAGTCTACGGTAGACTCTGGAAGTGCAGAAGTGGACTGTGGAGGCTCTAGGGAGGCTGGATTGATGGGAGTAGGGTCCTCCATTTCACCCAAAGTAAATAAAGACCAACTCAACCACAGAGCATAATCAACAAACTGTGGCAGGGTTCATTTGGTCTCCACATACTGTAGTCTTTCAGTGGTTAGGCATTTTGCTGAAGGGTGAGTAGCTAGTCCTCAGGGTGGATTCTGACTGCTGCTAGATCCATAAGTCCATTCTTCTGTCACAATCAGGTTGCAGCAAAGGAGAGTTTTAAGACAGGATCTACTTGCAGCAGTCAGGTCAACAAAATCAGAACAACAATCATGCAGGAGCAGAAGGGAACAGGAGTAATGCAAGAGAATAGCAACCAACATAACATAGATAAGAATAGACCAAGAACAACTGAAAATGAGCGCTATATAAAGAGGGACAAACTAGGAATTAAATTAAAGGTGTGACATATGAGGGAAAATAAGGTGTGAGGTGAAAATATGAGGTGTGACATATGAGGGAAAATAAAAAACCATATCAACTAAGTAACAGGGGCGCAAATCACAAAAAAAGGGAAACACTGATGAAACCTGACATTTTTCCATTTTCACTTTAGTTTAATTTTTAAATAAATTTATTTAGTTTTATTTTTAACTTTACTTATTTTTAATGCCAAAGTCACCATGCTGTTAAATGTATCTGTTAAATGTCATGTGCTTTAAGGGTGCTTTAAAAGGTCTCAAATGTAATAATATATATGAAAAAAATTATCTACATTTAAAAACATTTTAGGGTCTTTTGGAGCTATGAAATTTTGTTTTAGTTTTGATTGTTTCAGATATTTTTCTAATGTTTCCACTTAAAACCCAATTAAAAACTGGTGCCAAATTTACAAATATGCATCATATTCACTTTTTCAAGATGTTTGGGGGAAAAGGGTTAAAAAAAATTTAAATATTGTTTAAATGATGTTTAAAATCTTGATGAAAATAATAACTCTTTGTGACATGAAAACCTAAATACCTTTGACAACAACAAACTCTGAGGGCCCTATAATACACCCGGCGCAATGTGACGCAAGGCGCAGAGCAAGTGTGTTTGCTAGTTTGCGTCCGGCACCGTTCGCGTTTTCCCGTTCAGCGCCACGTCCGTAAATTAGTAAATGCATTTGCGCCGGTTAGTGCGCCCATGGGCGTGCTGGTCTAAAAAAGAGGTGTGTTCAGGCGCATTGCCGGCGCATTGCTATTTTAAGGAGCTGAAAATAGACTGCGCCATAAACCAACTCAAACCTGGTCTAAAGTCTAAAGTCAATGGCACAATATTTTTTTGTTAGAGCGCGTTGGTAGAAACTGCGCCTCTGGGCGCGTCCACAGTGCGCGTTGACTTTGTTTATTACACACAAACATGCCAAATATTAAAAACAAAAGGATTACAGTGTAAAAGAATATTATTGTGTATGCTACATAAATATAAAAATGTAATGATGAATAGTCATTGCGTGTATTAGAATTAGGCTACCTATTTTCAATTCAGCCTATTACTACTTATAACGATGAACGAAATTGGCTAATTAATTGAACAATCATGCCAATACACACACGTATATATTAACTGACTCATCGCACGGAGCTATTTGAAAGCCTGCATTTGCAAGCCCGCTTTAACTTCACGCACGAGCAGATCGGTTTCTTCGCTTGAAAAGCGTTCAGCTTTTCCGCCAACAAATTCCGCCATGTAAATAGCAATCCGCCATGGTGCGAGCGCATCTCGCTCTTAAAGGGAATGGGAGATGACGCTCTGATTGGTTTATTGAATGTTACGCCCATTACTCATTAAGAGAATAGGGACAACCCATTTCAAAAATGATCCCCGGCGCACGGACCGTTTTTCCTTCGTTAAAATAGCAAAAGTGGATTTGGACACGCCCTGAGTGCACCTGCGCCGTTCGCTTTACACTTTGCGTTTAGATCATTAAAATAGGGCCCTAAATGTCACTGTATAATATTCACACTGAATAAAAGCTTGTCACTCACTGCAGTTTGTTTCTGATCTCCAGTCCTCAACAGTGATCCCTTGAGTTGCACAGGCTTTTGCATAGTTTCCAAAGGAGACACACAAACATTCATGTAATGCAGCTGAGCACTGACATGTTCTCTTTACACAAGCCTGAGAAGAATCAAACACAGATTAATGGCAAGAAAACAACCATGAATTTCAAAAGCATCAAATTTGTTTATGGATAAAAATATATCTGTACCTCAACAAAGGGAGAAACAGGTACATAATCATGACACACGGCAAACACTCCTTCTGGATCTTTCAGTTGGTCACAGTTCTCCTCAGCAAATATTTCTGCAAATGGAATGAATATAAGTGGTCATCTTCGAAAATAACTGTAATATGGTTAAGCAGTTAGGCTAAAAGATCCTTACCATTGTCAGTGTTGATGCATCCAGTAATTGGGGTACAACTGCCCATTGACCAGGACTGGGCAAAAAGCTGAACCGAACTTTCTATGATCCCACTAAAAGTGGTGAAGTCATCACTTGTGTCATTATTAAAAGTTCCACAGAGACCTATAAAACAATTTTTTTTATAATAACATATATTTTTCTGAAATTCTGCATGTTCCTTGAGATTGGCTTGTATGAATATGGCTTATTCAAACCTTTGGTATTTTCGGTTGATGGCAAATTCAAATATATCTGAATTTCTGGAGAGACCTGAACTTGCATTTTCAGGCCAAATGAAGTCTGAACTTGAATGAACATTGAAGACTGCCAAAAGACTGTAGTTGACTCTGAAACAAAACACAATTAACATATACTTTATAAAAGAGAAAGCAATTTTGCAAAGCTAATATGAATATTGCAAACTTTGTCAAACAAATATGAATATTATTACAAACTTATAAAGCTAATACATCAAATTCCAAAAGAGCCTACCAGTCTGTGACAGATCACTGATTTCTATATTGTTCATTTGTATGCTGTTTGCAGAGAAGGTATATCTTTCCTGGAATGAAATAACCATTAGTCTATAGCATTAGTTTATAAGCAGTGACACTGATATCATGATTTGGAATTTAATTATAAAGATTTTTTTTTTTCCCAATATGTCATCATGCAATTTTGAAAATATGTAACTATAGCTCACCCTAGTGCTACCCTACTGCAGTGTTGAAATGCAAATACAATCTCATTACATTAATAATTATTTTGTTAAAATTAAATAAAAGCATCTGTCATTATAGCATTCTCTTAAAATGGTAGCCTATATGTAGTCTGTCAGGTAGCCTAAATATCTAATATGATTCACAGAACAAATATGGTTATTCTTTTTTAAAAGTTTCATCAAGAAAAATGTTGAGAATGGCGTAATACTCTTATTTTGTTGAATAAGTGTTTTAAATCCAACCCGATCTCACGGCAATTTGTATCTATTTTACGAGGTGGCTAATTCGTACAAATTCATGCAACCTCACTCATACGAATTCATACGTTTTTTGCTAAATCGTACATATTTTACAAGTTGACAAAATCCTATGAATTCATACCAATGACCTACCCCAAACCCCGCCCCTAAACCTACCCGTCACTGGGGTTTAGACAAATCACATGAATTCGTATGAGTGAGGTCGTACGAATTCATACAAATTAGCCACCTCGTAAAATACATACAAATTGGTCGTGAGATAGCGTTGTTTAAATCATATTATATGTATAGTAGCCAACCTAAGGTACATACATGTTCAAATGCTAATTTAAAGCAATATAATGGCTGTTGAGTTTATACCGTCATTTTAAATTGTATTATATAATATTGTGTTATATTAAATTGTTAAGTATTCAGTTTTAATGACCTCATCCTAATTGCAAGACAACACAGTCACAATGCAGAATCAAATTAAAAACAAAAAGCTGATCAAAAGTGGCGAACTTTCCAGTTACAGCTTATAAAAAATTTCCCTTATACACATGCTACATTTTCTCCTAAAATCTTTGTACATTTGTCAACAACATACACATACATAGAAAATTAATGTAAAGGTTGTGAAAATGAAAAAAAAAAAAGGAATATAGATAAGGAAATCAGACAAACCTGGTTGATATTAAGATATGCCTTTTCTATGACAACAGCTTGCCCAGAATACTGAATGTTCAATGTCCAGTTAAGCCCCTGTGTGACATACCAAATAGCACACATTTTAATATCAGTAAATCTCAAAATATCACATTTTAATGAAAACTTTTCATTTTGGTTACCCTTGCAGCCACAAATGTGCATCTGTCTAGTAGAGAATACTGTTTGCCATCAAATGTAGAGATGAATTGGCCCTCAATAATACACTTGGCTGGGCATATGTTTGCAGAACATGCCCATTTGCCTCTGATGCAGGTACTGATAGGATAAAAACAACAAAAACATCTTAAGCAATTTTCAATTTGTTTTTCTACAGAATATATTCAAATCCCACAATTTTTAATTACATTTTACTTATAAACCTTGCTTATATTCTAAACATTAATAATACTATTGTCAGATTCATGTTCTGTTTTATGAACATTTGTTTCCCTGTGTTTCTGTTCCTGTGCCCTTTGTTCTTTATGTTCCGTTTTTTCATTTGTTGTCATAGTTATTGATTTGGTTTCCCTCATTATTGATTCCATTCACCTGTGTCCCATCTAGTTTCCTTGTTTGCTCTGTATATTTAAAGGGTTAGTTCCCGAAAAATGAAAATTCTGTCATTTATTAATCACCCTCATGTCGTTCCACACCCGTAAGACCTTCGTTCATCTTCAAGATATTTTTGATAAAATCCGATGGCTTAGTGAGGCCTCCATTGCCAGCAAGATAATTAACACGTTCAGATGCCCAGAAAGCTACTAAAGACATATTTAAAACAGTTCATGTGACTACAGTGGTTCAATCTTAATGTTATGAAGCGACGAGAATACTTTTTGTGTGCCAAAAAAACTAAATAAGGACTTTATTCAACAATATCTAGTGATGGGCGATTTCAAAACATTGTTTCATGAAGCTTTAAAGCTTTATGAATGTTTTGTTTCGAATCAGTGGTTCGGAGCATGTATCAAACTGTCAAAGTCATGCCCCACAGTGGTGAACCATTGAAATATCGAAATACTTATGACATAACGAAGCCTTGTTTACTGAAATCATGTGACTTTGGCAGTTTGATACACGCTCTGAACCACGGATTCAAAACAAAAGGTTCATGGACTATGCATTGTTGACTGTTGGCTCTCTATTTACTGTGGGTGTCGCGGAGGAATGCGACACCATGGTGAGTCCCGTAATGGCCGCCGCGCCAGGTAACACGCACAAGATGGCGGCTATCATCACAACAGCAACAGTTCATGTCGCCGCTGATCGCCCAGAGCAACGTCACGCCTTCGTTGATCGCCCAGAGCAATGTCACGTCGCCGCTGATCGCCCAGAGCAACGTCATGCCTTCGCAGATCGGCCAGAGCAACGTCACGCCTTCGCTGATCGCCCAGAGCAATGTCACGTCGCCGCTGATCGCCCAGAGCAACGTCATGCCTTCGCAGATCGCCCAGAGCAACGTCACGCCTTCGCTGATCACCCAGAGCAATGTCACGTCGCCACTGATCGCCGAGAGCAACGTCACGCCTTCGCTGATCACCCAGAGCAATGTCACGTCGCCACTGATCGCCCAGAGCAACGTCACGCCTTCGTTGATCGCCCAGAGCAAAGTCACGTCGCCGCTGAATCACGTCACATCTCTGGATCTGTCTGGGAGTGGAGAGGGTTGCATCCCAGTGTGGCTGATTCACCGCTGATGTCGGCGCGAGCGGCTGGAATTCCCAAGCATCAGCCGGCCGCCTCGCTCTCAAGCCCGCCAGCCGCCTCACTCTGAGTCTGCCCCAGAGTCCGCTCCAGCCAGTGAGCCAACTCCAGAGCCCGCTCCAGCCAGTGAATCCACTCCAGAGTCCGCTCCAGCCAGTGAGTCCCCTCCAGAACCCGCTCCAGCCAGTGAGTTCTGCATGCTCTCCCTATCAGTCCGGTGATGGCCAAGAGGGCTGTACTCACGTTTTATGTTTTGTCGTTCTTGCGAGCCTGGAGGATGCACTCAGAGCAGCCCGAGCCCGCTGCCGTCCCGGAGCAGCCCGAGCCCGCTGCCGTCCCGGAGCTGTCTGCTCTCCCTGATACGGCCATGGAGGCCGTCACCGAACTGCCCGCTCTGCCTGATACGGCCACAGAGCAGCCTTGGTCGGCCTTGCCACCACCGCCTGGACCATTTGCTCTACCGCTGCCGCTCAGGCCATCTGCCCTGCTGGCGCCACCCGAGCTCCTTGCCCATGAACCCGCCAATGCCTGCCTTGATTTCCCCAAGAACTTTTTGGGGGGGGGGCAGTATACCTAGGGGTGGGGAGCTTGGGGGTGGGGAGCTTGGGGGTGGGGACCCTGCCCAGCCACTGCTGCCACTGCTGCCACTGATGTCATTCATGGACTGTAGCCCACTAGGGCCATTTATGGACTCATTGCTGCGGCTGCCCAAGCCACCTGACCTGCCGTGGTTGCCCAAGCCACCTGACCTGCCGTGGTTACCCAGGCCACCTGACCTGCCGTGGCCGCCCCGAGCCACCTGATCTACCGTGGCCGCCCGAGCCACCTGACCTGCTGTGGTTGCCTGAACCACCCGACCTACCGTGGCTGCCCAGGCCATCTGACCCGCCATGGCTTCCTGACCCGCCGTGGCCGCCCGAGGCTCCTGACCCACCGTGGCCTCCCAAGGCTCCTGACCCGCCGTGGCTGCTTGAGTTCCTGGATCTTACCATGACTCCCGCTTCGTTACAATATTAGACTTGTTCGACTTAATGCAACGCCGCATAGACCGAACGGCGGCTGACTAGAAGCAGTTGCATGCCGGTAAGAAATGTTGTCTGACTTGAGACAGCGACGACGCCATGTGACTGTGATGTATGGCTTCAAAATTCCAAGAGACCCATTTCGAGATCGAGCTCTGGTGACAACACAGCTATATCACAATTGGCCAGATTCACCGCATGACAACGATCACGTGTGTTTCGTGTTTATTGTCACGCCTTCAGTTCCAGTATGCTCACAAATCTGTATTTTTATAACAGTTATAGCTCTTTTCGTGTAGTCGCGATGTTATATTATGTCATGTTTATCAAAGTAAAACTGAGTAAAACTAGACCTCACTACATTGTTATTTAAATAACATATGCTTATGTTAAACTTTATTCTTGTAAAAACTGACGCTGTAAGCAGTACATAAAGTATTGAATGCAAATGTTTCTGAAACATCTGTGTATAAGTCAAATATTGCATTTATTTAACTTCAGCTGTGATGTAGTCACATGAACTGTTTTAAATATGTCTTCAGTAGCTTCCTGGGCATCTGAAAGTGTTAATTATCTTGCTGGCAAATGGAGGCCTCACTGAGCCATCAGATATTATAAAAAAATATCTTAATTTGTGTTCCGAAGATGAACGACAGTCTTACGGGTGTGGACATGAGGGTGAGTAATAAATGACAGAATTTTCATTTTTCTTTAAGCCTTCAGTTAGCCCATTGTCCTTTATTTTCTATGTTGTTGCATTAGTTTGCTCCTGTTATTTCTCCTATGTTTCTGGTTTTGGATTATCTTCTTTTTTTTTTTTTTGTTTAATACTCTGTTTTGGGTGCAGTTTGGATCCCCCTCTCTCTCTATATATATATAAACTAATAGAAATAGATTTTATATAACCAGAATGATTTAAAATCTTGTTAGCAAATCATTAGCGGTCCAGAATTGGAGGAGGAAGCTATTTAAGAAAAAAATCTGGTTCTCACCAGGTCTGGCACTTTGTTCTGCGTTCCTGCCCTGGTGCATACATTATTTTCGCATGTACACATGGACATTCCTTCACATTTATGGAATGGTAACCATCAGCATGATCATTCAGGACCTTTCCTGAAATTGTGTGAGAAGGAAAAAGTTGCAAATGATATTAAAATTAATAAATTAAAACTATATTTTTGGCATCATTGATGAAGTTAAATAATTAAGGTTAGAGGTTTGTGGTCAAAACAATTACATAAAACAAAATTATATATTTGAGAAAACACATTTCCTTTTTTTAATGCTAATCAAGGACCAACCTTCAGCAGGCAGACAGGTGCTAGTCAATTCTGTAGTGTAATTCTGTGGGTTGCTGCAAGTTGGGGGGAAAGCGGGACCCATCTCCATATAGTGCAGGTCTCCAGGACAAAGAGGTATGGCTGCAAACAAGATAAATTCTTAGTATTTCAAATATACAGTAGTAAAAAAATGCATATACAAAAATGAATATGATAACTTTTCTCACTAAGTAATTATAAATTGTGGTTCTTACAGCAGTTGCTTTTCGATCTCCATACTGACCACACTGGATTGGAGCTCCCACACATAAGCGAGAGTTCTTTAAAAAAGGAGCAATTTGCTTCCTGATGCCACAAGCCATTCATATTTTTATAACATAGAGTCATGTAGGTTTGATATTTAGTGCCAAGACATTCGTAAGCATGAGACAAAACATCTCTACAAACCTAAACAAAAAATACAGATATGGTTAGTAGGCAATCAATGCATTTTAAAGTATTTTATATCTTATAATACACAAATATAAACCATAAGGCAATGCTTTATAGGATTATGAAGGATAACTTTATTATTCATTTTATGTACAGGACTCTACACTCAACACTACTCTGTAAACAGTGCTGGGTTGTAATCTTATATGTTATATGTAATTAATATCTTATATGATTATATGTAATCTGGATTACGTAATCAGATTAAAAAAATACTTGTAATTAGATTATATTACATTTTAAAATTCTCATAATCAGAAAACAGTTACGTTTTTATTGATTGCATGATTACTTAATATTGACAAAATGGCAAAAATCTGAATAATTTTTCTTTCTCTTTGTATTTTTATCAGTATGGTACAAGATTATACAATTCAAATCAATGGTATAAACAAGTTAGGTAAAAGTAATCTAAAAGTAATCAGTCTTATATTATTTATATTAGTCTTAAATTATATTACAGAAAATGTCCAATGTAATAGATTACATTACTAACTACAATTTGTATCATGTACTTTGTTTTCAGTATTGAACTACAATTTGTAAGTAATTTATCCAACACTGACTGTAAGAAAATTGTAATTTTAATGATATTGCTACAGTAAAAGTCCCCTTCAGTATGATCAATTTAAGTTCAGTCCTAGAAAACCTTAAATGTTTTACAAGACTGTTGCTACAATATTTTATGGTAAAGTGCTGGCAACTTTACCAGCTGTTTTAACCTGAAATTTGATGTTTGTTTGTTTAAATTTTTATATCTGTTCAACTGCGCAGAAACTCACTGTATTTTTCTGTGCAACAGAGTCTTGTGTCAGGCATTGTCCATCAGAGAGAACACTGGTAGTTATCAGCTGCTGCATAGTTTCTATGAACAAAATAGTAATGACAAAACACTATTATTATCTTGACACTCGTTCTTTAAACAGAACATACCAGGGCAGCGTTTCCCAAAAGCATCGTAAGCTTAAGTTGATTGTAACTCCATTGCCACCAATGGAGCAACTTAGGCTTACGGTGCTTTTGGGAAATGCTACCCAGTTGAGCACACTAACCTGTGCTGTTCTGGTGCCCACAAAGTCCACTCATACCCTCTACTAAAACCTGGTCCAGATGCACCTATAAGAGATGTTCTCAAATATTACATATAAAACACAGTACGTTCAGAGTGGCTTAATACAATCGCTATAATGCAACAACCACATATTTGGTTAAATTATGTTGGTTAATCTTTTGGCCTGTTGTCTTTAATGGAAACTCACCCAGAGTGAACTGACACCATTAGAGACACTGTACCAGGTGACAGACAATGGCAAAACTTTGCTTTGGAGCCTGGTATAGACTCCATAATGAAACACATATTGATAGGTGTGGTCGTATGGAAGGGAAATTCTGTGAAAAGATCAATATATAATAACATTTAAAATAATAACATTTCTAGCAACAAAAACTTCTAAAATGTAGTCCATATATATACATCAAAACCCCAATTTGGAAAAACAGTGATTACAGTCATCAAATATTACATTTGCTAAATTAAAATCTAATATTTTATATTTATTTACATTATGTAAAAGAAGAAATATGAGGTGAAAACTTTTATTAAATGGCACACAAAGCAGCTATTATAATGATATAACTTTATAATGTTATAATATTATAATAAAAAGAAATCCTATACAAATACAAAAACTGTATTCAACTCTAAGCTAAATTTTAGTCAAAAATGTGACAAATGAATGCCAAACCTGCTGCCTTCCACTGTGACAGTGTTATTGTGAATGAGGGTCGTGATTTTATTCACAATGATCTCCACTCTGTCCATCAGGCCGTTCGGTCCACGCTGGACGATGATATGACAGTCCACTCCAGCATGAGTGAAGCGTGTGAGTGTTACAGGACATGTGGACTTCAGATGAAATGCTGTTTTGTTGAAGGTATAAAAGATTCCGCTGCCATACGTCTTACACACATCTGAAAAAAGAAACAAAAATAAATAAGACCATAAAGTAGACATAACAGCTCTTACTGAAATGTTTTTATTTATTGTGACAAATGGTTTGTCTCATAACAAAACAAACAAAACAAAGTCTATTTTCTTTTCTCAATATAATATTAACAAATTTAATCAGAAATATTACCGATTATCTATTAAAGTAGATAAAATGCAATACTTTCTTACTTTGAGCTGCAAACACAGAATAGATGTGGCCTGCAAATAAAAGTAGAAAAAAGCAGTTTAAATTCCAATTAAAATTCTTCATTCAAACATGTCAAAAAAAAATAAACATTTATATATATATATATATATATATATATATATATATATATATATATATATATATATATATATATATATATACACATTTACATTATATAGAAATAAATAAAACAATATATTTTAAATAAATATTAAATTAAAAATTATTGTTTTATTATATATATACACATTTACATTATATAGAAATAAATAAAACAATATATTTTAAATAAATATTAAATTAAAAATAATCAACTGGATTAATCATTAGTCAATAGTACACTTCTTACACAATTTAATAAATTATATAATAATTTAAGTAATCAAAATGAACTAACCTGAGAATACAATAATTATTCCTAAAAATATCACCTGTTGCAGAGCCATGCTATCTAATAAACCTCTGCTCACAGGTGCACAACTGCATCAGGACTACAGAAATTCATCTTGCAGCCCTTTTATAATGAGATCCACTTAATCTGAATAACATGAGGAAATAGCCACTAGATTAAACATTGACTATATTCACCTGAACTAATAGGGGGGTATGGAACACAAAAGCTAACAAAGGGCTTTTTATATGCTCTCATTAGACAGCTGTGGAAAAAAAAATCCAAAGATTACAGTGCAAATCTCTTTATTTGGCATTGCTTTGTTGTTTACCTGTAATGGCACGTAGGTCAGTCTCTTTTTGACATTGTTCCTGGTTCTGCTCTGTGAACAGGTGGATTTGATTTCAGGAACAGGAATACTATTAGCTCCCTGATGGGAACAAGTTCTCAAAACTAAGTTCTGGGACCATTTTGGGGATTTCCGCCTGGATTTTGCCTACCCAAATTGAAAAGCTTCCCATACCCACATACAGTGCTCTAAATACAAAATATTGGTGTCATTGTACAGGAAATCATTGGAAGTTACAAAAAACACTGCTAAAAGATATAAAAATATAGTATATGTTGTCTGTGCTGTAATAAAGCCCCCCAAAAAGAGGTGCTTTTTTATTGTTTTTGTTATAAATTCTTTTTTTTAAATTGTATAACTCAGGCCCCGAGTGGAGTAGCACCATGCAGACAATTCTGCTTGTTTCCTCTATATTTGCAAACACTGGAAAAAAGAATTTTGTCTCTATCATGTTATATGCCAGAGTTATTAAAATACACCTGAAGGGAGGAACATTACCCTTTTTTCTGTAATTTCCGCCTACCCAAATCTAAAGTCTCCCCATACCCATTATACAGTGGTTTAAATGCAATATCCCAGTGTCATTTTACAGAAAACTCTTTGAAATTACATAAAACACTGCTGAAAGTTATATATAATATAGTATATGTATGTTGTCTGTGCTATAATAAACAAAACAAAAAAAAGAGGCGGTTTTTGATTTTGATCAGTTTTATTCTTTCAGGAGACACAAGACTCTATAAATTATAAAATAAATGTAGACTATTATGATCTAGAATATAATCTACATCTTCCAGATTTGTATAATTCCTTATATGTGCATAAACCTTTGTTGAGCATCACATGAGCATCACCTCAGCAACTCAGCACCTCAGCTGTGCCAGATGCTGCTGCTGCTCACTAAACTGAACTGAAAAAAAGAAATCACTGTTTATGCACAGTAATAATATACATTACACAGTATCAAAAAGTAGATTTATTGAAATTACAATATTATCATAAATGTCAGCATAGTTGTAGACTTCAGTGAATGCAGCATTGGCATGTACTAAACGCAGTTTGACTTTATTTTGTCAAGTAATAGTTTATTAGATCGGTTGCTATGCTTTCACATTTTAAAATAATTATTCGTTGTTGCAAATGAAGCGCCACGTTTGTGGCACATGCAGAGCCCCTCTGCATGAGGATGACGGGCACGGTGAGTGTGTCGGCTGCCTGGGCAAGCCCCGCGCAGAGGCTGCGGTCACCGGGACCTCACGTTCTCGCAATGAGTCTCGCCTCTCTGCGCTCGCGGATCTCCTTCTTCAGTGAAGGTGGTCCCTACGTGAGCCGGCTAGGAAGAGACAGCGGGGCTTACGCCGGCTCTGCCCCCGCGTGCCTCACCCTCTCCCATGAGAGAGCAGTCCCCCGTTCTGTTTTCCCGTCCTGAGCTGTGTCCCTCGGCTGATGCGAGCGACCTCGTCTCCTTCGGTGGTTCTGAGGACGAGCCGCTTGATGATGACTCCATGTCTCTCACGGCTTCTGAAACGGAGGGATGGGCCAGTGATTCTGAGGAAAACCCCGCCCATCTGCAGTCGCTGGAGCCCATCGACTGCAGGCCCGGGATGGATGCCGAGCTGTTCCGCACCCTCTCCAAAGCCGTTGAGGAACTCAACCTTGAATTGGCCCCACCTGAAGAGCCAACGTGCAGTAGAATGGATGAGTGGTTCCTGCTGGGACGTCACCAGGCCCCCCACCAACGCTCTGTGCCGTTCTTCTCCGAAGTTCACAATGAGCTGACTAAGTCGTGGCTCTCACTTCGGTTGATGGCTCCCTAGAGAAGGGCTACGAGAACTTATCACCCCTGGATGAAGCAGTGGCAGCTCACCTCTGCCCCCCCCCACCCGTGGCTGTGGGGTGGAAGACTAAGAGGGCCCTTCCTTCTAAGCCCTGCAGGACTACCTCTGCGTTGGCCGGCAGAGCGTATACTTCTGTGGGCCAGGCTGCCTCAGCGCTCCACACCATGGCCATCCTCCAGATGTTCCAGGCTAAACTCCTGCACTCCCTGGATGAGTCTGGAATTGACTCGCCTGCCTTTCGCAACCTCCGCAGCGCCACAGATTTGGCCCTGCGTACCACGAAAGCTACAGCCCAGGCCATCGGACGGTCCATGGCCAGCCTGGTCGTGCCATCTCTGGCTCAACCTGACCGAGATTAAGGATGTGGACAAGATGGTCTTTTTAGACGCCCCTGTCTCTCCAACCGGTCTCTTCGGGACAGCCGTGGAGGGGTTCACAGAGCGTTTCACTGCAGCTCAGAAGTTGTCCCAGGCTATGCGACACTTCTTGCCCAAGCGCTCCAGCTCTGCCTCTGCTTCTAGCCTCCCCAGGACTGCGCTGGCTCAGCAGAGCAAGCCTGCCCCCTCTACCTCCCAGGCAACACCCCCTAAGGAACAGTGCCGTCAAGCTCGTCCTGCCAGGTGCTCCTCCTTCCCGAGGCAAGGTCAGGGCCCCTGGCCAAAGATTGAGCTTGACCCGATGCCTCCCAAGTCTTCCTGATCTAAAGGGAGAGAAGAGGAAGGGGCAAAGTCCCGCCGAGGCCGGACCACCCCCAAAGCTTTTTCGCTCAGCCCCCCCTCTGCCCCGTTCAGTTCCGGGCACGGGGGACGGTTCATGTGGTCTGCGGTCTCCAGGATCCACTGCTGCTGCGCCCATGCAAAACGCCGCCGTTATGGCGAACACAATAAATATTTTACCTTCTCAAAGAAAGAGCAATTTTCCCTCTCAGCGACCCGCCACCTAATAATTCAAGGCTACTCGCTCCAGTTTGCTCGCAGACCCCCGCACTTTGGCAGGGTGCTTCCCGCTTCAGTAAACACAGACGACGCTCACATCCTCCGAGCCTAAGAGATGTCTCTGTTAGGAAAGGGAGCTATAGAAATAGTCTCCCCCTTAGAGAGCGAGTCGGGGTTCTATTTCCTCATCCCCAAGAAAGATGGCAGTCTCAGACCCATCTTAGACCTCAGACACCTGAACCTTTCCCTCATGAGACGGAAGTTCAAGATGTTAACGCTGAAGCAGATCCTCGTGCAGATTTGCCCCGGGGACTTGTTCTGCTCACTGGACCTGAAGGATGCTTACTTTCACATCCAGATAGCCCCCCATTACAGGCGATTCTTGAGATTCGCATTCGAGGGCGTGGCTTACCAGTATACGGTCCTTCCCTTCGGGCTGTCCCTAGCTCCTCGCACTTTTACCAAGTGCAAGAACGTGGCTCTCTCCCCACTAAGACAGATGGGAATCCGGGTTCTGAATTATCTCGACGACTGGCTGATTCTTGCCCAGTCCTGAGCCGAGCTAGAACTTCACAGATCCATGCTCCTCGGCCACTTGGAGTGCCTGGGACTCAGGATCAACTTTGCCAAGAGCTCACTGCTCCCCAGCCAACGTATCAAGTTCCTGGCTGCAGTTTTCGACTCCGTCCGCATGACGGCTGTAGTCTCTACAGAACGCGCCCAGGCCATCCAGCAGCTCGCGGCTTCAGTCAGGAACAAAGCCTACTTCCCTCTGAAGTTCTTCCAGAGGATGCTAGGGCTGATGGCTTCCACCTTCCCGGTTCTGCAGCTCGGCCTTCTTCGGATGCGGCCTCTGCAATACTGGTTGAAGTTTTGGGTCCCTCCTCACACCTTGACCCTGCTTCTCAGGGTCAATCGGGTTTGACAGCTCTGAAACCCTGGACGAACCCTGTGTGTCCAGAAGGATGGTGCTCTCGACAGATGCGTCCAACATGGGTTGGGGTGCTCTTTGCGAGGGCAGACCAGCCTTCGGCTCGTGGTCTCATGAGGAAAGCCATTTGCACATCAACTGCCTCGAGATGCTGGCAGTTATCCGGGCCCTTCAGGCGTTTCAGGCACACCTGATGGGACGCCATGTCCTAGTCCAGTCGGACAGCATGACAGTGGTGTCATACATGTCATACAATCACCAGGGCGGCCTTTTGTCCAGCCACTTATGCGCACTGGCAAAGTGTCTTCTGGAGTGGGCATTACCGAGGTTACAGTCACTCAAAGCCACTCGTATACCCGGGAGAACGAACTTGGGAGCAGATATGCTATCTCGGAGCAATGTCCCCTGTGTGGATGTGGATGCTCCACCCCCAGATGGTTCTCATGATCTGGGAGTACTTCGGGAGGGCAGAGGTAGACCTCTTCGCCTCAGAAGACAACTCTCACTGCCCAATTTATTTCTCGAAGGAAGAAGATGCACTGGCCCACGTCTGGCCCAGCTCCCTCCTTTACGCATTCCCCCCAATCGCTCTGATCCCTCAGGTCATCAGACGAATCGGGGAAGATAAGCACAGAGTCCTCCTAGTGGCCCCACTCTGGAGGAGCCAAGTTTCGTCCTCAGAGCTGTTCAGGCTTTCCACGAAAGCTCTGTGGCTGATCCCCCTGAAACGGGACCTCCTCTCTCAGGCGAACAGGACGATTTGGCATCCCCAGCCAGAACTCTGGGCTCTGCACCTCTGGTCCCTCGATGGGAGCCTGCAAACCTCTCAGAGGACGTGCTAAATACCATCTCTCAGGCGAGAGCCCCGTCCACGAGCCGCCTCTACACCGGTCTTTGTTGACTGGTGCTCTGCACGCGACAGAGACCCTGTGGAGTGTGACATATCACCAATACTGTCTTTCCTCCAAGAGCGTTTAGATATGGGTCGCACCCCTTCAACGCTTAAGGTTTACGTAGCAGCCATCGCAGCGTTTCACGCTCCTATCGCTGGCCAGTCTGTGGGACAAAACAGCCTTGTGGTGTGTTTCTTGAGGTGTTCTAGGCGATTGAATCCACCTCGTCCTCTCACCGTTTCCACCTGGGACCTCTCTTTGGTCCTCAGAGCTCTCAAAAGGCCCCCCTTTGAGTCACTACAGTCAGCTGACCTCAGGCCCCTGACACTCAAAACCACTCTGCTACTTGCACTAGCATCTGTCAAGCTTGTTGGCGACTTGCTGGCCCTTTCCATTAGCCCTGCATGCCTTGAGTTCAGGCCCAAAGACTCCAAAGTCATTTTGAAACCTAGGCATGGCTACGTTCCTAAGGTGCTCTTGACTCCATTCAGAGCACAGGTCATTTCCCTCTTAGTGATTCCTCCCTCGACGGACGAGGGAATTACTCTGCCCTGTCAGGGCATTGAGGACCTATGTTAAAAAAAATAACACAAAAAATGTGTTATTAATTAACACATCCTTTTTGAGAAAAAAAAAACAAAGGTTGCAATGTAATCTTGTGCAATTTCACTTTACAAAAAGGAAACACACATCAATCATTTATGACCTGTTACCTAGAAAATCTTAAAATTTACTTGATTTTCATTTATTTTTGTTTCTTTCCTACCACCCCCCCCTCCCCTTCCCCCTTCACCCAAATAGGTGATATATTACATCCTTCTCCTCCAGGATAAAACAGACAAATGGATGCCAAGAACCAGAAAAGATCCTTATAGCAACATGACTATTAAATTGTAATATAGGGTTAATATTAGATAAATATTAGCTAAAAAACAAATAAAGCTGGATAAGGATATCCTTTAGAAGTGTTCAGAACAGCATCCACCATGGTACTATTATGTATAATGTACATTAAACTAGACATAATATTTATGGGTTTATTTTATTTATTTTACTTTTTAACTTTTTTTTAGGTTTTGTCTAACTATTAGTCAATGCACTGTAAAAAATAAAAATAAAAATAAAAAGACTTTTCAAAGCTGTAAACAAAACAAATATTTCTGAAATAGAAGACAATTATTTATTATTATTATTAACCTTTATTTAACCAGACAAGTCACTTAAGAACAAGTTTTTATTTTCAACAACAGCCTGGCTGAAGAGTTAATCTCCTGAAAGACATACAAACATACATTGCTGTACACACACATATACATTCAATTAAAACATTTACAGGCTGTGATAAAAACACTCCCAAATAGTTTTTTAAATGTAGAGACTGAAATATATGTCTCTGATTTCACTGACCTTTGTAGCACATTCCAATCATTTGGAGCAGGAAATTCAAAAGCGGAATGACCATAAACAGTTTTCTTTAGGGGTAATTAGATCTGGTTGTATACTAACATGATGTTGCAGCAATTCTTTAAGATATTTGTATAATAAACCTAACAAGGCTATGAGTAAAAATATACAGTACCAGTGTAGTCCCTGTCTAATAAGTAATGATGTCTAATTTAAAAGATAATACAAGTAAGGTGTAAGACACATTAGTAATATGTGTAATAGCTGCATGATATACTGTAACACATATAATTGTTCTAGCACACCGTTATACATGCATTTGCTTCACCATAGTCAAATAACAGTACAATAATAGTTTAAACAAGATATTTCTTGGCTAACAGAGTAAATGTAGATCTATTTCGATACAATAAACTAAGTCTAGATTTAACTTTCTTCTGAAGATTCTAAAGAAATTGTTTCACAGTAAGTGCTACAGTATACACCAGTATACACAGGCAGTTTTTAAACTGTGAAAAAAAAAAAAATGGTGACCACTCAAATCGTCTACAATATATAACTTTATATACTCTTAATACAATTTTTTTTTACCTTTTTTCTTGAAAAAAAAAAAAAAACTATATTATGTCAGCTACCCTTGAACACTAAAGCAACTGCTAAACCTGTGACTTGTTGCCTCACAATAATCTCAATACAAGAAGTGCCATTTACAAGGTCTTTTCTGTCCAGCAGGTGGCGGTATGTCTGTTTGTCTTTTCTAAAGTGGTGTTGTACAATCAATCTATCACAATTATTTTGTACTCTTACGGTAAATGGAAATAGAAATCGAGTACTCAAAAGAATCAATCTACAAAGCTGAATCCAAATGCAAAAAACAATGTTTTCATGTCCATTTGTGATGAAATTACTTGTTTTTCAGAATGTAGGCTAATCATTAGCAGTCACTTCATCAGCTCAAGCAGTGTCCAAGCATATCTGTGTTCTCAGTGAAATAGTTCTGATTTACAATCAAATCCTCTAATCTAAATAACCACACTCGTGGACATACTCATCCTAGATTAGCACTCTAATCAGAAGTCGGTAACCTAGGTGACTGTTTGAAAACATGAATACTGAACACTCACTAAAAGACTTCTGGTGGAATACTGCTGAACCATGAAAAAGAAAAATGAACGTCCTAAACATTTATCAGTAAAGAAATAACATTTTTGGAAATTCAGTTTTTTGCCATGGATATTTACCCTTTTTTAGGCAAAATATTAAAAGGTGTGCTCCACTTGAAGAAGTGCTGCTCAGACCGATCGGTGCTTTCAAACTCGCTCTCGTGATCATACACCGATCGATCTGCGCAGCACTGCATTAAGTCAAACACACATGCGTCCGAAAACTGATTTGTTGCCTTGCTGCCTTCTCAGGCAATGACTTTGCATGCAGCGTTTGCGCACGAAGGTACCTGCTGAAAATGATTTCGAAAATACATCTGAGGTTTAATGATCTACAGCAAAAAAGAGTGAGCTAATTAAGCAAATATTTAATAACTAATTAATAATTAAGCAAATATTTAAAAGGTTAGTTCACCCAAAAATGACAATTCTTTCATTAATTACTTACTTATTAATTACTTCTTTCATTAATTACTTACTTACACTTTCATCGCCCAGAGAGCTTCTAAGACGTATTTAAAACAGTTCATGTGACTAAAGTGGTTCAACCTTAATACTTTTTTGTGCACCAAAAAAACAAAACAACGACTTTATTCAACAATATCTAGTGATGTGCAATTTCAAAACACTGCTTCATGAAGCTTCGAAGCTTCAGGAATCTTTTGTTTCAAATCAGCACGTATCAAACGTCATTGAAATTGAAATTTCGAAACATTGTAAAAGAACAAAGCCACGTTTACTGAAATCACATTACTTTGGCAGTGTTATGAAATCTCCAATCACTAGATATTGCTGAATAAAGTCATTATTTATTTATTTTGGCGCACAAAAAGTATTCTCGTCGCTTTATAACATTAAGGTCGAACCACTGTAGTCACATGAACTGCTTTAAATAAATCTTTAGTAGCTTTCTGGGCATTGAAAGTGTAAATTTTCTTGTTGGCAATGCAGGCCTCACTGAGCCATCGGATTTTATGAAAAATATCTTAATTTGTGTTCCAAAGATGAACGAAGGTCTTACGGGTGTGGAACGACATGAGAGTGAGTAATTAATGACAGATTTTTTTTTAGCCCTGTAATTAATAGAAATTTCTAGCAAGAAATAACATAAAAAGTGGAAAACATTTGTCAAAAACGTAAATTTACACACACTGACGACCAACCGCAACTTTCAGAAACAGTCTTTATTTATTTATTTTTTTTGCTCAACTGTCACAGAAAGCACAGGATTGCAGGACACCAAAGGCAGCAAAGGATACATCTATGCTGCCTTCAAAAATCGATCAGATGAAGGTATCTCAGGAGACAGGAAGTGAAGCTAACAATGGATTCTTGATGCCTTTGGATGCATCCTCTGAAGGCAGCATTTTTAAGCTTTTGGATGCAGGCATGAAACGGAAGTTATATAGACTTTTCTTCCCTGTTGTGACATATATTCGAGTGAATAGGCTTTTTGAACAAGAAAACATGTAAGGCAGGACTTGATTTTGTCCGAGCAGGCAATGGAGGCAGTGTCTCCTCAACAAAAAGTGAATGAGAAAATAATCGATATTACAAATATAACAATGGAAATATTACAAAATGTGACGTAAAAAAGTGTTAAGGTAACAGCTTCACTTCCTGTCTCCTGAGATACTGTGCCTTCATCTGATTTGATCACAGACACGGCTGGCTGATCAGAGGTTCGTTTGTCGTGCCTTGCTTAATACATCTGAGATGATTTTATAGATGCCAGATCTTCTAATCGTGATAACTAAACTCTGGCTAATTTGGTTCTTCAAATGAATTTGCGGATTGGATTAAAATATCTTGATCAAATTGTCTGAGATTACTGCGCATTTTTGTGTTCCTCGAAAAGGGCAGATGTATTGATACTCAAAACCACGATCAGCAATTATATCGCAATTGCCTGGTATCAAGACAGCAAGTCCAGGATGAGCGTCGAAGATCCGAACAATCCAAGATCGTGCCAAATCGTCATTCATCAATTCCAGCTACCTGAGTTAGCAACGTACGAAGAATAGACCCCAGACACAGAGCAACAACACCCAGATTCTGTTATGATCATTCTTGGTGATTTTAATCAAGCAAACATATCACATGCCCTACCAGAGACAAAAATAATTTGGATCACTGTTACTCGACTATTAAGGATGCATATCATCCTGTCCCACGGGCAGCTTTGGGGCTGATCACAGTTGGCTTATCACTGCCTACTTCATCTTATACCAACTTAAAGGCAGAAACTGAAAACAGCTAAACCTGTATTAAGGACTGTTAATTAAAAGATGAACTATTGAAACAGAACGGGATGTACAAGCCTGCTTCAGTGTACTGATTGGAATGTTTTTGAAACTGCTGCTGCTGATTTGAATGATCTCACAGATACTGTAACTTCATACATCAGTTTCTGTGAAGATATATGTGTCCCCACCATTTAACATACAACAACGACAAACCATGGTTCTCAGCTAAACTCAGACAGCTTCATCAGGCCAAAGAAGATGTTATAGGAATGAAGATAAAATCTTGTACAATCAGGCCAAAAATACATTGACAAGAGAGATCAAGGTGGCAAAGAGGAGCTACTCTAAAAAGCTTGAAAAAAGTTTCTCAAACAGGGACCCTGCATCAGTGTGGAAAGGCCTGAAAGACATCACAAACTACAAGGCAACGTCCCCCTATCCCAGGTCCTAGAGAGCCGCTGTTCTGCAGAGTTTAGCTCCAACCCTAAAAAAAACCCTTCAGCTGCCTATAGCCTTAGCGATCCTGAAGAGCTTGATTAGCTTGTTCAGGTGTGTTTGATTAAGGTTGGAGCTAAACTCTGCAGGACAGCGGCTCTCTAGGACCAAACTCGCCTACCCCTGCCCTATCCTGTAGGAAATCAACATCTGACCGAGAAGCTGAATGAATTTCACTGCAGATTTGATAATCCCAGTCTCACACCCCACACCAAATCTGACGGTCTCTCTGCACAGCAATCACCCCACTTTCTGCACTTCGGTCACTTCAGGAAACAGAAGACCAGAAAAGAACTAGGCTCAGACAGTGTTTCAGACTGCCAGTCTAAAAACATATGCTGTACAGCTGTCATTTATCTTCTCACAGATCTTCAGTAAATCACTGGAGCTGTGCGAATAAATCGTTTTAAATAAATCAATGGTATTGGTCACCATTTACGTCTGTCTGTCTGATTTACAAATATATTTAGCCTAATAAAAGTATTAAAAAGAGCTTGTGACAAAATCTTTTTGGATCCACACAAACTGTCAGTCAACCTCTTAACTCCGCCCCCTGAGTGCAGCGAACTGAAGTTCCACAGCAGAGCAGCTGAACGTCTTGCAATGGTAAATAAATATCTTGTTGTTTGAATAAGTAGGCTACAACGTTGTCTTTACGAAAGAAACATTGGTATAACTATAAAGTTTCATATTTTATGCATTTGAAGCCTGAGACCGGCGGCAGAGAGATAGGGAGGGGGCTAGCATTTGCCTTCTAAGTTAGTCATAGCCAATAGCCTACAAATAGCCTTAAATATCCTGTGCATACAGTACTGTAGTATTACATCTTTTATAAATTGAGATTTTGGCCAAAAACTGAGTGCTCATAACCTATTGATGACGACGTAGAACATAGCCTAATGTGATGCCATCGTTTTAACATTTTTATTTTGCACATATTCGCTGGTCAAAAACCCGGCGTAACTGAATTTGAGTTTGACAAAAAAGCGACTGAGTGATCCCCGTCGTCAGCTATTTAAAATATATTTCAATCATGACAACTCTTGGAGTGAATAGATTCAACCAGCATTTTATTAGCATGGAGCATGGAATGTACATAGGCTTGATTTTGGCGGACGAGATCTGCTTACGCTGCTGCTGCTGCTGCTGCTGCTGCTGCTGCTGAGCAAATACATAATTGTTCAGCTTAGTCAAATATAACAAGAAAGGAAAGGCTGCTGCAGAATGATAGAACCCCCCGTAGCAGATCTCTACAGGTGGCGCTGGGGAGGAGGTAGGATTATAGGAGTTCTCATATTGTGCGGCGTGCTGATCGCAGCTAGGATACGGTATAAATAAAGCCACGTAAATGAAGAAGTACCTCCGATTGGTTGGTGTCGCAGTACTAAAAGAACCAATCAGCGATAGATAGAGTTTCATGACTGAACTTTGTATTTCTAAGGAATTTCTTCTTTGATTTGTGATGGCTATCTGCTGATACACTTAATTTATTAACATTTAATCATATTATATATGGTCACACAGTATGGTTAATGTTTACGATGTTAATATGTATTTGCTCGCTAGATAATTTTTTTAATATTCCCCGCTCGTCTTCACATGTAACATAGTAAAACATGGTTTTACTACAGTAATGTTGTAGTAACTAAAAAACATTACAGAATTGTAAGGTCACTGTGCTTCTTTATATTTTATCATGCAGAATGTAATGTGTTAGTGTGTATTAATGTGTTGAGAGGGACATCCCTGGATCACAGTAAAGTCAAACATCTTCAAACACATGGCTCACAGAAGATTGCTGTTGTAATTATTTTTAAAGAAGCCCTGAAACTCTCTCTCTCTCTCTCTCTCCCTATATATATATGGGGGGGGGGTGCCCTTTTTCAGTTTCAGCACATGCCCCTCAAAAGGTCTGTGCACGGCCCTGCATATGTGGACATCAGCTCGGATTTCAACACCATCATCCTAGCATTCCTCCAGACTAGGTTAACCCAGCTCTTTGTTCCTAGCTCTATCTGTCAGTGGATCACCAGCTTTCTGGCAAAAGCTACTGAGAATGTGGAAAATCACATCTAACACCCGGAGGTGGGGAGAACACCCCAAGGGTGTGTTCTCTCCCCACTGCTCTGCTCCCTGTACACCAGCGACTGCAACGCCCCCCAACACCTCCCTTCTGTCAAACTTCTGAAATTTGCAGACGACACTACCATCATCTGGCTCTTCCAGGATGGTGACAAGGCTGCTTACAGGCAGGAGGTTAAAGAGCTGGCTGGCTGGTGCAGTCACAACAACTTAGAGCTTAACATGCTCAAAACAGTGGATATGATAGTGGACTTTAGGAGAAACCCCCCTGCACTCCCCCCCAGTCACCATCACGAACAGTACTGTGGCAACAGTGGAGTCTTTCAGGTTCCTGGGCACCACAATCTCTCAGGATCTGAAGTGGGACAATCACATCTGCTCCATTGCTAAAAAGGTCCAGCAGAGGGCAGAGATTGTACTTCCTTTGTCAGCCTAAAAATTTCAACCTGCCATAAGCGATGCTGAAACAGTTCTACTGTGCAGTTATTGAGTTCGTCCTCTGCACTTCCATAACTGTCTGGTTTGGTTCAGCCACAAAATCAGATCTCAGTAGATTACGGAGGACGGTTCTGACTGTTGGGAGGATTATTACTGCCAAGAACTATTTTAGCCATGTGTTTCCCTGAAAATAATTGCACACCTTAGAACGTTTATCATCCAATTAGATTTGAGCATTCAACAGCCCCATAATATATTTATGTATATGTGTGTCTTTTTCACATGTCTTTATTATTTATTTCTTATTTTACTATCTGTGTACTGTTGTTGTCTCTGTGTACTGGAAGCTTCCTCTGTCACCAAAGGAAATTCCTTGTGTGTGCAAACAAACTTGGCAATAAGGATCTTTCTGATTTCTGATTAAAGTAACATTGTCCAACAGCGACACCCACAGGTAAAGTTACAGTGGGAGGCATGTCTCCTCTCCCCTCATTGACTTAAAACATTGCCCCCAAAGCCTAGGGTTGGTTTAGGCCTGGTCCCAAATGGCACCCTAAACCCTCATGGTTTTCCTCTGATTCCGCACTTTCGTGATGTAATGGTGTTTTTACTGCCGGATAAAGTCCTCTGAAGTGCGCATCGAGGGCACATAGCAGGCCACAAAGGGGCCACTCATGAGCACCCTTCTGAAACCTAAAATGACTCTACGGTCTTGTGGACGCTGCAGCCATTGTAAGTCCACAAGACCAAAAGTGCATAGAAGTGTTCCATTTGGGATTCAGCCTTTGCCTGGTTTTAGGTTTCAGAAGGGTCCTTGTGAGCGGCCCCTTTGCGGCCGCTATGCACCCTCGATGCGCACTTCAGCTGAGCCCGCAAGTCTGTGAGCTACGCAGAGGACTTTACCCGGCAGTCAATGCACCATTACGTCATGAAAGTGCGGACTCAGAGGAAGACCGTGAGGGTTTAGGGTGCCATTTGGGACCAGGGCTGCCTGTTATTTTTGTGCATGTTCCGCGTTCACAAATTGGCCTGAATGAAGACAATGATGGCTTTAATGTGAAGACTAAAAAAAAGTAAGTAAACAACTCAGTTAGATATCACTGCTTTATGTCACATCAAAATCAAACTTGAAAGGTCTCCCTCCTCTTTAGCCCGGAGGACACAGCGTTCATGATTTCCAACAAGAATGTCAAATTTGGAATCGTCTGACCATAGAACACTTTTCCACTTTGAAACAGTCCATTTTAAATGAGCCTTGGCCCACAGGACATGGCGGCGCTTCTGGACCATGTTCACATATGGCTTCCTTTTTGAATTATATAGCTTTAGTTAAATCTGCAGATGGCAAAGCGGATTGTGTTTATCGACAGTGGTTTCTGGAAATATTCCAGGGCTCATTTAGTAATGTCATTGACACAATCCTGGTGATGAGTGATGCAGTGTCCTCTGAGGGCCCGAAGACCGCGGGCATTCAATAAAGGTCTTAGGACTTGTCCCTAATACACAGAGATTTCTCCAGTTTCTCTGAATCTTTTGATGATTTTATGCACTGTAGATTATGAGATTTGCAAAGCATTTGCAATTTGATGTTGAGGAACATTATTAGCGTTACATAGCATAGCGTTACATCTAGTTCTTTATTTTTAAACCAGCTGTCTGATGGGCCAATTCACCTGTATCAAAGGAAAAATGTTGTTGAATTAACTGATTGCGCAGCTAGAACTGATCTTGTGCCAGTTGTATGCCGCTAATACAACATTAAGAAGGAAGAGATGAAAGGCAGAGATCAATCAAGACTCTCAACTTCAAAATAAGCTCTTTTGCAAAGAGACAGATTAGCCATTCTGTAGCAATTCAAACTCAAGAATGTGTGTGTTTTCCCAGCTGTAGCTATAGGATAATCAGATAATAAATGATATGCCAACAATTCTGTCTATGAAGTCATTAAGAAGCATTTCTGTGGTATGAAACCACTCAAGTCATTGATTCTCAAGAGCACATCAGTGGACCAAACAGTATCTTTCAAAGATTGTTGCATCTGATGTCAGCTATTCCCCACTGTATTTGAATCAATACAAATAAAGACCATTCATTAGCACTTCAGTTGATCAAACAGTTTTGATCAACAACTTTGCACAGGAATATTCACCACTTACCATTTCCTGCTCCACACTCTTTAGTGAGAGAAACCCCGCTCAGAGCATTCAAAGCTTTAAAGCTTCCATTTGCAAGATACAACACAAACTTTAACATTTAAAAAATCACGAGGTGGAGATTTTATATAACTCATAGAATGTGAACCTAAACCTAAGCCTCAGTGGGGTATAAGCAGATCTTATAAAGATTCACAAATGAGAATGTATTCATTTGAATTAGCCAACAGTTCACCAAAACATGAAACTGCCATGAAAAGCCTTCTCCTGGAACTCTTGCAGTGGCACTTGACCAATCAAATTTGGGGACATGACCAAATCTGCTAGTAGAATGTGTATGTACCTATACAGTCCAAAAATAAATGAATGAATATGTATATATATATATATATATATATATATATATATATATATATATATATATATATATATATATATATATATATATATATATATATATATATATATATATATATATATATATATGTGTGTGTGTGTGTGTATAATTTCTATCCATTTGTATTGCACATTGCCACGCTCATGCCAGGCTCTCCCTCACTCATCCAATGTCATGCTCACCAGAGACTACATTTCCCATCATCCTCCCTGACACTTAACCATGCACACCTGACACTCATCAGCCCTCATCATCACCAGCACTATCAGTAGAGCACAGGCACTCATTCATGGGCTACGTCCGAAAACTGGAAAATGCTGCTTTCTGAGGACACATTTCAAGGTAGTAAGGCATCAAGGCATGTCCGAATCCACTGTTAGCTTCACTTCCTGTCTCATGAGATACCTTCCTCAGATCGATTTTTGAAGGAAGCATAGGGTAGTGATGGGCAGAGCGAGGCTTCGTGAAACACGGAAGCAGTTGAATCAAATGTGCCGTGATGATTCGAGGCTTCGAAACAAACTGACACTTGACTCCACGGTGACCCCTAGTGGTCAGAACAGTGTAAATGCAACAAAACTCAAACTAAACATGCAGTAAAAACACCTTTTACAAATCTATTGCAAATGTTTTATTGAAAGTAAAATCTATTAAATGCAATTAACTAATTCTCTAATAAGATTAGGCTACATATAGAGTGACTGTATATCTGTTCTTTTATCCATTTTCAAGGCTTGTTTCTCTGTTCCATGGCTCAAGCTAAACAGGCCAATAAGAGATTAATAACTACCATTATTAATTTTAATTATTCTAATGTCTCATTAAAACATCTACAAATTTATAAAACTGATTTAGAGATCAGGTAAAACCCATAGACACTTGCTCAATGCTTCTCAGTGAATCTGCATGATTCATGGGTTAACTTTATCATCGCCCTCTACCGGTGAACCACTGAAATTTCGAACTGTTTTGAAATGTTTCGAAACAGTGATGACGTAATGAAGCCTCGTTTACTAAAATCACGTGACTTTGGCAGTTTGATACACGCTCCGAATCACTGATTCGAAACAAATGATTCATGAAGCTTCGGAGCTTCATGAAGCATGTGTTTCGAAATCGGCCATCACTAGCATAGGGCTGCGTTCCAGTTCGGTTTTTAAATGCCCTTCCCTCGCTAACTTCACTCGGTCTCGTTGACTCGGATGTACGTCATTGCTTACGTTGCACGAGTGCCCACTTCTGGCGGAACCTTTGCAATGGGCTGAACTGGAACGTCCTAAGCCCTTGATCACTTGGAATCCGCAATGGAGCTGATTTATTATTTATTTTTTCCCCTTACAAATTTGTTTAATACAGCATGCTATATGTATATATGTGTGTTTTAAATGTTTAAAAAATAATTAATATATCATAGAGTTGTTTGTGGTGGGGTAAATTAAACGCGATATGCGGTGACGTCACAATCGTGTTGCATTGTGGGTTATGGAGCTGCCTGAAGTGTGCATATGAAGTAGACTCGCTCCCTCTGTCAAAATCGAGGGAGCGAGGGTCTATCCATATAAACTTCCCTCGTCCACTTCACGAAGTGGAACGCACTTCAAAATGGCGGCAGGGATTTCCCCCGAGGGGAAGTGTTTAGGGAAGTTCGCGAGTGCGTGTCTAAAACTGAACTGGAACACAGCCTAGATGTATCCTTAGCTGCCTTTGATATCCCACAATCCTGTGCTTTCCATTCTGTGACAGTTGAGCTAGAAAAATAAAGATGGCATCCGAAAGTTGCGTTTGCTGCTCGGTTTGTGTATAAATGTACAATTTTGACCAACATATTTGAATTTTGATATCATTTCTATCGAGAAATTACTACTGTAATAACTTAATATTTGTTTAGTTCTCACCAAATCTCGCACTATTTTGCTGTAGATCATTAAACTGATAGGCTGCCTCAGAAGTCTGTCCTAAATAAATTTCGTGAGGTGCCTTCATGCACAAACGCTGCCATACAACCCACATGGAAAGAACCTATATGTGGATATATGCGCATATATGAAACCTATATGCAGTGTATATGCGCATATATGCTGCATATATGCACATGTATGATAATATATATGCGCATATATGCCACACATATGCTGCATATATGCATATATATGCTGCATATATGCGTATATATGCCACATATAGGCAAAATTGAGGTGTATATATTTGCAGATATACAGCAAATATAGGTCTCCTGTATTGCTTCTTCATATCCACATATAAGCCCTATACATACAAGATATGTCTTCTATATAGCTGATGGCAGGATCTGGTCATTTTGTAGCTCATATCTCATTTTTGACTGTCATACATGATGCCTAGCTCATATTTTCTATTATCAAGGCAAAAACTAAGAATTAACGAAAAAAGTTATGCAAGAACTTATGTATGTCTGAACATGTGAAATTGGTCCCACATGGAAAAAACCTATATAAACATATATGTTTCAATATAGGTTTTGATATAGGTTTTTAATATATGTGACATATATAAAATTGACCGTTTTCCTATATTATATGTACATATATGTGAATATTATGTATGTGTACATATATGTGAATATTATGTATGTATACATATATGTGTACATATATGTGTATATATTTGTGTACATATATGCACATATAATATAGGAAAATGGCCAATTTTATATATGTCACATATATTAAAAACCTATATCAAAACCTATATTGAAACGTATGTTTATATAGGTTTTTTCCATGTGGGAAGTCATTCTCTTAAGACAGCGAGGCAGCAAGAGAGCTACCTAGGTTTTCAGACACAGCCATGGTCTGGCCTCATCTGATGCTTCAGACTACTGCCAACTTACCTACTTTATGATCCTGTTTGCAACAATTGATAATCCTGGCTGTAACTTCTTCCAAGTTGATCTCAAGCCTTCAAAGTTATTCTTCAGTCATCCCTTGTATCAGGTGTGTGTGAGAGCACAAGCGTGAACACTCATCAGTATCTATAAACAAAAGCCTTAAAGTTAACCATAAATGTATATTCTCCCCATTTCAAGCATCACCACTTACCTATTTAATGATTGTGTTCCTCCCCAAACAGTTAAAATACACCTTGTTTGAGTTTTTCCTTGTTTCTTGGTTATTTCAGTCTGAGTTTGTACGTTGCACACAATCTAATAAATGTAATGCATATTTTTCAGTCATACATTTCTGCTCTCAAAAAAATAAAAAATAAAAACATGGAATAGTTTATTATAGGCCTACTATTTGCATGTTTTTGGCTTTATTTAAATAAATATATTTTCAAAAAGCATTTATTCAATTGCTTAGAATCAACATAAATCTGTTAATTATGAAACAATTAAATTTAAGTTAAAAAGTATGAACATGGTTAAAAGTTAAAATGTATGAGATTAAAAATGATTTATGACAAAATTACATTAAAATGTTTTATAGTATATGTTAAAACTGTTTTTACAAATACATAGTGTAATTATTATTATGATTAGTTCACTTGTTACAGTTCAGTGTAATACTGTATATTCAATTGATTTTATTCAATATTTATGTCTATTTATCTGTATAAAGTTGTCTGAAAACGTGATGGTCATTTTGCAATGCTGTAAGGCAAAATTTATATTTTCAAGTTATCTGACAAAACTTTTTTTTGGGGTATGACATTAATTGTCATTCACAACCTGACATACATTTCATTTCATAATTACAGTTTAATTATATTCCATGTTGAAAATGATCTGACCACTGAATAACCTGTTAATATCTATCACAGCAAATTATAAACCAATATCCACTGCACAAGTTTGTTTGTCTACATTAAAGGTGCCCTAGAACGTTTTTTTACAAGATGTAATATAAGTCTAAGGTGTCCCCTGAATGTGTCCGTGAAGTTTCAGCTCAAAATACCCCATAGATTTTGTAAAATAATTTTTTTAACTGCCTATTTTGGGGCATCATTAGAAATGTGCCGATTCAGGCTGCTGCCCCTTTAATTGCACGCGCTCCCCGGCCCCAAGTTCTCGACTCTATCATTGCATAAACAAAGTTCACACAGCTAATATAACCCTCAAAATGGATCTTTACAAAGTGTTCGTCATGCATGCTGCATGCTGATCATGTGAGTATAGTATTTATTTGGATGTTTACATTTGATTCTGAACGAGTTTGATAGTATGCTCCATGGCTAACGGGCTAAAGCTAACATTACACACTATTGGAGAGATTTATAAAGAATGAAGTTGTGTTTATGCCTTATACAGACTGCAAGTGTTTAAAAATGAAAATAGCGACAGCTCTTGTCTCCTTGAATACAGTAATAAACTATGGTCACTTTAACCACATTTAACAGTAGCAACATGTTAACAAAACATTTAGAAAGACAATTTACAAATATTACTAAAAATAACATGTTATCATGGATCATGTCAGTTATTATGCAGTTATGCTCCATCTGCCATTTTTCGCTATTGTCCTTGCTTACCTAGTCTAATGATTCTGCTGTGCACATCCAGATGTCCTGCCCTTGTCTAATGCCCTTGAACATGAGCTGGCATATGCAAATATTGGGGGTGTACATATTAATGAACCCGACTGTTACGTAACAGTCTGTGATATGTTGAGATTTGCCTGTTCTTCTGAGGTCTTTTAAACAAATGAGATTTACATAAGAAGAAGGAAACAATGTTGTTTGAGACTCACTGTATGTCATTTCTATGTACTGAACTCTTGTTTTTCAACAATGCCAAGGTAAATTAAATTTTCCATTCGATGGCACCTTTAAACATGATAAAACTGGCATTAGCCAGTAATTGTGCATTTTAGCAGCTCCTATGGGAAAACGGTATTGATAAAAGCATACTTTGTCATAACTCAGGAAGAGAAGTTCTCATTTATGTTTCATTTAGGTCTCCAAAAATTCTTTGGAAACACAAATGGACACAAATTAGACAATGATTGGATTAGATGAGATATTAAATGAACATGGTTATCATAGCTGAGATAATTTGGTTTTGGGAGAGTTTTGATGAGAAATGTTATATTGAGATTTGCAACTTTTGTTTGTAGGGCTTCTGGCATATCTGAGGACAGGAAGCACATGTGAGATTACTGAGGTCTTTTTCCTCAGGAGAAAAATCTTTTAGCCAAACGACTGTAGCACAAGTCTCCATTTGATCTCCATTTAATTGATTTTTGGTTCTTTAGATTTGTCTTCTTTAGACACTTTATTAATGAAACATTTCAGAATGCATACTGTAGTAGATAGCATCATTGGGCAAATCCAGAATTTAATATTTTTGGCTCCCTTTCAAATCAGGGCTGGAATTTTCCACATGTTCCACAGAGAGTTAAATTGAAATTACAGGAAGAGAAGTGTAATGAATTGCAATTCAAACAAGCTACGCAGAACTACAAATAATTACTTCATAAATATTGACTAAATATACAGATTTTCCCCTAAATTTTCTCAACCAAATTGAATGTTGTCGAAGAAGTGAACATCAAAATGCGCTTCATATGGCATCATCTAAATTGAAGTCCCCCTGATGTAGTCAATAATTTTATCCCTTAAAACACATCTTTGATCGCCAAAATTACAAACGGTATTTAAAGATTTTTTTTTCCTGTGAAAAAAAAAAATTTCTTAATGCCTTAAAATAGCTTAAATGTAACTCTACACCCTTGCCTCATTTAAAGCAGAACTAAGTAACTTTTTTACCTTCATAAATAGCTTTCTAAGTCCTTACGATGGTTAATTGACTTGTAGTGGTGTGTTTGAGGCATGCACTTACCCCTTCTGGCACGTCTACCAGAATACAGCACTTGCAACTTGAGCTGCACCGACCCGAAACAATCTCGCCTCATGTTTACGTTCACGCGAGAGTGACAAAATGCTTTACGGTCATTCAAAAACAATGTATATATTATGTCTTTATAAGACAATTTCGAAAATTACCCACCTCCATCGAGTGTACTGTATTTGCAAATTACCCACCTCCTCTTTCTTGTACTGTATTTGCAAAACTACTGCTCTGGCGAGTGTTGTAGTCGTTGTAGTCCAGAGCTGCGCTTGAAGTATTTATGACAGTGTCATTCACTGAAGGAAACTGTAGGGGGAGCTTCGCGAATCTTGCTTAGTTCTGCTTTAATATAGGTGGATCTATGAATATGATAATTAGCCCCGCCTCCTCACGCACGAGCTCAGACCAAATCCACTTGGTCAACTTACTGAGGTAAATACTGCACAATGGTATCACTTTTTACAATGTGAGACACATAACAGTAATTAATATGATTAGCGATTTGCTTGACTATGTTATCGCTTTGAACAACTCAGAACATCAGTGGAGAAAGGCATATAGGTCATCATAACATCAAGCATCACACGCCCGCCATATTTCTAAATCTACCCGATTGTTCATATCAACAGAAAAATATACCGGGGTAACCTTCTTTTGACACTCCCTTGCGCTGTCAGTTAAAGCCCGCCGGCACGTTGACGTGATTGGTTACAAGGTAGTTTGTGACGTCAGAAACACCAGCGATTTCAAACCGCAGGTTTGAGACCGTCTTTGGTTTTCTGCAGTTTTAAAGAGAAAATACTCAGCAATGGTGTTGACTTATGAATTTGGACATGGTTTGTCTTAAAGCATGTTAAAAAAAAAAAAAAAACACCAGATAGACACAACATTAAAGACTTTATTTTCACCACAGGGGGACTTTAACAACACATTTTATTGAAATTAAATATAAAATAAAAAAAATGTAATATAATAATACAAATATAATGTAAATATAATGTTTTCACATGTTAATTAATACTTTAATGAGAGACAATAAAACATAATGCTAAATATATTTGGCTTACTGTCAGTGTTTTGAGGTTATTGTTTACAAGGGGAAGCTCTTTGGCCAATGGATGTATTTCTCTGCACGTGTGTGTTTGTGTGTAGTTCTTTGACGCCATGCCCACGTCACGATGACGCTGAGCTCTTTGCCTTCACTCTCACCACTGTCTGATCCTTCAGACTTCAAGCACAGAGCAGTGACAACTTGTCAGGAGTCAGACTCGACAGACTATTCATAAAACCCCATCAACAACACAACAACACATCAAGCTGGACTCATATCAGCCTACTTCTCCAGTTCATCCTCTTTGACTCACTGTGCGCATTTTATTCTTGCGGTTTTTCACTTATGTCCCGCAAATCCAGCGATGACTATAATCTGCGTAGTATGAGCAATCTGATGGGCGAGAGGAGGAAACGAGCGTCGGAAGATGGAGAGCGGAGTCTCATCAAGGCTCCGTCCAGCGCGAGCCTCAGCAGCGCCGGTCCCTCAGCAGCGTCCCCTGCGCCCGCGGAACTGGAGCGCGCGGCGCGCAAACAGTTCCAGCAGGATGTCACGCCGGGTTTCGTCTACGTGCTGGCCGTGTTCTCCGCAATTGGCGGCTTTCTGTTCGGCTATGACACCGGGGTGGTGTCCGGAGCGATGCTTCTGCTAAAGAGGGACATGAATATAACTTCCCTGTGGCAGGAGCTGCTGGTGTCCGGGACTGTTGCCGCGGCGGCGGTGTCTGCGCTGCTCGGCGGGTGTCTCAACGGGCTGTTCGGGCGACGGGTGTGCATCCTCACGGCAAGCTTCACCTTCGCCATCGGGGGGATAGTGTTGGGATCTGCTCCTAATAAGGAGGCACTGCTGGTTGGACGACTCATAGTAGGGCTTGGGCTTGGTGAGTGAGACACACCTGACCGATGCTGATGCATTCAATGTGCTCTTGACATCAGAAAAGTTACTATGAGGTTGTTTGGTTTCTTGCTATTGTATTGTCTTTCAAATATATGTCGATTTAACACTTTACAATAAGGTGTAATTTGTAAACATTAGTTAACTACAACAATAGTTAACATGAACTAACAATGGAACAGTACATACAGCATTTATTAACCTCGTCATCTACTAATACGTGAACATTTTTTATTAGCTATAACAAATGTTAATAAATGCTTTAAAAATATATAGCCTACTGTTTATTGTTAATGTTACTTGAGACCTTATTAAAGTGTTCCCTATTTATGTAATTTAAATTTTAAGATGTAATGATTATATCAAGCAGATATAAATAATGTTATGGTAAAATATTACAACATTATACAAGTGGTAGGCTACATCTGCAGTTTTTAAAGAGCCATTTCTACCTAAGCTTTTAAATAGCCTAAATATGTTTAATTTATGTAACCTAGGTTGAATTATATATATTAAAATTAGTCAGGCAATTTCAGCCCTGTGGACTGTAGAAAGAAATACCTTTATCACTAGTTTTATGTCTACCGACAGTGTTCAACAGTCTATACAAGCATCACGGGAGAATAGGCTTCTCAAACCTGCAGACAGCTTTTCACAGGAAGAAGAGTCAGTGTTGTTCCACTCAATGTTAATGGCTTCAAACAGCTCATAAGTAGTTGAAAAAATGTCTCCTAGTTTGTTTTCCATAAATAATCATAGTAGCGTTAAAACCTGGACTCTGACCAAGGACAAAACATGAGCCGGATGAACTTGTTCTCAAGCCACTTCATGGTTGTCTTTGCAATTTGCGCAGGAGAATTGTCTTGTTGAAACATAACATCTGATCATTCCTCTTTAGATAACAACTTTTCAATTGTGGGAAGCAAGCCATTCTGCAATATTCTCTTGTACTCCAAAGCACTAAATGACTTTTCACAGTGAAATAGCTCACCAAAACCAGCAGCTAAAAAGGCTCCCTACACCTCTTCCTCCATCTTTCACTTTGGTAAAGATGCATTTATTATATTTCTCACAGATTTTTGAAGACACCGCTCTGGAGCATCACCATGCAACTTGTGCTTCATTTTAATTAATCTATCCGCACACAACTTTCCATATTCTGCCAAAAATGTCACTTCATTACTGTGACCTTCCTTTCTACTCTATCCACCATTTTCCACAAATTATGGGAGTCACTTTTGTTAAACTGTAAACAAGATTCTTAGAGCATTCCAGTGAATTATTCATGAAATACATTGTAAATCAGGAGATCAGACAACAAATGTGCAGTATATTTTATCTTTTTTATACTGTTACAGCGGTATACAAATGAAAAATAATGCAATGACCGAAAAGAGCTCTTGACATAGATATTCTCACCATACCACTTCACATTAAAATACTAAGCATTACGTTATTCTCTAAGTAAATTAAGGACATTTTTACAGCTCATTCAGTGAAACCGATGGATAAGGATTAAGGATTATTTGTAGCACAACCTTATGATTTGAGATGATTTGTTTCATTATTTTTGAATGGAACATCCCCAAACTGGAAATGCCTCCCATAATCTAAAATGCAGTAGGCTTGATAGGAAAAAGGTGGATTGGAGTTATTTCTGTTTGTTTTTGTCATTTGTGTTGTCATGTGGCCTTGTTGTACATGACCTTTTTGGATACCTTTGTTCTCTTGCCTCTTTGTAACAAGATTAATAAGAGTGGGTTTCTTTCACATTTCCTGTGTAATCATCGTCATGACAGAAGACTAGACATGGACCTAGTGGGATTCAGCAAGTACTTCCAGCTTAGTAAGGAAACACTTAAGTGCCATGAGACAGTTCTCTAATGTATTTAGACAACCCGAGATGCTCTAATTTGGTCCTTGCCCTCATTCTCCATTTCTGCAGGCGCTTACACATCATCTCACAACGGAAGAAATTGTGACCGCCCGTATTTTTAGCCTCTTCCTCTACCTCACCCATGGCCACTCCAGCCTGTTATTCTAGCTCTCCTAACCATTGCAACTGATTCCTTCTGCAATGCTCCTTAAGCTATGAGATGCAGCCCAACCACTTCCCGACTGAGAAGGCTAAGGTGGCATATATCATCTCTGTTCTTCCTGGCAAAGCAGGGGGCGTTGATTATCTTGGATCAAGGTGGTCCAGTTCTCCAATCCACCAGTGCTTTCATCAAAGAATTCCAGGAGATGTTCAAGCAACCATTGTGAGATTCACCTGCCGGTGAGTAGTTATCGCTTCTAAGGCACTAAACCTTGTCTGTGGTGCACTGCTTCTTCACCCATGTAGTGTGTAGCAGTTGGAATGAGCCAGCCATCCTCACCACATATCATCAGGAGCTAATTCTTGCTTTACAGAGGCAGCTCCCAGGTAAGGATGATGCTGTAGGACTGCAGTGTTTTATTCAATTTGTGTGGGTAACCTACTAAGAACCTACTCTGCCCTTACAAGCTGTATTCCAGTTATCAGAGTGAATAGTCCTCATTGCAGCAGTCTAAGCATCAGATGCTTTCCCTGGAGGAGACAATGCTGATTAGTTCCACCTGGCATGACTCCAGAAGAGCAAAGGAGTAGACAGGATCAGCGTTTATGTTTATACTTAATGAACACCATTAATTGTTCTACCATCAATACCTCATCCTTCACATTGAGAGTAACAATACAATAATTCTATCCATACTCCTACCCTCGTAGACTCCAGCACAGCAGGAAATTTTATAGCCCAATCACTCCTCTCTACACTTCAAATTCAACTAAAAAAAATCAGTTCCCACTCTTCTCCTTCATCAGAATACCCATTGGTTTCGGATTCATTATTCATCGAAAAGGATCACTCACCTCCAACCCGGGGACCTTCACAGATAAACACATTTATTATTGTTAAATCCACAGCAGATGTTGTCCTGGGACTGCCATGGCTAATTCATCACAATCTGACTCTTTCTTTGGTCCACTAAAGATGTGAGCAGTTGGGGTGAGCAATGTTTTTAAAGGTTGTCTGTCCATTCTCTTTTGTCCCACCACCACTGAGAGTCCCTCCATCTCCTGTAGCATTGACATTCCTCCTAAAAATTCAAGCCTTCCTTGAATTGTTCAGTCCACTCTGAACTGGATCTGCAGAGCACCTATAACCTCATTCATATCCATAGGGGAGATGAGTGAAAAACTGCTTTTTAACTTCGTCCATTACCTTGGATATTTCATATTGTTTCAAACAATGCAAGTGCAAGCTATCACATTCTGGCTTCAGCCTTCCATCAAGGAGTTACAATTTTTCCTCAGCTTTAAAAAATTTGATAGGCAATTAATTCATAATCTCAGCTTTCAACAGGGCCCCCATCCTCTATCACCCGGATCCAGAGCTCCTCTTTATCATGGAGGTCGATGTATCAGTCCCTGGGGTCAATACTGTCCTATCCCAGAGACGGGGAACTCATCCTAAGGTCTATCTCTGTGCTATCTTTTAAAAAAAAATTGTCCACAGCAATCCAGAATTATGATATAGATAAACGCAAGCTGTTGGCTATCAAGATGGCTTGGGAATATAGGAATGGTGGCCCTGGTTAAAGGGCCCCATCACCTCTTTCAAGTCATTACAGACGACCACAACCTTGAGTACCTCTGATCAAACCAAGAGAACCTTGAATCCTTGCTAAGCTTACTGGACACACTTCTTCAGACCAACCCTACTCTACCTAAATTGCACATACGTGCCCAAACCAATTTATCGCTTTCTCCTGGATTGCCACTCAGGAGTCACAGAGGTGCTGGCACTGACCCAGAAGAGATACTTGTGGCCCCATCTCCTTCACGACAAACAATTATGTTCTCATTGTTCCTATTCTGAGTGCATTATCTCCAAGGTTCCTTGAAATCTGCCATAATATTATTTTTTATGTAATCTTGTTTAGGTTATTAGAATCATTAATAATTACTATTTTCATAATGGATTTTCGTAGCTTGGAATTAAAAGTTTGGGGCATGGGTAAAACAAAATCTATACCTAAAAAGCAACTTGAAAAATAGCAAAAATAAATGAAGACAGTTGGTGGGTTGAATGCTGATTTTATGGTTACATGTGGTTATGCAGAAACCAAATACTAACTCAAACCTCAAAAATTCTGTCATTAATATATCTATATATTTGTGTGTGTTTGTTTTGACTATATGTTTTTTGGACTAATGTCTGTCAGACTTTTTTTGCCTTTTGAATTATGTTTGAGTACATCCACACAGGTTATTTAAACTGTGCTCAATGTGGCTGATTTTTCTAAAGGATTGTAGACTTTTTAATTGCTTTGCTTAAAGGATACCAAGTGAGTCATAATGTGTGTAAGATCACAGGCTTTGATAAAATTTCATGCAGTGCTTCATTGAAAATTCAGAACTATTTTTAACTCAGGCAATTAGTACAGAGTCATAAGGATTCACATGATTTGACTGGGTGGTAAGACTGACAGAGCTCCACTAGCTCAAGTGGTATTTCTCATTAATGATGTGTGTACCACAAGGAGCTTCCAAGAATGAGCTGAATATCCCATGAGTATTTGGAAAGAGCAATTTGGCCTGATGCTTATTGTCTAGGATTACACACTGTCATTAGGGAAGATTGGTGTTTTCTCACTCTAATGTTGTCTTGATTGCTCAAATGCAGAGAATTACAATTTGAGCATTAAACCCTGGACCATAATCCACATTCATAATTTTAAAGGTAGACTACTATTACTTTTTAAGTAATACACACACAGTACACATTTTGGTAAAAAGGGGGCTCTTTTGCCAGTAGGCAACCATCCAGAAATACATAGCAACCGCCCAGAACACCCCAGTAACCACCAAGAACACCCTAGCAGTGCTTTTTGTGAAGTTTTGTGTAGTAAATTTTGTCTTCAGGAAGTATGATAATATAATGTTGTTTTTTTTTTGTAATTTCAAGTCTATTTTTTTAAATACTTCTCATAAATAAATTGTCTTAGCTTTCCTGAAAGGTCATTGATCTGATAATTGACCACTGACTTCTGGTTTAAGCAATTGAGCCCAATTACTTCCACACTGACCTTTGCAAAAACACAAAACCATATGGAGCAAAACCATATGGAGCAAAACCAAGGTCAGTTAAACCATCAAATTAATGACCTTTTCCTCAGCTCATTATGTTTATTTGGCATAGCTATGACAGCAAAATTTTCCTTTACTGCACAGTCTATTTATGTTTTTACTCTGTATTCAGTCTATACAGTATGTGAGTCAAGTCATTAATGCAGTGTTCAATCTCAAAGGATTTGGGCAATTCCTCATCCTAACAATCCTTCAAACTGGGTAATCACAGATGGTGTAAAGTAGCAGTTCATTTGGCTTGGTGATGTCTGAGGCAATGGTGTGATCAGAGAAGAAGCTAAGCTGTTTTGGCAATCGTCTGCTGTCTCCATGACTCCACCACCCTTGTGGAGCTAAAGGCCATGAGAGTGATGGCCTCTCACGTTGAGTGTCTGGGGTAGGCCGTCGAATGAAGTGGATGTGTTTTTGCTTTAAGACACTGTGGCTAATAATAAGGGACAGCTACAGCTTCCGTGTGGAGTCTCACTCTAATGAGTTCACTCTCTTGTTTAGCAGCCATACCAAAGCAAAAGAATCTACAGTTTCTTTAGTAGACATAACCAAGACATCAAAACAACATAGACTGTTACATCATAGGGCACAGTATCAATATTGATATTGTAATGTATTGTACTCAGGAAATCTTATTTTGTCTAATGATATCAGTGAATTGATGCTAAGTATTCCCTAGCGCAGATTTACTGGCCATCAGATTTACTGATGGCCATTAATGTTGAAATATAACACTCACACTGTAACTCTCATACAACATCAACAACCTTGTAAATTGCGATTCAGTTGTTTGTGTTTTTTGTACACATTGCTGTTCCAACTGGAAGTACATGCATAGCTACCTTCTGAAGCAGCTTCCTAATCAAGACAAAACCTCATAAGTGACTTAATAGTGTTCTACTTCAGGATACATGTTGAGGAGGGCATTTGTTAAACAGACAGAATGATGCAAATGTTTTTTCACCTCTTCTTTGGATCGTTAGGGATATCAGATTTAGGGACATCGGACAGTGATGTCTCAGAGCGTCTTCTTTCAGTGGAAGCTCTCCATTTGCTTGGCCGCCGTCTGTCACTGGGCAGGCTTATGGATTTACTGCTGGACAAACCCTGGTAGTACTGGTCATCATTGTCCAGCTTTTTGGGGCTGGTGGGTGCAGAGAAAATAGATGAATTTGTACCTATACAGAATCAAAAATAAAGGTCCTTTATTGGCATTGATGGTTGAGTGAAGAAACTTTAACATCTATGGAACCTTTTCAATAAACAAAAGCTTCTTTATAATGGAAAAGGGTTCTTTGGATTAACATGTTCTTAAAATGGTTCTTTTAAGAACTGTTCACTGAAGTTCTTTGGGAAACCAAAAATGGTTCTTCTATGGCATCGCTGCAAAAATCCTCCTTTGGAACCTTTATTTTTAATATTTCTTTCACATCGAGTTTTAAAGGATAGTTCACACAATAAAATTAAATTGTGTCATTATTTATAAGTCAATTATTTGTTTCTTCAAAAGGCATGTAATAATAACATGTCATATGGACTATTTTTAAGGTGTCCCCATCTACATTTTGGAGTTTGAGTGAATCATGACAGAACTATTCCTGTTTACAATGATGTATTTGTAAACTTTGTTATCAGCAGCACTGTAATTTATTACAGAGTTAGCTGCAAAGCTAACCACAAGAAAAGCTAAAAAATATAGCACACACATTTTTTTGTGTGTGTGATTGGTTTATTTTGAACAAGCTGGAACTATTTTTAGTGATAGTTTTTAGGACTGAACTAATTGACCATTTGTTTCTGTTAGCCATCTTTTAAAAAATAGCTAGTTGTGAAACATTCTGGGATTTGGGATTTCTGACTGTTTACACCTGGTCACTTCATGCATTTTTACTGATCAGATAGCTGTCTGATTTTTCAAAACAATTATATTTAAACTCGGCCACAAATGGGCCTGTTTACACCTGGTCACTTTATGGGTTTTCTCTGATTGGATAGCTATCCGATTGTGAAAAGACCAGGTCTAAATGCCCTCCGAAACGCATTCGAGATGGATTTTAATCCGATCACTCAAACCACTTCAGGAGGTGGTCTAGGACGCATTCCAGTCAAAACTGTCTAAATGCATCTGGTTGTTGAAACCACATATATAAATTTTACTCCTCCCAAATATGCTAAAAAATAAAAAATAAATGTGTGAGAGCAAGTTAAAGGCTAAATAACAGATATGACGGCGCTACTGCAACACGCATCGCCGCAGTTGAGTCTCTTCCGCAAGCCGACGCGCAAACTGCTGCAAATGAACCTGAAAGTAAGTCACAGACACTCAAAACACAATCATCTTCAATAAAAGTAATGAGACTAAATGATCTTATCAGTGCAACTGTGGTCTTTCATTGTAAGAATAATCCCCGTAAAATTTACAGTAAAAAAACGGGAGCTGTGGTGGCTAGAACTTTAAAAAAAATATGGTAGGAATGTTTTAGGTTTTATGGGACAGCTCAAAGCTGCATTTAAAGGTTTATATTGTAAAAATTACGGTTCAAAACTGTTAAAAGTCTTCAGTTTTCAGTTAAAAGGTGTCATTTAAGCTGCCCCTAAGTTAATAATTAACGATTTTTACAACGGGAATGATTAAATCAATAACTTACTTCAGTTTGATAACAACTTTCTCCTAGAGCTGCTGTAAAGCCAAAACAATATATGTCCATTCATTTTCCTATTATCACTGTGAAGCTGCTTTGAAACAATCTGTGTTGTAAAAAGTGCCATATAAATGATGACTTGACTTGACTTGACCAAGTGTAAATGGAATCATTTTGATAAATCGGATGGCTGTCTGATCAGTAAAAATGCAAGTGACCAAGTGTAAACAGGCCCATAAATGTGGGTTAAGTATATGTGACTTACTTTCAGTTTCATTGACTTGCTAAAGAGATAGGTCTACTCTCATCTGCTGCGATAGGTTTAAGTGCAGTAGCGACGTCATATCTGGATATAACATGTCATTTAGCCTATACATGCTCTCACACATTTATTTTTTTAGTATTTTTGGGAGAAGTAAAATTTACATATGTGGTTTCAACAACCAGATGCAATTAGACTTGTTCAGTATTTACTGAAATGCATCCCAGACACTTCCTGAAGTGGTTTGAGTGATCTGATTTATATCCGTCTTGAATGTGGAGGGCATTTACACTGTCTTTTCAGTTTACTACATCATATGTGATGCAAGTCAAAAGTCAAAATGAAGTAGTTTACAAATCATGCACTATGGTGAAATTGTTTCGAAGTCACAACATAGTTATGTGCAAGAAGCAACATGAAAATTGTCTTTAATAATCAATAATCTGCATCTGTAATTGTAATTTGCGTGAATAGGAATAATAGTTGCTGCTGTTTTACTGCCACTAATGTTTATTTAAGCTGGAAATGGCAGTGAAATGTATGTATAGGCAAATTTTTTCCAGTAAGACGATGTTGATTAGAATGCATTCATAGGAGGTAGCTGCTTTTTCAGATTAGGTTTTGGAACAGACCCTTTGAGACAACTGGGCAAGTCGTGGTTTCATTGGATAAGCAAATGATTTAATGTTTTGTCCCTCAGTGGAACATGAAATGTTTTCACCAGATACAGACAAAGAGTATCATGCTCCACACCGGCATCTTAGTCATTTTGAATGATCCTTCCATGTGATGATATATTGGTCTTCCCACATGTATAAAAATGAAGGATTGTCTATGAATAGCAATTTTGGATACATGCACCAAACACTTCTACGTGAGAGGAGAATACATCCTTCACTCATGTGAAGTCAGTGTCTTTCAAAACGTAAACGTAATGCCAATAACAGCTGTCGTCTCTCAGTATTGATTAACCTCCTTGTGAGGCAAGCAGTGAGGCGTTCCCATGGCAACAGGTACGTTGTCTGCCGGGCAACAAGAGCGACAGTGAACTGGGGCTATTAATAGACTTTATAGCAAGCGGTTATGTCGTAGACCTTGTCAGATAAATGTGGGCATGTACTTTTTGTTAGTTCTCCTGTGTAAATATCATGTGAACATTGGTCCCGCCACACCACATCACCTTTCAATTTCCTCCCCATCCCAATCTGTTGGAAGCAAATTCACATTTTATGGTGTCCCTGCAATTCTAGAAATCACTTGCTTGTTGAAAATTTGCATAATGTGACACATCTGTGATGTAATTGGTGGGAATGAGAAGGATGTGGCCGGGCTATATTATCATTCTCTTGAGCCCATGATTGGCAGGGAACACGGGCACACAAAGCATATTCACTATGCATGTCACATATTCTTACGTGTAACCCTCTGACAAAGCCCGCCAAGATGAGGTCCTTTTGTAGATCTGAGAGACAATGTCAGAGTAATAAGGCTTTTAATGTTTGGGGATTTATTATGTGGTGCATGTCTGCAGTACTAGATTCAGATTCAAACAGCATTACTGGCATATATTCATATTTACATGTTAAATAAAATAAGCTTTTTTTATTTATTTCTACTACTATTACTACTACTACTATCTACCACTATTTTTGACAATACAATACTTTAATAAAAAAAATTAAAAAAAATCATTTAATGACCCCTTGTCATGTGTGGCTGTAATAAATCGCACGAAAAAAGGAGTAGAGGATCATAAACGGTCATTAATGATAAGTTCAAAAAGGAAACATGCAGGATAATCACATGAAAATATAACTCTGAAGCAAACGGCGGAGTCGAGGGAGGGAGGAGCCATGGAGGATACTTGGCTGACGACACCAGGGGGAAGACTGACGGAGATGAAGCCAATGGAGATGGAGACCCAGGTGAACCTGAAGAGCCCATGATCCCACACAACACCAATGGTTCTGGAGACCGAGGCAGAGCTGCAGCGATGAATGTCAGAGGTGGAGCCAGGGTGCCAGAGGAGTGAGGCGGAGCCGGTGTGACTGACGACCAAGGCGTAGCCGGAGGTAAGGCAGAGCCCAATGGAGCCAAAGGCGTGGAAGGGCGGAGCGTAGCTGATGACCCGTAAGTCTGTGGTGGCATTTGACCAGTGCAAAGCCAGAGGGATGAGGGAACCCGGTGCAGCTGTAAGGACGGTCCCAGGTGTAGCCGAGGGAGGAGCCAAGGTGTAGCTGACAGGAGCCCAGATGGATTGATGGACTCAGGACAACTGGAGGCGGTGTCAGGGGATCCTCTTTCCAAGGCGGAGCTGTTGACCAGAAGATCCGAGTCACATCCAAGCAGCATCTTGGAATTAACGGGAACCAGCGGAGGGGGAGTTGACGGACTGGCTGACTTTGGAAGAGGAGGCAGGAGAGGCAACGTGGCATCGTGGTTCGCTCCTTGCAGTGTGTCGGTGGTGGCTGGCTGGGCTCAGATGGTGAACGCCGATCCATTGTTCACCAGCACCCACTCCACAAATGTGGTGAAATTCTCTCTAGGACCATTCCTTGGTAGGCCTGCCTCGGATCTGGAGATGAGGCTGGAGATGTAAAAAAACACAGAGTGAGCGGTCTGGATAGTGGGTTAGGCATTTCAGATGGTCCTCAGAAGAACAGACCAGGGAGTGGCCCTTCTGTTCAAGGAAGGTAGGTCTATATGTGAAGGGGGAGATGAAAAACAAAAGCACACAAAGAAGGAGTACAGAAACAAAAACAGTCTTTAATGATAAGTTCAAAAAATGGAACACACAGGAGAATCACATGAAAAATATAACTCATAACCAAACTTTGACAATACCGAACAAAGGAGCAGAATGAAACTCCGGCTTAAATACATGGGGAATGTAATATAGGTGAATAGAAAGGTGTGTGGAAACTAATTAACAGCCAGGGAAATTAACTATGAAGTCAGGCAGGCAAAACTGGAACAGAACACAGTGAAAAGGAAACCAAAACTATACATGTTACACCCCTATGCCATTCTAAATCCGTATTATAATTATTATTATTATTATTATTATTGGGTGGAACACAAAATGACTGAAATGAATTAGCTAGGAATATACTGGCTATAATAAAAGTGAATGGAGCTTGGGCTGTCAACCTCAAAAAAAAAAAAAAAAAAAAGTCAGAACTTCAGAACTTGTGGAATATAGTGTACGAACAATATGAGATACTATATGATTCTTTAATCAAATGTTTTTGGTGCTTTTGTTTAATTTTGGAGCTCAACAGCCCCAATACCCATTCACTTTTATTAAGGGCAGACAGTACATTCTTCAACATCTCCCATTTTGTGTTCCACAGAAGAACGAAAGTCATATGAGTTTGGAGCAATAAGTTAAGTAAAGGATTGAATTTTTATTTTAGGGTGACTTATTCCTAAGGTGCTTGTGTGTTTTTGCTTTGGGAACTATGCTATCTAACCACAGGATAGATTTCAAAAACAAACCTTTGTAATAAAAGACAAAAGTATGTAGGAAAGGATTTTGTGCTTAACCATTCTTCCATCCATTCCATACAGTATACTCTGTTGAAATCATTTTCTTTGTATATACTCTTTATATAACTCTTTGTCATGACAGGCACTAAAATTTAATATCAAATTAATGTTTTAAAACCGTTACTGCTTATGTCCACAATCACCCCCTCCCCAAAAAACAGCTGGGTTAACATACTGCACTGTAATGTCTTATAATTAGTTTCACATCTGTGGAATGTGAGCAGCTTATGGAAAGATGCCAAACCAAATGGAAAATAACCAATATTTTACTGCTGTATATACATCTGTTCAGGTATTGGGTCCATGACCATTCCTGTGTACATCGCTGAAACCTCGCCACCCCACCTGAGAGGACGTCTAGTCACCATCAACACGCTGTTCATCACAGCAGGCCAGTTCATAGCCAGCCTCATCGATGGGGCCTTCAGTTACATGCAGCACGGAGGTTGGAGGTAGGAGCATCCAAGTATTTGGGTTTTGCATTGAATCTAGAATTTGTCTTGTTTCTTTGCTGTGGTGTTAAATGCAGTTATCTTTTATTTTTGAGAATTAGTAGAATTCAATGATTTCTATGATGTTCACAATCTACAGCACCATGGCAAAAGTAATGACTAAGATGTGAGCTTGAATTCTGAATTTAGTGTGGTGAGAGAATGAATTCACTGTGTGGATTTGTCTACCTCTCTGTGATGTGATGTGAACGTCAACTCTACTGGAAAGAGTCATCCTGTAGGGCAGATCCTGTAAATCATATCATTCTCACTCTCTGTAGCCTGTCACAATAAATCCTCAAAACAATATAAAATAAATGTTACACCAGCTGTAAAATATCCTCCTCACAATGTGCAGCTGTTGCTCTGGGAAAGAAAATGTTATGAATGTGTACTTGATGGAAATGTTGCCATTAATTTACTTTTATCTTCCCCAGCATCAAAACCACAAGTCACTCTATGTAAATGAAGGGATTACTGCCTACCCAACACATTCTCATGATAATTTGTAGTAAATAAAGATGCAAAGGATGGCTAGGTTCATACAAAAAGTTAAGACTGTTTTTGCTTTATTTATTTTATTATAGCCATTAAGTTTGATGTTTCGACTGTATGGTAAGGTTTAGTATGACCGAACTACAAATTTTGATGAAGAGTTTTCTTGTACAAGTTATTATAACTTTTCATTAGACCAAGTTGTCTTAACTGGAAGATATTTCTTGCAAAGATCTAAAATTTGATTAATTTACTCAGAAATACTAAGCACAAACCTAAAATATGGGTAGCACTTTACAATAAGGTTTCTTATGTTAACATTAGTTAACTACATTACATTTGTTAATTTGAACTAAAAATGAACAATACTTGTACTTCATTTATTAATCTTAGTTCATGTTTATTTTTATCTATTAATATATTAATGCACTGTGAACTAACATATACGTGAACTTTTTTTAACTAACATTGTCAAAGGTGAATATATTGCTCATTGTTAGTTCTTATTAGTTAATGCATTAACTATTGTTAACAAATGACTCCTTATTGTAAATTGTTAAATATGTAAACTATGTATATGTTGAGAATGTTCTTACCCCATTGGATTAATTTTTTTTTTTTTTTGCCTAAATCTTACTAAATTTAGATTGATTTATCTGGTCTCATAATAATGTACTAGTATGTATGTATTTTTAAAAAAAGAAAACATATTTCCCGGTTAAACTTCATTTCAAGTCAAGTCAACTTTAGACATACTAAAAATAAGTAACTTAACAAATACATGTCAACTAACTCTCATTGATTTGAAACTACATGTCAACTACATGTCAACATTAATTTATTAGTAGAGTGTTAGGTTAGGGTTAGTAGAATAAGTTGACATATACTTGCAAATACACTTAAAGCCAGTAGAATGACTGTTGGGGGACAATCAAAATAAAGTGTTAGCATATAGTAAGCAGACAGTCTACTAATATTCTAATAAGAGTTAGTTGACATGTAGTTGCAATTTTACTCATAATTACCAGAATGCCTACAGTCGACTGTTGTAATAAAGTGTTGCCCAATTTTCCAAATGAATTCTTTAGTTCATACCATCCATCCATACCATTAATGTCATGTTCTGTTCACATCAGATGCAGTTTCAAAAATAAACTATCAACAAAGCGTAGGCACCATGTAATCTTTCAGCAGCTGAGGATATGTGACTGAAACAGAAACAATTATTTTTTTCTTCTAATTTCTTACATCCTCTGTTAATTTATTGTTTCTTTTTCTTCTGCGTAGGTATATGCTGGGTCTGTCAGTGGTCCCTGCATTGCTGCAGTTCCTAGGGTTCCTCTTCCTACCAGAGAGTCCTCGCTGGCTCATCCAGAAAGGTCTTACCCAAAAGGCTCGGCGCGTGCTCAGCCAAATCCGTGGCAACCAGAACATTGATGAGGAGTATGATACTATCAAAAGCAGCATTGAAGAGGAGGAAAAGGACTGCGGAGGAGGTGGGAAAATAGTCTTGCAAGCACTCTCACATGCAAGTAGCTCAAAGAAACACAAATATAGTCTCAGTTCACTGGTTTCATTAAATTATGGAAAGTACTCAAGTGCACAATAGAACACCATGTGGATATTGGCAAACTTAAGAAGCTTTCACATTTACAGTGATTTGCAGCATCAATGCACTTGGAAGTCATTTGTTTTAAATGAAAGTTGGTGAATTGAGATGTAGCATTAGAAACTGCTACAAATGCGACAAAGTTGCGGTGACCAATAGGGATGCACAATAAGTCAATAAGTCTAAAACTGCTCTGATTCATTTAGTGAATCAGTCATTGGACTGATTCAAACTGATTACTAATGAGTTGAATCTTTTTAACCAATTCTTTAAAAAAGAACTGACCTATAAGGCTTATTTGTTAAGCATTTTGCAGTAGTACTGTATATATTCAGTAGAGATGCAGTCCCAGTATTCTGGTACAACAAGCTGTCCAATTCTGCTCATGGAGGTCCACTTTCCTGCACACACCTGGAAGTTTCTGGTGATCCTGAAGACCTTGATTAGTTCAGAAGGTTCAGGTGTATTTATTTAGAGCCAGAGCTAAACACTGTTGGAAAGTGGCCCTCCAGAAGCAGGGTTGGACACTCCTGTGTTACAGAGTATTTTGGTACAGTGTTTCATGTGCAATGGTCAAAGAATGCTGACCAAGAGCAGTTAACGGATCCAAATATTTTGAAAATCATTTGGTTCCAGTAGTCTCAGTTGTCAACCATAGCAACTACAAATAGGGTTGCAGGATTGTGCTCTCTGATACAGTTGGATACGGCAGTTGAGTAGGAATTCCTACTAGTAACCTACAGTACAGCATCTTGGCATCCTCAGTGTCAAAGCATGTTCATCCTTATGAAAGCAACAACAAAAACAATTCAAAGTTATCGAAGATGTGGCAGCACGTCTCACACAGAATAAAAAAAAGCTTGCGAAATCCAGATGTCAAGGGACAAGAGGATCTTGGAAAGTAGATTGGTTCTGTCCTTAATTACCTCTGATTCAAAGGTCGCTAACTACTGACTGAAGAGTTCTATACATCCCACTTTCCTCTGCAGAGCTGAAGGTGAAAGAGCCCCTTGTTTTCAAGCTCTATCTAGAGCAACAGTCTTATTGTGGCAAATACATTTTTATCTGTTACAATCCAGGAAACCCTGTGGAGATTAATGGAAATGAAAGAGGAACAAATGTTTTCTTATTGCCAAACAGTACATGCATGGCGCACCAGTACTAAAAACCCGAAGGGGCCACAGGTGTTAATGAACAAAAATTCATTTGAGTCAACATATAATAGTCAAGTGCAATGGAAGACAACACTACCAGCAATTCAGCGGCACAGCAGGGTGGAAATGACTACTGAATAGCACATGTATTTGAACAGCATGTTTCATCCAAGCAAATCTAATTCGGCAGTAGGTGGAGCCAATTACTAACCATGGGAAGTCACCAACCCCCTAATCAGCCATTATACAACCTTGTTTACTTACCAATCACAAGTCAACCATAGTCTCCCAGACCTTATAGCCACTTTAGAACATCTAAATATGATCAGAAAGGAGATCCTTCATCCAGGCTAAAAGTTTCTTTGACCCTATGGACATCATGGTGATTACACCTTTGACAGAAACACATATATTTTCTGGTCCTGCAGCTGTAATAGTGATGATGTCATGCTCTCACCACTTGAATGTGAAAGGTCACTGTTCATGGGTTTCAAGTGGGCAAATGTTAATTACTGAGACAGTAGGCAGTAGTAAACAGGAGCTGAAGTGAAGTGATTGCAGTGATTGTTCTTAAGGGCTGTTCGGAGAGACAGTGGTTTGCAGCAACCAAAAGTACCATTTACTGTTAGAATTAGCAATTTTAAGTAACATAAATGACAGTGACCGTTGCTGATGCAAGTTTAACAGAGTTCAACCGAGAAGTCCCTTTTAAGAAAATTCAGTTCATGCTGTGGCCATATTTGCTTGCCCTATTAAAAAAAATCTAGTATTGCTGGTCACCAGCATATGTTTTGCATGCTGGGTCCAGCATGGGATGCTAGTTACTTGTTTGCAGGTCCCCAGCATGGGAAGTGAGTGCTGGTGAATCAGCTACACTAGCTCAGTCTTGCTTGAGAACATCATGACTATGCTGGTCCACCAGCTAGACCAGCACTATTCCACCAACATAAACCAGCTTGGACTAGCATGTAATTCATACATGTTTATGCTGGATCAACAGGGAATGCGTATTTGCAGTCCCAAGGGCATGTCTCAGGACACTGACTGTTTCTATGGGAACCAGAGCTTCTAACAGCGGTTGGCTCTTTAATATAGAAGGTGGGATTACTCTGCCATATTCCACTTTATCTCATTCACAGTAATATGAGTGAACCATCTTGGTATATATTCCTTGGTTCATCAAATGAGCAGCTAGCCCTGCATAAGCTACTGTATCTATATAGCAGCAACATTATCCAACATTATCCAAACAACATGATAAAACAAACATTAATGATCAGCTGTCAGCAGCTAATGTGATTTGGTTTTGTAGTTTAGTATCCTGTTAACTTGTCCTTTTGAGGTTTTAATGACAGGAAGTTGTATGCGAGAATTGTATGTGAAAATTTAAAACTGACGGATCTGAACAACCAGCACCCCCACTTCCCATGCTGAGGACCAGCAAACCAGCAACCAGCATCCCATGCTGGACCCAGCATGCAAAACCTATGCTTGTAACCAGCAATGATGGATTTTTCAGCAGGGTTAACAATACAGAAAACAAAATAAAATGTAACATTACTCATCTCAACAAGTTTACTCAGTGTTTGGACACTCGCTTGCACTGCTCTGCTTTCAATCCCACAATCCTCTGTACAAGCCTGCTACTCAACTCCCACAGAAATAAATTGAAAAAACCTGCCCAGCCCCACTCAATCCACACCTGTGGACAGTAATAGTGATATCAGCAGTAACAGTTCACATCCACTACATAATATCAGTGGTGACAGAGATTTTGAAGAGAATATAATTATATTTGCATTGCAATCATGATGCGTTGTCCTACTGTGCGGATTGCATGTTGTTCTGATTTTGTTTGTCGTCTTGTTTGTTTTGATTGTTCCTGATGTGAAACACCTCAGCACTAATAGAAAAGGAAATGGTAGATGTGGAGAGGATCAAGGGAAATGTAATGAGAAATCGTCTAAATGAGGTGACACTGTTAAACCTGCCATCTGTAATCGCAATGACAGAAACAGCTAAACTGAAATATCACACAGAGACACACAGTAAGCAATAGAGAGGAGTGAGAGGAATGAGAAATTTAAGACCTTTTTAAAACCTTTTTCCTTAGCCTTTTTAATAAAACCATATTGATTTGTAAGGATACAATTAAGCAATATTACACTCACACTTGTGCTGTTGTAGTCTACTGAATATTAGCATGACCATGCTAAAGTTCCAATTTAGGCTTGTTGGATAAATGTGAGTACGAAATATTAAGTTGCTTCTTTTACATTTTGTGACATTTTCAAAGTAAAAAGTGTGTTCAGTTTTATCTGAAACAGATTAACGTGACTCTGGCAACGTTTTATTATGTATTTGTCGTATGTGTAGGCTCTGCCGCTAAAAGTTAAGGCTCTATTGCATTTGAAAATAACGGACCACCTACAATAAACTATACCCTAAACCTAACCGATAATACAAACATGAGCTAAAATGTATTTTCTGAACAAACCATGCCATTTTAGCTTGCTTCTACAGGTCTTTGAGTTTATTTTATCATGACACATTTCCCAGGAATTGAGTGCACTGCATAGCGCAAGTGCAGTGCTGTACCAGGTGCGCTACTTATCAAGTTTACTATGGCAGAAAGGCCATACTTATGAAGCTGGTTATTTGATGCAAAAATCTAAATATGTTTGTTTACAAATCATGCACTATGGTGAAAGTGTTATGAGGTCATAATATAGTATTTTGAAATGAATTTTTGTTGGTGTTTTAGTGCCACTAGTGTCCATTTCAACTGGAACCTGCAGTGAACTGTGTGAATATACACTTTTGGAGTTTTGTAAAAATGTAGGTAGAGGCATGCTTCTCCAATGAGTAAGAAATATAGACAGTATTAACGACACACTGAATGAATAATTCAAAGATTTCATAAAACCCTTATGGAGCTCATGCCTCTAGGAAATTTGGTTATATATACACATGGAAATACATTTTAATGTTCAGCACATTAAATTTGAATCAATGAATTAATGAGAATTTTCTTGATGTGTACAACTGTACATTTTGTACTGTGTTTTTATGCATAGTGTTACACCTTTTTAACACCTTGCATCTAAGCGTCTACTTTCATCTCCAGACTTCATTATCCCCTAAGTGGCAAGATTTGCAAGTCTTATTTATAAAATGACAAATTGAATATTAAAATGCTGAAGGCATTATCTTTTACTTCAGTAGTCAGCGCTGAAAAATAATTAAAAAAAAAATAAAAAAACATTACAGTAGAATTCTGTTTTTTCTCCTGAAAGTAATGAAAATTTCCAGTGCATTGGGGGTTAAGTCTAATTTCACATATAGTATTTTAAATATATAGAATTCAATAATATTTTCATACTTTTTGCATAATTTTACAAAATTCACCCACATATTGCATGTATCGTATTTCATCTCAAACATGCTCTTTTCCTCTTTGGTAAACAAGTACACTTACTTTACATAAGCAGAAGAAGAATCTTTAAAAAATATAGGATTCTCTTCAAAATGTTCCTCCTCTATTACAATAGTTGACCTGAATGAGAAAACTGAGGGTATGTTTACTCGACAACGATGTACTAAAAACTGAAAAGTTTTCCTTTGCGTTTTTTTGTATAGAGACGACCATTGTTGGGTAAGTCAAAAAAAGTAATCCACTACAAATTACAAATTACTACATTAAAATTTTAATTTGATTACATTGCTGATTACTGCATGTAAAAAGTAATCAGATTACTAATTACATTCAAGTTACTTTGAAAACCTACAAAAATACACCACAAAGTGAAACTCATAAGGTGCGTCCCAATTAACGTACTTATGCACTATTCTATGACATTTTTATGTATAAATAGTGCAATTAATGTGTTCACACTGAAAATTCCAAAAATAAAAAGTGCACTTTAAATACCCGGATGATGCAATAAATTAACAGAAAAAAACAAAGTGTGGAATGTTGGACACTTCATGCACTGAACTGTCACAGCATTAATTACGTAGCAGAGGGGGTATCAGAATCCATTGTTAAATGACAAAATAACCTTATACAATTCATGCACTACGTGGATGAGTACTGGATGAGTGGATGAGCGCATAAGTACATAGTGTATAAGTGCATAGCGTATCATTTGGGACGCAACTACAGTTCTTTCCGTAATTTAATATTGATTGAAAAATATTACAGAAGTTTGAAAACAGCAACTTGACTTAACGTTCCATTACATTACTAGAACTTAAACTTAACATTCTTAAAACCTACCTAACAATGAAAACGTCTCAGGTTACAGATGTAACCCTGGTTCCCTGAGTAGGGAACGAGACGCTGCGTGGTAATGCATTGGGAACCTTCTGCGTGATGTTGTCACTGAAGCACTCATGTATCTAGCCAATTGCGAAGCGAGACGTCAGAGACGGGTGACGTCACGGACCAGGAAACTATAAAGCACACTCGGATGCAGAGCACGCCAGCTTCTAAGTAAGTCTGAAGCAAGCACTCGCAAGTGTGCAGGGGTACTGCAAGAGACGCAGCGTCTCGTTCCCTACTCAGGGAACCAGGGTTACATCTGTAACCTGAGACGTTCCCTTTCGTGGGAACTATCGACGCTGCGTGGTAACGCATTGGGAACGCAATCCCAACTGAGCCGTAGCTCAAGCACTTGCCAAGGTTATCTTGACAGGACAGAGGACCCCGGAGTGGAGCCAACATCAAGGTTATAAAATTTAATAAATGTGTGCTGGCATGACCATCCAGCTGCATCACATATGTCACTCATGGAGACTCCTGACATCAGAGCTTTTGATGCCGCCATACCCCTGGTTGAATGGGCGCGAACATTCAAGGGAGAGGGCGGTCCGGCCGCTTCATATGCAAGTGAGATGGCCTCGACCACCCACTTGCTCATTCTCTGTTTTGATGCTGGGCCCCCTTTTTTAGGTGACCCATAACAGACAAACAACTGATCTGACTTACGCCACAGGGCAGCTCTGTGGACATAAGTATCCAAAGCCCTCACTGGGCATAAGATAAAATTTTTCCTGATCCGCAGATTCAAATGGAGGAGGATAGAAAGACTGAAGCACAATGGGGCCTGGGACATTGGTAGGGACCTTTGGGACATACTCCGGTTTAGGATACAGGAATGCTTTCACCATTCCTGGAGCAAATTCAAGGAAAGAGGGAGCAACAGAAAGTGCTTGTAAATCTCCTATCCGCTTCAGAGAAGTGATAGCCACTAAAAGCATCGTTTTCAGAGTGAGGAACCTCTCAGGAACCTCCTCTAGTGGTTCAAAGGGAGCCTCAGCTAACCCTTGTAAGACCACAGCCAAGTCCCAGGTTGGCACCCTTGTGCGCACTGGAGGTCTCAACCTCAGTGTGCCACAGAGGAAGCGTGTGACGAGGGGGTCTCGACCTACCGAGATATTCCCCTCAAGAGGAGCATGATATGCTGAAATTTCTGCAACATAAACCTTTAAGGTTGAGTGAGATAGGCCCTCCGAGAATTTTTTCTGGAGGAATTTTAGCACAAAGCTAATAGAAGAAAGGACAGGGTCCGTATTATTGTGTCTACACCAGTTAGAAAACAAATTCCATTTGTAGGCATACAACTTCCTTGTGGCGGGAGCTCTGGAATTAAGAATGGTCTCCACAACCTCGGTTGGGAGACCAGCATCTACGAGTCTGGCCCCCTCAGAGGCCAAGCCCATAGTTTCAGTCGTTCTGGGCGGGGATGTATAATCATGCCGCCCGCTTGAGACAGGAGGTCCTGTCTGAGAGGAAGCTCCATTGGGGAGCCGTTGAGTAACGACACTAGGTCTGAGAACCATATCCTGGTTGGCCAGAATGGGGCTACCAGTATTAGATTGGCCCCCTCTCGGCGTACTTTTTGCAGAACTCCCGGGAGCAGTGCGATCGGGGGAAATGCGTACAGGCGCAGCCTTGGCCACGTCTGTACCATAGCATCCAGACCCAGAGGTGCTGGATGTGTTAGGGAGTACCAGAGCGGACACTGGGTTGACTCTCCCGAGGCAAACAGGTCGACTTCCGCTCGACCAAAATTTTTCCACAGGAGACTCACCACTTCTGGGTGGAGTCTCCACTCCCCGGGCCTTGGCCCCTGCCTCGACAGGGCATCTGCTCCCACATTTTGATGTCCCGGGATGTAAGCTGCTGAGGGAGGCGTCTGTCGTAAGCATTACTCGACGAGTAGGGGCCCCCAACATGGGTCCCTGGGACAGGAACCGGGGGTCTTTCCACATGGTCAGAGAACGAAGACATCGTTTTGATACTTTGATCATGCGAAAGGGATTTCCCCTCGGGGAGAACCCCCTGGTCCTGAGCCACCACTGTAGGGGTCTCATGTGCAGAAGGCCAAAAGGTATCACGTTGGACGCAGCTGCCATCAGACCCAGCAGTTTCTGAAACTGTTTTACAGTGAGTGACTGGCCTAACTTCACCCCTTTCATAGCCATAAGACTGGCACTCACCCGAGCGGGAGACAAATGTGCCCGCATCGTGGTGGAGTCCCACACTACACCCAGATAGTTGGTGGATTGAGCTGGAACTAGCACACTCTTTTTGGCACTGAGTCTCAGCCCAAGCCTCTTCATATGGGACAGAACAGCATCTCGATGCTGAACTGCTAGTTGCTCTGACTGAGGTAGAATCAACCAATCGTCGATATGATTCAGTATGCGAATGCCCTGGATCCTCAGCGGAGCCAGAGCTGCGTCCACGCATTTCGTGAATGTGCGGGGTGATAATGATAGGCCAAACGGAAGAACCCTGTACTGGTAAGCTTCGCCCCCAGACTGGCCTCTGGTGTTTTTTGAGCACCTGATTCGACGCTCTGAAGCGGCATACCGGCAGAGAACAATCGAATCAAGTGGCCGGCCCTCCTCGGAGGGTCGGTGGAGACCGCTGCGCCCTGACGCACACTGGGTGGCAGGGTTGGCATAACGATCCCCTGAGGGTGCCGAAGGGGAGCGGCTGTTAGATATATTTTTCGCCGGCTCCCTTCGGAGGGGGCCGCCCTCATCGGTTCCTGACCCACAGACATCAGGACCGCTTCGAAGCCTTCCGGGCCAGGATAACGGCGCGCAGGTCCGTTCTGCCCCAGAAGGCTTCGGCTGAGCGGGCCGACCCGATCCCCAAGCTCTCTGCGGGGGAGCACGGGCGGCCACGCTGATTTTTTGTTGCGCTCTGTGGTGCGCTGAGGAGCTCGTCGACGGCCGAGGCTGATCCCGCTCATCAGCCTCGGGGGGAGGGATTCTTGTTTTGCGGGGGACGGTTCCTCTTCCGCCACGCTCATCACATCAACCTCCTCGGAGGAAGAGAGATGAAGCGCGGGTGCCTCTCTCTGGGGGGAAGAAACTGCTGCGCGTGCTTCCGCCGCCTGAGAAGAGGCACTGGGGCTGGCAGGTAAAGGGCGAGATAAGGCTGGGCCCGTCTCAACCCCCTCTGCCAGCTCCATTTGCGAACCCCACGAATGAAGCCGCCGCTGTGCCTCAACAACAGCGGGACCCGATCCGCGGGGAACGCCGACCGGAGCACCCTCTTTATTGTGAAAGAGTAGCAGACACGAGTCTGCTACAAGAGTAGCAGACTCGTGATCTTAAATCTCTGAGGGTGAGCTTCTCGCAATGGACACAGACAGCCCCCTCGAGAGCTGCCTGTGCATGCTCAACCCCCAGGCAGACAACACACATCTCGTGAGTGTCCCCATCTGGAATATATCGTGTACATGGGTGAACACACTTTTTGAATTGTCTGCCTTCCGCCATTTCACTCGTGTCTTATTCACTATATATATATGTGTGGTGCACAATAACACTCTTGTCCTCAGATGAAGAGATAATGTTTTCCAATATAAGCAGGACAAACAACACCAAATAAGAGACACAAGATAACATGGAGCGCTTGCTGAAGACACAGAAGCTGGCGTGCTCTGCATCCGAGTGTGCTTTATAGTTTCCTGGTCCGTGACGTCAGACGTCTCGCTTCGCGATTGGCTAGATACATGAGTGCTTCAGTGACGACATCACGCAGAAGGTTCCCAATGCGTTACCACGCAGCGTCGATAGTTCCCACGAAAGGGAACTGTAGTCTCTTTAAATTTGTACAGTAAACATGTACAGTGTCTTTTCTACAACATTCCTTGCTGTGTGTAGCATGTATGTGTGTGCTAGCTTAACTGTGTTTATGTTTGTGTTTTTGTATGTAACTGCATGAAAGACAAGAAAAAATTGCCTTAAATTGAAAAAAATTCTAATAACATTTAAAAACAGTATTGAACAGTATTCTTCAGAAGTTATTGTCCCTCCCGATCCTGAACAAAAATCCAATCTAGCTTGTTTAAGCGAGGTTGGACCGCTCTCGTCTTGTGCTCGGGTATCCTCCTTGGCGATAAGTCTTGTTGTAGAATGCTTTCTGTTTAAGTGCTTCAACAAATTGCTGGTTGAGTTAATAGCGGTAGAAAGTTCATTAGAAATTGCACACAGTTTGCATTAAATGGTATTATTTTTAATACGCACAAAGAAATCAAAATAATGTTTGTATTTCCATAATTTTTTTCAAGAAACAACCACCACACTCCTCTCTGTCCTTTTAGGCACACGTTCTCTGGTGATTAATGATGCATCCGCGCCAAACATGATTTCTTTTAGAAATGCATTTTACCTAATATTTTTTTCTTGTAACGCAAGTAACATAATTTTATTGACATCAGTAACAGTACTTTGTAACGCATTATACCTTACTCTGCAGACGACAACATTGTCAAAACGATCCCCATTCACACAGATCCGCAAAAATTAAAAAATTAAAAATACCGTAGCCTATTATTCATGCCAGGCCAGTAGTTTAGTGATGTCACATTCTAAATAGACTATGCACCTATTAGACTGAACACATAATGACATGACATCACCGTTTTCCCAAAAATTGTTTTTTTTAGACATATAAAAACGTTTTCCATTTTTAGTTGAAAATTATGGCTTTTAAAGGTCCCATGGCATGAAAATTTCACTTTATGAAATGGCGATGGGTGTAAACCGAGCCCTGGGTAAATTGAGAAAATGAAAGCTCAGACGGCCCAATCTGGAATCTTCCCTATATGTCGTCATAAAAGGAAAGGTTACCTCCTCTTTCTCTGCTTTGCCCGCCCCTGAGAAAATTAGCTACTACAGTGAGATTTGAGCACAATATTTTTTTTTCCTCAAGAGACATCATGCCTTGTAAACGAGCAAAGCATGGCAGTTGCTCAGTGGATGTACAAATGAACACCTTAGTATTTTTTTTAGTTCTTTCATCCGAGCCTATGAAGAAACAGTGGGTTAGTTTTATTTTCTCTGGTAATGCGCCAATACAACGTCCCATAGTTTTGTATGTCTGCGGCACACATTTCACAGACGACTGTTTCCTCAACTTGGGCCAATACAGCCCAGTTACTGTTGCTAATGTAAAGGTAGATAGCATCAAGTGTGTGTGTGAATACACACACTGTAACGCGAGTGTTGTACATTTCTTTGTTGTTTGGATAACTGTTCTGCTGTTGGTGTTATTGCGCATGCGACATCCACATTTCCAGATTGCAGAGCTTGATGTAATTGTAATAAGACTGTAAAAACTTTTAAGATTCATGAAATATAAAATATGTAAATAAATAAATGATGTTGGCATGGTAGCACAATGGCACCTATCAGAAAAGGTATTTGTAATAATGGCAGAGGTCTGAGTAATTTAGTTGCGCTGGTTAGTGTCTATAGCTGATAATTATATATATAATATATATACGATAGCAAATCAGAGCAACATGAAGAGCCAACAATGTAGGCTAGCATTAGCTACATGATAATAACTGTAACAGCATACATAAACCAACTAAAGTACCGTATCCAGACACAATGTTTTAAATGAACCATTTGGAGTCATCTGGATTAGATTCTGGGTCAAACTGTAAAGCTTGAACGACTGCGTGTCTACGAGCCATTGCGATACATCCACTGTCAACATTAGCGCATGGTACCGTGGCTGCAAGCTGGTTAAGGCCACACACCCCTCCATCTTGCCCCGCCTCTCTCCTCCTCATTAGCATTTAAAGCTACAGACCCAGAAACGGCACGTCCTGAGGAAAGCTCATTGTGGGACTGGCTTGTAGTGGCTGAAATTCTGCACCAAGGCTGAATTTCGGGAAAAAGACTTAAGATGCAATACTAGAGACCACTTTGGCCTATATAAAAGCATCCAAAAAGTAGCATGTCATGGGACCTTTAAATGCCCCCTAACTATAGAAGAAGAAAGTTTACACTAATGTACATTATAGCGTCCCTTGTGGCAATACTGAGAATGCAACATGTACTTCCATTGTATTGTAAATAGAAAATTCCATATTGTCACATTTCATAACTCGATGCAAGAAATCAAGCTTGTGCAACTAGAAGTGTTTGCATTCATGTACTTGCCTAGTTGGCCTATGGTCAAAAATAGCTCTTTTTAAGTATTCAAAAAGCCTTCCAGACACATTTTTATTTATTTTGTATATGGGTGTATATACTGTATGTGTATTTGTTCTGATACAATCATAGTGATTGTATCATGGAGCGAGATATTGAAAATGACCTATACAGTATTATCCTTTGATAAAGCATAATGTGAGAAGATTGGATCTCAGGCTTTAATGCGGTATATTAACAAGACCAGAGAGCATTAGAACATAATGATCCATTGAGGAGATCTGTGATGTTTGCCATGTTATGTTCATTCAACATACTGTCTGTAGCTTTTATAATATAATGCTTCCAGTTAAAATATACAGAAAATATTTTGGCTGCACACTATTTTCTTCTTGTATGCTTGTTTTGCAACCATTGTGTAGATATTTTCCAAATGAGCAGGAACAGGGACTACAGGTATGACAAATTGTCCTGAAATCTCTTATCTGCCACATCTAACCAGACACACATACATACACACTAGCCTATTGCAGGCGAAAACTGTCACAATTATGATGTCTTACAATATGAGATGGGTTTTTCATTGCAAATTCTGCCATTTTGGTGACATTTATGAGGATTGTGGGAAGCACAAAAGAACAGTCGGTTAGAACACTGTCCCAGAAATCTTGAATAATTTGAGCTTTTTCAAGCACATTCAATGGAAGAGAAAATGCATTTCATGCATTTTCATACAGTTCATACATAATTGCTGATGATGTTATTGAAAGCTCTGTGGATTTGGACTAGTGGTCTGAAAAGAGCTCTAGAAAGTGAAATTTTACTGGATATATAAAAGTGTGTACAACATGGAAATATTGTTGTAAAAATATGCCCCAGATACTGTATTTTAAACCCCATGACATTTGTATGCATTTGTATGCTATTTCTCAGTTATTTATTTATTTTTATATTAAGATTATTTGATTTGATGGTGTCTTAAAACTATGTGAAGTAGGATGGTTAGTACAGTAATCATAAAGATGACTTGCTGAAATTATGGTCAGTTTTGAAATTTTTTTAAAGGTGCCATAGAATTGAAAATTGAATTTACCTCAGCATAGTTGAATAACAAGAGTTCTGTACATGGAAATGACATTCAGTGAGTCTCAAACACCATTGTTTCCTCCTTTTTATGTAAATCTAATTTGTTTAAAAGATCTCAGAAGAACATGCGAATCTCAACATAACACCAACTGTGACGCAACAGTCGGGATCATTAATATGTACACCCCCAATATTTGCATATGCCAGCCCATGTTCAAGGCATTAGACAAGGGCAGGCAGTATTAACGTCTGGAGCTGCACAGCTGGAACAACAGACATTATGCAGGTAAGCAAGCAAGGACAATAGCGAAAAATGGCAGATGGGGCAATAATAACTGACATGATATTTTTAGTGATATTTGTAAATTGTCTTTCTAAATGTTTCATCAGCATGTTGCTAATGTACTGTTAAATGTGGTTAAAGTTACCATTGTTTCTTACTGTATTCACGGAGACAAGAGCCAGGGACGTGCACAGGAATTTTGAGGGGCAGTTGCTCTGACCTAAAAAAAGGGCACTCCCCAATCGCTTCTCGGGTCGACATACACTGAAAAAAATTAGATTCAGAATTAAAAATATTTTTATACCACTTTTTAATGTGTGATTGTGTAAAGGTTTTCACGAGATACCAAATTTCGCGAACTTGCTTCCAATACTCGTTCTCATGGAGGCGCAGTGTGCACGGAGGGGAGGGGCTGTGCGCGCGCGAGTATGTGAGAGAGACGCTTGAGTGAGAGACGCAGGGAAATGAAATGCAGCTGAACGTTTGCTCTATGAAAGACATTGACAAAGACGAAAACTAAGGACATTTAATCTATAATTTTATTTTATTTTATTTTAAATAGTTTTCCCAAACACACATTACAGTTTTGGTTAGTTATCGTTTTTTTGTAATGCCTCGTTTTTATTTTTATTTCAGTTAACGACAATGTTTTTTCCCACCTAGTTTTCTTTTTTTTCCGTTCGTTTTCGTTAACGATTATAACCTTATTCACCTTTCCGACAATGTTAAAGGCCCTTTCACACAGGACGCGGCATGGGCTGCGCAGCCGCTGGGCTGGCCAGAGCACAGTAGGCGGAGTTTTCCAAACATGTAGCGGGAGTTTTATACATAGTCATTTGATTGTTGTTCCACCTTTCGGTCAGCAGTAAAGTATATGTCCCGGGCCATGCTAAGAAGTGAGCAATAGCAATAGCCCTGCTTGTAAGAAGAAGAAAGAGAGCAGCTCTTGACAGTGTCTGTCATGTCTCCATGACACAGCTTTTCTCCCGATGTCACTATAAGACCAGCAAACTTGTATTGTATAGCTCTGGAAATTACAACTCAGTAAATAAAAACAGCAAAAGTTGAACTATTTTGAACTTTGACCGCGGCGTGCGCGGAAGCTGTGCTGCGCTGCGCTGCCCTCGCGCAGCGCAAGCCATTGAAATGAATGGGTTTCATACCGCGTCCTGTGTGAAAGGCCCTTAAGTCGTCTCACCCGACAACCGCAACAATCTCCTTCTAGTGCCGCTCATGCAGGCTCAGCTCAGGTGCCGGTCGCGTGCAGTGCTGCAGCCACTTAAACAGAGTTTGCCCTTCCCCTACTGACTTTCACTTTCGGACGGGTGCCCGAATATGGAAGTGAATGAGGCTTTGCGAATTTTTTTTATTTATTTATTTTTTTTATCTAGGCCTACGTGAAATTCTGCATCCATTGTACGATTGTTTTATTTATTTTTTTCCACCTCGGAAGGGCAACGTGAGTCGAGAAGGGCATATGGGCAGTTGCCCGGGCAACCTGAGCAACCCCCCTGTGCACGTCCCTGACAAGAGCCGTCGTTATTTTTATTTTTAAACACTGGCAGTCTGTATAATTCATAAACACAACTTCATTCTTTATAAATCCCTCCAACAGTTTGTAATGTTAGCTTTAGCCACAAAGCATAGCCTCAAACTCATTCAGAATCAAATGTAAACATCCAAATAAATACTGTACTTACATGATCCGATAGGCTGCATGACGAACACTTTGTAAAGATCCATTTTGATGGTTATATTAGCTGTGTGAACTTTGTTTATGCAGTGTATTATAGAGTTGCGAGCTTGGGGGCGGGGAGCATGAGGATTTAAAGGGGAAGCACACTGAATCAGCGCATTTATAATGATGCCCCAAAATAGGCAGTTAAAAAAATGAATAAAAAAAAAATCTATGGGGTATTTTGAGCTGAAACTTCACAGACACATTCAGGGGACACCTTAGACTTATATTACATCTTGTAAAAAAGCATTCTATGGCACCTTTAAATGTTTTTTTTCTGGGTGATCTTAATGAGCAGCTGGTGTCTCGCTCTAAAATGAAAGCCCTACATTTATGATGAGCTTTTGTGTAAATCGTGTTTCCAATGACAACAGCACTGAGATCAGGTGATATTCAGCAGCCCTGTTATCTGTCTCGAGAGGGTAAATGGGAGAGGGTTTAAGCCAGTGGAGACAGACAGCTGTGTAAAGTGTATTTGTCCCTTATGTTCTCCTGTCATCTGTAAAAACATAATTTTCCATCATACTGTGGGATATTAAAAATCTGCAATGTGCTGTTGACCTGTTGCTTTACGCTCAATACAAAACCACTCAAAAAATTGATATTTTGTTCTTCACTTGCTCTGTGAGGAGATTAAATGCTTTGACTTTGAGGAGATTTTATGTCAAGTCAAGTGATCTTTATTTATATAGCGCTTTTCACTTAACATATTGTTTCAAAGCAGCTTCACAGTTACAATAGGAAAATTATTATCGAGCTAAAGTTGGTTTTTGATTGAATCACTTCCGTTGTAAGAATTGTTAATTTTTATTTTAGGTAAGAATTTCTTACTGGTATTATTTTATCTATAATTAATATAGGCTTAAATTAAAATATTCTGAGAGTGAGACTTGGTAACCACAGGTAGAACCATACATGGCTACTCACTACTACCACTGTCAAATTATATTATATTATGATATAAAAAAAAAACGCCTAAATGCAGGTAAAAACTATAAACACCTTCACCATGAATTATATATTCCCATACACACCTAATAAATATATTGCAATATAAATGTCTAAAACATGGTATTCAGTATAAATATTCCACATTTCCACAATCCATGGTAAATTACTACAGTTCATTCATGGTAAATTTTTTTTAAGGGTGTTGATTTTGGGATTTAAAAATCTTCATTCATGGCACGTTTCTCCTGTTTTCCTCGTTGGGAATGTTGAGGCTGTTTCATCTGATTTAAAACTAGTTTAATTATCAAGTGTTTTGTGGTTTTTCCCCCGAGACTGGGAATAAATGCAGCTGCTTTAAGCTTTTGTTCCGTTATCCACTGGGCCATGCTGCATAGGTCAATGTAAACTAGTGAAATGCCCTTGTTACTGACTGAGAAACAACTTCAGATGATTCAGTGAAAGAGCAGTCCGAACGAATCCAAATAGTTTCAGATTGTTATGGAAGCGCCTTTGGCCAATTCACAGAAAAGAAAGAATCAAGACAAAAGAATGATTAATTCATGAATGATTGTGTAGCACAGTTAAAGTTCGTGTGTGGGAAGGAAGAGGTCTGGGTGGGTGAACAACTGCTGACTGAGCTTTTATTGAGAACAAAGTTCAACAGAAAGACTGTGCAGCGCACAACAACAGCAACATAAAAAGTCCACAAAGGGCTTCACTCCAGATTTGGTAGACACAATCCACAAGGGCTTCACTCCAAGTAACTCGCTGTGCCTCAGTCAGCAGTTCCCCTCTCTCTCACACACTCCTGCTTCTCATGCCGTCTTATCCTGTCTCCGTGTCAATCACTAGAACGAGAAACAGGTGTTCGTGATTTGTATTCAACCCACTCACTTACCACGCGTCTCCTGCTATTCTCTCCGGTTGCAGACCTCGCTGAACCACGCCCCCCTCGCCACAGATTGGTAACGCTGGTTTAGTCGACATAAATATTTGCACGGACAATGTTTCTCAGGTCAGTCAGAGGAGTATGCATGGTATGAACAGTGCACTGCCGCCACCCAATCTGTGCGTGTAATCTCGTAGAAAATATACTCCAAAATGACTTTTGGTGTGCATATGACACGCAATTTATGGTGTGCATATAATATGCTTGGTAGTCTTGAGTAGGATTAGTGGTGTGGGTGCCCATGGGCCGGATGAAGATGATTGGGAGATCCTGGGAGAAGCGTGCTCCTCATGTCTACCCACAGTTTAGATTTATTCATTGATCGTGGGGCTCAAGGAGAACGGTTATGGTATGATGCCCAGGGTTGAAGAGACATTAGCTACATATATCTCCCCTGACACTGCGTCGTTTCTGAAAACCCAGACATGCCCGCCAAGCCTTGCGTATAGGGCAGCAGGCCAGACCTGTTTAGGGACCAGGATGAGGGCCAAGGTGTGGGGCCTGATGCCATTAAATAACTGTGTTGGGGCACTATTCTATCTCTCCATGCCACAAAGGAAACTGCTCGTGCCATCAGCAATGGCACCTCTGGCAGAGGTTCATTCCTTATTACCATAGGTCCCAAGGGGCCGCTGCCTGGGGCATCCCCAGCCCATTATACCCAGCTCCTCATACAGGCACAGAAGGAGAGTGTTGCTGCTTGCAACAATCTTGGAGGTCGAAGCAACACTTTTAGCATAAGCTCACAAAGGAGAAATGGGATCTGAGGACCATTATTCTCTCTAAGTGGGCTTCGGGAAAGAGGTCCAAATGGTCGAGTCCCGTTCTCCCGCGGAGCCCTCAGGAAATCGATTTGTCAACCACGCTCATTTGGTGTCTTGGGGCACAATGATTTCCAATGAACCCAAACCCCAATGTCCGCCTGTCAATGTTGCCCCCATGTGGAGGTCGCTGTCCTTAGAGAGGCCTTTAGAAACATTGATTTGGTTGAACCCGGCCATAAATTTACTTCAGGGCACTGCTCTGTCGAATATATCAGAGGTCAGCCTTGAGAGGCTGGTTCCTCTAGTACAGTGATTCCCAAACTTTTTAGAGTGGAGTACCCCTGAGGCATTTACCATTTTTCCGCGTACCCTCTCTCTTCTGCACCTTTTCCATGAAGGGGTCAAGGCAGGGACTGAGGCCTGAGAAATGGAGACTCCACCTCAACTCGGTGGAGTAAATAGGGAGGCTGTTTTCATCACAAGAGATGTCTTGTTGCCCACTGTGGCTCTCCCTCTCTCATTCAGCTCCTTTGGGACTGGATGCCATGGAACAGAGGTGGTCGAGGCTTTGTCTGTACGTGTTCACCCCAATCACTCTGCTTCCGGGAATTCTAGTCTGTAGGGTATCAGTTCCTGAATGAAGGTCTGTCAATTGATGTTGTTGAGACCATTCTCAATTCTATAGCTCCTTCCACATAGAAATTTTAATACATTAAGTGAAGAGTATTCATTTTCCACGAGGAAACTTTATACATTAAGTGAAGAGTATTAATTTCATGGTGCAGAGATCACCTGCTGGACCCAGTTAACTGCCCAGTGGCTTCTGTGCTGGTGTTCCTTCAAGAACCTGGTGTTCCTGGTGTTTTTTTCAGCCGGTCTTTCCCCATCCATGCTTAAGGTGTACATGGCAGCCATAGCTGTTTTTCATGTGCCAGTAGCCAGTGGACCTTTGGGGCAACACCACTTGGTGGTTCATTACCTTCATGGTATGCTGAGGATGAGGCCTAAGGCTCAGGTTATAGTCCCAGCCTTGGACCTATCCATAGCATTGGAAGGGTTATCCCTGGCACCCTTCGAGCCTTTGGACACTGCATCTTTGAAATGCATTACTCTCGAGATGGCACTCTTACTGGCAATCACTTCTTTTGAAAGAGTAGGTGATTTGCAGGCTCTCTCTGTGGCCTCCTCATGTCTGGAGTTCACTCCAGGTAAGGTCCTTACCCTAGGCTGGGTTATTCACCCAAATGCCCACTGATGTGGCCTGGCCATCAGTTCTTCAGGCCTTTCATCCTCCTCCTCATGTGGCGGAACAAGAAAAGCTTCACCTGCTCTGCCAAGTTAAGGCACTTGAGGTCTACAAAAAAGTTCACACCAAGACAGGCATTTGTCAGTATGGTGTAGTGGGCATCTCATTTCTCATCTCATCATTGACGCAGCATGAGTTCCCTCAACAGGGAACGTTTTGGGTTACAACTGTAGCCCCTGTTCCATAAGAAAGGAATGAACTGGACAGAATTTAAAGTTGTTCACAGGTTTCAGAGCAGTCACATTGAAGGCGTTCCCCAAAGTGTCATCATCAACGCAGCATCTCGTTCCCTTCTCAGAGAACAGGGGTTACAGTCATAACCGAGATGTTAGTCTTGGTCTGAGCTCGTCATTTTATATGTGTTCTGTTTCTCGTGTTCTTGTTTACAGATAACCTGAAGTGTAATTTGAGTTCCTATTTATTTAAAAAAAAAAAAGAATAACTGCTCACAAATAGATCCACATGATTACCATCACTCATAATATAAAAAAAAAATCCGCACCATCACACATTGTACCAAAATCCACTTGAAGTTTGAACAAGGCCATGTTTTTACAGGGATGAAATTGAGTTTTTTAAAGCAGAATTTTTTATTTTATTTTTTACATTTCAATTGGTCAAAAGTGCCCCCAACTGAAGAATCACCTAAATATGTATACTGTATGAAGCTTTAGAGATTATGCCTTATGCCTTCATTCTGCTCTCACAATGTCAACTGTTTTTACCATTGGGTTGTCATGTCTCTTGCTTCACAGCATATCTGTAATTAAAAAGGAGATGGAAAATGTGTAAAAGAACAAGACAGAGAGAGAGAAAACCTCTATTCTCCTGTAGAATTTTTCTCTACTTATTAATATTAAATTATAGTCGGAGTACAGCAAAAGCTCAATTATATTCCAGGCTGCTGCAGTTGTCAGCAAACCTCTTCCAACTTTTACAAATAAAGAGCTTTGCGTGTACATAATTAGAAGAAAATGTATTCTCAGGGTCGCATGGATTGTACCCACTTTTGAGATTCTTGAGTGATATAGATGAATAGGTAATTCCTGTAATTATTTAGAATATAAAACAATATGAAGACTCGAAACAGAATATGATAAATGTTCAACAGTTTGATTGAGGATATATGTAGTCTCATGTAAATAGCACTAGAAAGTCTAATTCATTCATCACTCAAACGTTTTCTCATAGAATTTTGCATTTCATTTTTGTAGTGAAAGTGGTGTTTGCTATATAAAAAGAATCACTATTACTAATGTCTGCCATTGGTCAGTCAAGCCCTAAACTCAGTTTATTGGTTAGTGGCGTAGCTAATCAGGCTAGTAGCTCAAATAAACAAAGCAATGTTTTGAAAGTACCGCATACCTGCATGCAGCATTTACATGTTTAAGAGAAATCCACCTACGAATGGCTTATTTATAGTTGAGATATTTTAGTACTGTGACACCAAAAAAATTCACATACACTCTGAACTGGTGTGAACTAGTTCAGAGTGAATAGTCGACAGAATCATTAAAATAGCTAGTTCAAAAATGACTAAATCTAAAGACTAAATTTAAGAGATATACTTATGGACTGGTTTTAGTTTATTTGAAGTGGTTTGTGCATGTTTACAGTACTGACACTGTAAATTAGTCATGTCCTTGTTTTTTCTACTCTTCCTTTTTCTACCATGACTCTGTGAAGCCATCACCAAACAATATGCTTTTGTTCATTGCATCACTGATGCCTATGAGCTTTGTGCTGGTGAAATGTCACTGCCCATCTGGGAACATATAGATCTCTCCTTTCAAAAGGCTACAAAAGTGAACCCTTATATGACAAAACCTGTGATAAACCTGTCGGTATACAGACCATTTATGTCTGCGTGGTGGGAAATGTTGATATTTTGTCAATATGTGTAATGTACTGTTTAGGGAACATAATTCAGTCAGTGGAAATGAAATCAACTGACAAAGTTGATCATTAAAAAGTCTATGTTTATGCTTTAAATGCAATTCTAGAGTTCTGCTTAATGTATACTGCACTGTATGTACTGCATACTGCCTCGTATACACATTTATTTTTAATTATATAAAAATTTGTGTTAAAATTTTCTGTGCAATAAACATTGTACGGCTGTTAATGTGCCTATTAAGACCCTTATGTACATTCCAGTGGCGTGCAGTGGTGCTCTTTTTTTTTTTTCTTTTTTTTTATGACTCATTGTAAATTCATGTGCATTACTCTTAAAGTTGACAAATCTTCCTTGTTAAATGAACATTACTTTACAGTACATCAAAAAAAAAAAAAAGAGAAAGAAAAGAAACCAAATACAACTCTATTTTGTAATTTTACATTAACAATGTAATGTTCTATTTATCAAAACCAAGTCAATCTCATCAAGCATCAAGTGTTTTAAGCATTTCTACATTCATTCCAAAATAATAACTAAATAATAATTTAAACAATATATTTTATTTGTTTATTGCGGTTTTTCTTTTTAATTGTCAACCTAGAATATTTTGGATCATCAGTCATGCTCCATTAACACCGTCTGTCACAGACACGAATTGCATTTTTAATTTCACCAAGCTGATTGTACTAAAAAACCCCGCAGTAATCATGCTTTCAGTCCATTTCAAGTTTGATTTTGACGTAACATAAAGTAGTGATATATCTAACTGGGTGATCTGTTTACTTACTTTTCGATTAGTTTTCCGATTGACGCCATCATTTGTTCAGTCAAACCTACGCGCGGAACGCGCACGTCAACGAGAGGCGGGATTTATCGCACAAACCAATCATATCCAATCATAACCAATTACATCCAATCATAGCGCGATGGAGACATTGCCTCCTCTCACGTGACTTTCCCCCATTCATTCTCAATTACCCCCCACAAAACCCACCGCACGCCGGGGTTCTGATGATTTTCTATAGATTCCTATGAGAGGAAAGGGAGGCATGACTCCTCTGTGTAACTTTACCTGCGGGTGTCGCTGTTGGGCAGTGTTCCTTAAGAAATACGCGTGACTTGCGTTCTTTTTAATGTCATAATTTGTAATATTTGTGTTGTTTTATATGTAGTATGGATTATTTTCTCATCCTATTTTTTTGAGGAGGCACTGCCTCCCTTGCCTACTCGGAGGAAACGCCCCTGGTACATTCCCATACCATCAATGCGACAGAATTTTTTGCTAAGCGACAGTGAATAAGAAGAAGAATCTGAAACGGACCTACTGTCCGATTTTTTTCATTTTTTTTTTTTTTTAAACAAACAAATCGCATTAAAAAATAGGACCTTTGTGTTGGTGTGAACAGACCTTACATCTATGGCATCTCATTGTTCAAAATGTGATCACACACTTATAGTAACAACCTTGAATTAGTTTGTCACCATTAACATACAGTGCAAGTATTCCCCAACTTTTGTCAGCTGAACCTAGGCCTAATATATTTATTTGAAGTACTCGCTGATATTTTGTTAATTCTATACTAATAATAAATAATAAAATTAAGTTCACAGTTGATGTCGGTAAATGGTCACATGCCATGCAGGTAAACAAATAAAATATTTTATTTGCATTTTTTTAATTATTCATTTTAACTTTAAATTTAAGATTTAATTACTTAATAGCTTTTTATTAAACCCTGTGCAGTTCCATCAAGAACCTCAGCCTGGGAAACCCTGATGTAATGTAATATTTAATGCACTTATTGTTGTTGGTAACAGTCACGAATACGGCTCCCGCGGCTCTTCATCCCGGCCGCCGGAGGGAGCCGTCACCGGGATATTGACTTTTTACTATCTGGACTACATTACCCATAGGCCCGCATTCCTGGGACTGATTGCGCACACACCTGCACTACATCACACTCACTCCATAAAACACTCACACACGCAGCCATGCACCGCGAAGTCTTGATTTGCCTTGGAGATCATTTCTGAGCGTTTTCCTGTGGACTGTTACTTTGTTATCGATTGGACTGCCTTCTCTGTGTGAACCTTTGCTGCCGACCCTGATCCTTGCCTGTTCCCTGGACTCTGTTTGCTTGCTGCCTGCCACGATCCCTGCCTGTTGTAAGACCTTGATTCATTGCCGCCTGTCTCGACCCAAGCCTGTCCCTGTTTATGCTTCTGCTTTGTCCCTGTTTGTACTGTGCTGTTTATCTTATTAAAGACGCTGCAAATGGATCCTCACGGTCTTGACCCATCATTACAGAAGACTTCGCCATCAAACGATCCAGCAGCACTCATGCAAATCTCCACCAAGCTTTCAGCACAAGCCAGCCAACTCGCAGTACACCAGCACCAGCTGAATCGTCTCACCTCGCTCACAGAGGAACTAGTGAAAACCCTGCAAAGCCTCCGCTTCACCTCTCCCGAAGCCGCCATGCCATCAACTCCCGCCACTACGAGTCAGACGATCACGCCATCACCAGTCAACCCACGCCTCGCTCTGCCCGAGAAGTTCGACGGTTATCCTGCCAAATGTAAGGGCTTCCTGTTACAATGTTCTCTGTTTGTTAAGCAACAACCATCCTTATACTCCACGGAGATCAGCCGCATATCCTTCGTGTGTTCACTACTCATGGGCAAGGCGTTAGACTGGGCCACGGCGGTGTGGAGTGAGGACAGCTCGGTGTTCCCCACTTTCTCAGCATTTCTCCAAAGCTACAAGGAGGTGTTTGAACATCCAGAGGGCGGTAAGAGTGTTGGTGATCAACTGCTCACACTAACCCAAGGAAAGTCCACGGCCGCAGAGTTTGCTCTACAGTTTCGCACACTGGCCGCGCAAACTAACTGGGTGGAAGACCCACTGAAACTCCTCTTTCGCAAAGGCCTGAATCTTGAGCTTCAAGCTGAACTGGCATGCCGTGACGAGGGTCGGTCATTAACCTTATTCATCGAGTTGGCCATTCACATTGATAATCTCCTTCACTCCTGCCGACCGCTCCGTCCCCTCGCCACCAACGCAACCAGCACGACCACTCCCGAACCCATGCAACTTGGATATACCCCACTTCAACCAAAGGAACAAGAGAGAAGACGACAAATGCACCTATGCCTTTACTGCAGACAGGCTGGTCACATTAAGATAAACTGCCCTATCAGACCCAACGTCTCCAACCCCAGATTGGTGAGTTCAAGTTACCCATCTAACTGCATAAGAATACCCATCCAAATCACTTGTAACGGCCGGGTTGTGTCCACTCACGCACTCCTAGACTCCGGGGCTGCCGGAAACTTCATATCAGATGCTTTCATCCAAGAACATGACATCCCGTTAACAAACTGTCATTCCCCGTTAACAGTGGAGGCGCTTGACGGAAAGCCCATAGGAGAAGGAAGGGTGTCACATATCACTTCAGAGCTCGATCTGCAAGCCGGGGCTCTTCACAGAGAACAGATTCGCTTCTACGTCATTCATTCACCCAATAACCCCATCATCCTTGGCCTGCCCTGGTTACGTACACATAACCCTGTCATTTCTTGGAAGGAGGGTCAAATCATCCAGTGGGATCCCGCCTGTCGTCAACGCTGTTGTTGCCCAGTCCTACCACTCACCATTCACACCATAACCGTCATTGAGGCCCCAGTTGATCACGAATCAGTCATTCCTGCCGAATACAGCGACCTGGCCCTAGCTTTCAGTAAATCCAAGTCCACCGAACTGCCCCCACATCGCTCCAGTGACTGTGCGATTGATCTACTGCCTGGAACGACACCACCCAAGGGACGAATTTTCCCTCTGTCTCAACCTGAGGAGGAAGCTATGAAGTCATACATTGAGGGAGAACTAGCTAAAGGATTCATTCAACCTTCTACCTCTTCCGCCTCATCAGGGTTCTTTTTCGTCAAAAAGAAAGATGGCAGTCTCTGACCCTGAATCGACTATCGTGGTCTCAATGACATCACCATAAAGTTCAGGTACCCACTACCACTAGTACCAGCGGCTCTCGAACAACTTCGTCAAGCCCAATATTACACCAAGTTAGACCTCTGGTGTGCTTATTATCTGATCCGCAATCGAGCAGGTGACGATCAACATGCGCAATCCCAGCAACATGTCCGCCTAACCGCACATTCGTTCCTGTGCATCTCCGAGACAAATTATTGCACCAGGTTCACAATTTCCCCAGTTCCGGCCATCCGGGCATCACAGCCACTCTCCAGCTCCTTCAAAACCAGTTCTGGTGGGAGACCATGCTCGCTGACGTCACCACCTTACTCAATAACTGTACTGTCTATCAAACCACCAAAACGTCACACCAAGCTCCGGCCGGTCTTCTTCAACCACTTCCCATTCCTCAACGCCCCTGGTCCCATATCGCAATTGACTTCATCACCAACCTACCTGAGTCCCAGGGAAACACCACCATCTTCACGGTCATTGGTCGCTTCTCTAAAGCCTGCCATCTCCTGCCACTACCCAAACTTCCCACCGCGTTAGAAACTGCTGAACTCCTGTGCAACGCAGTCTTTCGCTTCTACGGATTACCTGAAGACATAGTATCCGACAGAGGACCCCAATTCACCTCCCGCGTCTGGGCCGCCTTCTTTAAACAACTCAATGTCAACATCAGTCTCACATCTGGATACCATCCTGAATCCAACGGGCAAACGGAACGCATGAACCAGGAACTGACACGGTTCCTATGCACCTACTGTAATCGGAATCAGGCCGACTGGAGTCGTTACTTGATGTGGGCTGAATACGCACAAAATTCACTATGAAAACCTGCCACTGGCATCACACCATTTCAGTGCGTTCTGGGCTTCCAACCTCCGCTCTTCCCATGGTCTGGCCAGCCGTCAGATTTACCCTCAGTCACTGAATGGATGCGTCAAAGTGAGGAGACCTGGGAGTCAGCACACCACCACCTACAGCGGGCTGTGAGATGTCAAGAGCACCAAACCAATCGCCATCGACGACCCAATCCTCGCTACGCTGTTGGGCAATGGGTATGGTTATCCACCAGGGATCTTCGCCTCCAACTTCCATGTCGCAAACTCAGTCCCAGGTTTGTAGGGCCTTTTCAAATTTTAAAACAAATTACTCCTGTGTCATTCCGTCTAGAGTTGCCTGCTAATTATCTCATTTCTCCCACTTTCCATGTGTCGTTGCTGAAACCCTCCGGGGGACCGAGAGAGGATCCTTCGGGAGCCGAAGCCCGCAACCCCCCACCCATGATCATCGAAGGCGAGGAGGCTTATCAAGTTCGAGATCTACTCGACTCTAGGCACCGGGGTGGTAGACTGCAATGGGGGGGGGCTCTGTCATGAATACGGCTCCCGCAGCTCTTCATCCCGGAGAGAGCCGTCACCGGAATACTAGAGTTTTTGCTTCAACATGATGTAAAAATTATCCTGCCTACTCGTTCATATAAAACAATATATTGATTTAGATTTTGTAAGACACTTTTTGTCAAGAAACACAGTATGCGTGGAGGTGTGAATCATTATGAATAATGGGTCATTTACACCTGAGAAGACAAAATAATCGCATAATGAGCTGTAATGACTTGCATAATATTGAGGTTTTTCAGTCAGGTAGGCTGTGAAAAAACCCTCTGTGATCATGTCTCAAGCTCATCATTGTGTATATCAAACATACAGAAAAAAAACAGCAATACTGTGAAATATTATTACAATTTAAAATAATGGTATTCTATGATATACTTTACTTTTCTAGTGTCTGAACAATTATGTTACCTCTATGGCATTTCATATAGCCTTTTAGCTTAAAAGCATGCACATTTGGAGAAATATTGATGGATTCTCATATGTTTGTCAATTTTCTATACAGAGGAGTAATATTTATCGCATATTTATTGTCATCACTATGAATGCTGGATAATGTGTTTTCAATTCATACTTGCAGCCGGAGGGCGTTCTGTGCACATTTAGTCCACAAATTAGGACAGGTCATGTGGCATTCCAGGAACTAACGGCATGTCTTCCAGTGGTCTCTAACCATGGCTTTAACATAAAGATAAACACTTTTCAAGACAATAAATACATGATTGAGATGCTGTATGCGTGTATTGCCTCAGAATTTGCGTCTGAATAACGCTGGCTCCATGGGCATGGCCTCATTAGCGATAATGAGCTGAATCATGGGCGTCTGACATGTCTCTTTTCATACAGATTACATAAACACAGAATATTTGTTTTGATTTGACTTACACGATTTAAAACCTGACATTTCAACGTTTCTTTAGACATCAGATTGGACTTCGTTCAGAGGTAGACAAGAGATCACGCATCATGTTAGTTTTCTTTATTTTTCAAAAAGCACAACATTTTGTTTTTACTCTGAGTGTACACAAACAATGACTGAGTATTTTGAGTCTCATTTACACTGGTAAGAAAAAAAACGAGGTGGTATCGCCGGCGTGACTGCCAACCCGAGGGAGTTAAACTGACAGAGTGTGTCTGCTTCCCGGACATTGCTAGGAAGACTGTTCTAAAGTTTAGGTGCTAAACAGGAAAAGGATCTACCGCCTGCGGTTGATTTTAATATTCTAGGTATTATCAACTGGCCTGAATTCTGAGATCGCAATAGACTATAATGCATGAAGGAACAAGCTCACTCAGGTACTGGGGAGCTAAACCATTTAATGCTTTGTAAGTAATTAGCAAGATTTTAAAATCTATACAATGTTTAATAGGGAGTTAATGCAGTGTTGATAGAACCGGGCAAATATGGTCATACTTCCTGGTTCTAATAAGAACTCTAGCTGCTGTGTTTTGTACAAGCTGTAGTTTATCAAGCGAGCAGGGCAACCACCCAGTAGAGCATTACAGTAATCCAGCCTTGAGGTCATGAACGCATGAACTAACTGTTCCGCATTTGTCATAGAGAGCATATGTTGTAGTTTAGATATATTTTTAAGATGGAAGAATGTGGTTTTACAGATGCTAGAAATGTGGCTTTCAAATGAAAGATTGGTATCAAAGAGCACACCCCAGTTCCTAACTGATGACGAGGACTTGACAGAACAGCCATCAAGTGTTAAACAGTATTCTAGGTTATTATGTGCAGAGGTTTTGTCCAATAGTTAGAATCTCTGTTTTTTCATCCAATCATCCAATTTTTATGTCAGCTATGCATTCCGTTAATTTTTTGAATTGGTAAGTTTCATCAGGGTGCAAAGAAATATAAAGCTGAGTATCATCAGCATAACAGTGAAATGTTACACCATGCTTCCTAATGATATTTCCCAAGGGTAGCATGTACAGAGTGAAAAGCAACGGTCCTATTACTGAGCCTTGTGGAATTCCATTTTGAACTTGTGATGAATTCTATTCAAAAGAATGTTGTGGTTGATAGTGTCAAATGCAGCACTAAGATCCAGTAACACTAGTAGAGAGATACAACCCCGATCTGATAAGAGCAAATTGTTTGTAACTTTTAAGCCGTCCCAGTACTATGGTATAGTCTAAATCCTGACTGGAAATCCTCACAGATACCATTTAATTCTAATAAGGAACATAGTTGTGATGATACTGCCTTTCTAGTATTTTTGACAGAAAAGGTAGAATGAAGATCGGTCTATAAAAGACTAATTCTCTAGGATCAAGTTGTGTTTTTTTTAATAAGAGTTTTGATAATAGCAAACTCAAAAGTTTTCAGTATGTATCCTAGTGACAAAGATGAATTAATGATATTAAGAAGAGGATCTATGACCTCTGGAAGCATCTCTTTCAGTAGCTTAGTCAGCATAGGGTCTTGCATACATGTTGTTGATTTCGATGATTTAACACGTTTAGATAGTTCTTCTTCTCGTATAGCAGTGAATGAATGTAATTTTTCCTCAGGGATACTGCAATGCACTGTCTGAAACGACACTAGTAGACAGTTGCATGGTTATAATTATAACTAGTCTAATATTGTCAATTTTGCAAGTAAAGAAGTTCATAAAGTCATCACTGCTGTGCTGTTTGGAAACACCAGAAGTTGAAGCTTTATTTCTCGTTAAATTAGCCACTGTATCAAATAAATACTTTGGGTTGTGTTTTTCTTCTAAGAGATTTGAAAAATAAGCAGATCTAGCAGTTTTTAAGGCCTTTCTGTACTCAAACATTCTCTCTCTCCATGAAATGCGAAAAACTTCTAGTTTTGTTTCCACCTGCGCTCCATTTTTCTGGCTGCTCTCTTGAGGGCCCGAGTGTTCTCGTTGCACCATGGTGTTGGACTAATTTCTTTAATTTTCTTTAAGTGCAAAGGAGCAACTGATTCTAGTGTGCTGGAAAAGAGAGAGTCACTAGTTTCTGTTGCAACATCGAGTTCTTCTAAGCTATCTGGTATGATAAGGCGATGAAACTGATCAGGAAGATTATTTATGAAGCAATCCTTAGTGGTAGAAGTGATAATTCTATCATAGTTGTGGCAGTTTTGCAACCTTGGCTAAATGTAGTATACACGAGACTAGATAATGATCTGAGATGTCGTCACTCTGCTGTAGAATTTGAATGGCATCAATATTAATTCCATGTGGCAATTTTAGATATTATGACAATATTAGACAATAATAGAAGTATGATTATGACAATAAGTGGGTCCTGACACATGTTGTCTAATAGAGTTTAGAATATCTGTAAATCCCAATCCCAGTGCGTCTTTTTCATTATCTACATGGATATTAAAAAACAACAACAATTAGGACTTTATCTGCAGCCAAAACTAACTCCGATAGAAAATCACCAAATTCTTTGATAAAGTCTGTATGGTGCCCTGGTGGCCTGTATACAGTAGACAGCACAGATGTCAAATGGGATTTGCCACTTACATTACATAACCTTACATGAAGCACCATCCTTACGAATAAATTATATTTGAAAGACTTTTGAGTACTACTGAAGATATTACTATAAATTACAGCAACACCTCCCCCTTTGCCTTTAAGACACAGCTAGTGTCAATCATTTTATAGTTGAGAGCTGGACTCATTTAAAATAATGTAATCCTCTGGTTTTAGCCTGGTTTTTAGCCTGGTTTAGCCTGTTTTTAGCCACAGCACATCTAGATTATTGATAATTTACAATAAGTGCTATATTATCTACTGCTATGGAGAGAAAATGCTATAGAGAGAAAATGCAAGAAGAAGCGTGAGAAAGTGAGACCTCACTCCCGTCTCCTGGGCATGTCTGGAAACCTAGCAACCAGTCATTCAGGGCTCTCTTGGATAACTACCCAGCTGCCAAGGTGCATCTGTGTAGCAGGGTGGCTCAAGCTTAAAGGGTTAGTTCACCCAAAAAAGAAAATTCTGTCATTTATTACTTACCATCATGCCGTTCCACACCCGTAAGACCTTCGTTAATCTTTGGAACACAAATTAAGATATTTTTGTTAAAATCCGATGGTTCAGTGAGGCCTTCATAGGGAGCAATGACATTTCCTCTCTCAAGATCCATAAAGGTACTAAAATCATATTTAAATCAGTTCATCTGAGTACAGTGGTTCAATATTAATATTATAATGCAACAAGAACATTTTTGGTGCGCCAAAAAAAAACAAAATAACGACTTATAAAGTGATGGCCGATTTCACAACAATGCTTCAGGAAGATTCTGAGTGTTTTGAATCAGTGTATCGAATCTGCTGTTTGGAGCGCCAAAGTCACGTGATTTCAGCCGTTAGCAGTTTGACACGCGATCTGAATCATGATTCAGTACACTGATTCATAATGCTCTGAGTCTTCCTGAAGAAGTGTTTTGAAATTGGCCATCACTAAATAAGTCATTATTTTGTTTTGTTTGGCACACCAAAAATATTCTTGTCACTTTATAATATTAATATTGAGCCACTGTACTCACATGAACAGATTTAAATATTTTTTTAGTACCTTTATGGATCTTGAGAGAGGAAATGTCATTGCTCCCTATGAAGGCCTCACGTAGCCATCAGATTTCAACTAAAATATCTTAATTTGTGTTCCAAAGATGAACGAAGGTCTTACGGGTCTGGAACGGCATGAGGGTAAGTAATAAATGACAGAATTTTCATTTTTGGGTGAACTAACCCTTTAACCAAGTCCAGTGATAGAGAGGCTGACGTGGTGATTAAAAACAGTAATGCCTGGCAACCGTTCTACCTGTGGCTCAGTCAGAAGCGCATAAAAGAGATATCAGACTGTCTAATGGCACAGTCATCTTATTGTTTCTTTGTTGCCATGGTGTGTTTGAAAGAAAAGAGCCAACGTTCTTCTCCTGTCCTCCATTGAACTGCCTCATAATAACACACAAGTGGTCAGTTGCGCTGATAGACGCTTGTAGCACAATTAGCATGAGCACATGCTTGATTAGAGACTGATGAATGTAGTTGACTGCCTTTTTGTGGTTCCAAAGTATGACACATCGATCAGCCTGCTGTCTTTGAATTGATTTAGATATCACTGACATTGACATTTTTGTTTTCAATGGAGATCACTTGTTCTCAGGCAACCTTATTGATTATGGGCTTCTTTGTGGAACGCTTGGTCAGCTGGTGACGTTCTAGTGCTGGTGGTCATGGCATTTAATGGTACAAAATATTGTAACATGACTGTAAATTGAGTTATTCTGTCAGTTAGCATAATTACAGAGTAAAACATTTTTTATCCTACATCTTTGGATATCAGATGTGTTTTTACATATGTATTGCTATAAATCCATAAACTTTGTCCATAAATATAATAAATAAAAAAGTTATGTTGTTAGCACTGCCCCTGCCAATGTTTCCAAAAACCTCTACCAAAATGTTTTGCCACATTCATTTTTGAAAGTAAATTGTTTTCTTATATTTATTCTTAATACTAGGCCTTTCAAATTCAAGCTTATTTGATTCATGTAATTCTGAATAAACCAAGCAACACTTTAGTCATAGGTCACCTACACTTTAATAATATTCCTCTTATTATTTCTTTCTATTTTGTAATTTTGATACAATTATTGATTTTATTTTTCATGAAGTAAAACTGTCAGAAGATGAGTGGTTTTGTGTTAAATTGTTATTTTGTGCAATTTTCTCTTTATTATTTTTCTGTGCCAAAATATTTTCTGTTCATTTTATTGCCTTCTGTCATTTAAAGGTCCCATGACATGCTACTTTTTGGATGCTTTTATATAGGCCTAAGTGGTCCCTAGTACTGTATCTGAAGTCCCTTTCCTGAAATTCAGCCTTGGTGCAGAATTTCAGCCACTACAAGCCAGTCCCACAATGAGCTTTCCTCAGGACGTGTCGTTTCTGGGTCTGTAGCTTTAAGTGCTAATGAGGAGGAGAGAGGCCGGGCAAGGTGGAGGGTGGGTGTGGCTTGTGGCCACGGTACCATGCGCTAATGTTGACAATGGATGTATCACAATGGCTTGTAGACACGCAATCGTTCAAGCTTTTCAGTTTGACCCAGAATCTGATCCGGATGGAGAAGCACCGAATGTTGCAACTCAGCGACTACAGCAGGATGACTCCAAATGGTTAGTTTAAAACATTGTGTCTGGATACGGTACTGTAGTTGGTTTATGTATGCTGTTAGTTATTAGGGACTTTAAGCAGCAGCTGCTGATACAACGGCAACGGCATTCTGGCGTTCCATTGCGCATGCGCAAATTTAACTGCTAACGTTACTTCTTGACGTTCTACTGTAACCGTCTACTACGGCAGGGTAGCCGATTTGCCGTAGGCGATAATACGTGACAGACTAGATAAGTAACTGTTATGCTCTATAGTTATGTGGTATTTTAGTTGTATCTGTATGTCATTTAATGCCAACAGCAACCATTCTCTTGCTTTTATTTACATGTAATGTATTGTTTACTATGTCAAATGATTAAATGATCCACGCCATCCTCTTTGTTGTTGCTTAGTGATTTTTGCATTCTTTAGCTACGGCAGTTGACAGTTTACTTCCGGTCGTCGTTGCCGTTCCATCAACAGCTGTTGCTTAAAGTCCCTATCATGTAGCTAATGCTAGCCTACATCGTTGGCTCTTCATGTTGCTCTGATTTGCTATCGTATATATATTATATATATATAATTATCAGCTATAGACACTAACCAGCGCAACTAAATTAGTCAGACCTCTGCCATTATTACAAATACCTTTTCGGATAGGTGCCGTTGTGGAAAATGTGCTACCATGCCAACATCATTTATTTGTTTACATATTTTATATTTCATAAATCTTAAAAGTTTTTACAATCTTATTACAATTACATCAAGCTCTGCAATCTGGAAATGTGGATTTCACGTGGGCCAACAGCAGAACGGTTATCCAAACAACAAAGAACTTGCGTTACAGTATGTGTATTCACACACACTTGATGCTGTCTACCTTTACATTAGCGACAGTAACTGGGCTGTATTGGCCCACGTTGAGGAAACAGTCGTCGGTGAAATGTGTGGCGCAGACATACAAAACTATGGAATGTTCTATTGGTGCATTACCAGCGAAAATAAAATTAACCCACTGTATCTTCATTGGCTCGGATGAAGGAACTAAAAAAATACTAAGGTGTTCATTTGTACATCCAAAAACTGAGCAACTGCCATGCTTTGCTCGTTTACAAGGCATGATGTCTCTCGAGGAAAAAAAATATATATATATATTGTGCTCGAATCTCACTGTAGTACAGGGGTCCCCAAACCTGTTCCTGGAGGGCCGGTGTCCTGCAGAGTTTAGCTCCAACTTGCATCAGCACGCCTTCCTGGAAGTTTCTAGTATGCTTAGTAGGACCTTAATTAGCTGCTTCAGGTGTGTATGATTAGGGTTGAAGCTAAACTCCGCAGAGACACCGGCCCTTCAGGAGCAGGAATGGTGACCCTTGCTGTAGTAGCTCATTTTCTCATGGGCGGGCAAAGCAGAGAAAGGGGACGTAACCTTTCCCCTTATGACGACATATAGGGAAGATTCCAGATTGGGCCGTCTGAGCTTTCATTTTCTCAATTTACCCAGGGCTCGGTTTACATCCATCGCCTTTTCTAGCCCCTGGGGGACCATATGCAGGCTAGGGGAACTCATATTAATGTTAAAAAACCTCATAAAGTAAAATTTTCATGCCATGGGACCTTTAAAGTATAAATCTTGTGGGCTACAAGTAGCACTGTTACTGTTATAGTAACACTGTTAATATTATATATATATATATATATATATATATATATATATATATATAATAGTAAAATTAAGAACTTTTGACTAAAATGTAATGTTGCAGTTTTCTACTGATCATATTTTGCTTGTGATATCTTGGTAACTGTAACGTTCAGGCTGAGGAAGAAGACAATGCGAAAGTAGCTGAACTGATATATATATAATATGAGTGAACTTAATGAATAAAACAAGGATCTAGGTATGTGAAATCAATGAAAAATGAGTAACCATGACAACGAATCAAAACACTTAAACTAAGCTGTGTTCGAAATATCCCCCTATACCCTCATTCACTATTCCCTACATTAGTCCACTAATATAGTCCATTTGAAGGAGTGAATGAATACGAGTGAGCGAATTCGTACACTGAGTGCGCCGGAAGGCCTGCCACTTTTGCATAGGTTGTGCTTGCTGTTTAATAATCATTTGAAACTTAGCAAACTGGCAGCTCCATAATGAAAACATTTTTCTTGAACTCTGCTGTGGAAACTATGTACAACCCTTAATTAAACAATTTAATAATCAATTAAAAAGGAATTTATACCTGTATGATATTACACTGTAGCCACAATGGACCAGTGGTTTCGAAACAGGATGGATTGAAGATTCAACTGTGGGCGCCATCTTCTGGTGAGACACAGGAATTAATTCGGCATGACCCTCACAGTGTATTATGAGTAATATCTACATCAGTAGAGTGTGCATCAGTTGTATGCTCGTTATTGCGGTGTATTGTGGGATTGAATGAGTCCACTCAATAACACCCACTGTGGCTTCGGACACCACTACAAATGACTGTCCCCTCAAATAGTGCCCTAACTCAGTGTTATGAAATGCTATAAAACCATTTTGTGTTTACTGAGTTTCTCTTCACAGTAAAGAGATCATGTAACAGATATTGATGTGTAAAATGACTTCCACTTAAAGAAGCTCTGCCACACTATTCAAGAGTGCACACTCTAATTGCTTTCAGAGGCATTTAAGAAAAAAGGTGTTTTTCTAGGCTAGTGTCATTGCAGTTGAACATAATTGGGGATTCCATGATGTTGAGGATCAAAAGGGAAAGAATTACCCTCTCCTTTAAAAAGAAAAAATGGTTCAAGAACACAAGCCACACACAACCTAAAGTAGGCCCTTCAGCAGCCACTATACTTCTAACATTTCACTGCTTCAGCTAATGTCTCACCCTTTGATATTAGCAAAGAGTAAAGCTAACTGGCCGAGTGGTTTCCATGGAGATGAAGAGGGTATCTTTGTTAGGGTGACAGCAAATTTAAGGGTGTAAAGTATGTACAGAGAAAAATTCAAGTGCTCGTTTGCAACCCTTCTTCAAATAAGCTATATTGGATTGGAATACTGGCATACTGCTTACTGGATACTGCACAGTATTCACTTTAAAACATAACTTTAATAATAAAATAAAGGGTTTTTATATCTTCTTCATGTGCCTTTTCTGCCATGATATCCAGTGCCTGGTTCTGCATTTGGGGGGTAGTTAGAACTCTACCTCATGGTTTGCTTGTTGGGTGAGGGGCATTGTGGATTATTTTTAATTGTGTATCTGATATACACAAATAATTGTGTATCTGATCTGTCTCAGGAACTACATTTATCATTTAATGTCACAACACTATGTTTGCTGATTGGTTTGAACTCTCCAGTGCTAACAAGCTGTCGACTTGTTTTATCTAGAGACCAGAATATCACAGAGAATTGGGACTGGACTGCTTTGACTTGGCCAATGAGAAACCACCAAAAAGCACTAGCAACCACTATAGCAATGCCCTTACATCAATACAGTGTAAATTATAGGGAGAAATATGTCTGACTGACAGTTGTACTTTAAAACATATATTTAAGGAAAACAAGTTGTCCTTCACATAATCTTAGACAGAATGCAGGTGTGTTGTATAACTTCCATGATGACCTTTGTTGCTTCCTGAGTTACCAGGTTTTGCCAGTTTTGTTTGGAAGTAAAGATTGCATGTCTGAGTGGATGAAGTTAGCATCTCATTAAAAGCGCTGTTCCTCTCTACAGTCGTATTGCAAGTGGTTCATGAATTTGAGTTTGGGGCGGTAATCAAATAAGCATCTCTAGATGCTGTCTCTGGAGAATATCCAGTCATCACTCGGCATGAGAACCTGCATGCTTCCTCTGACAATCAGACTAACACAGGACAATTTCACTCCCAATAGGGGTTTATGTGTGAAAGTGTATAGAAATAATACACCCAAAAATGAAATTTCTGTCATAAATTTGTCTACTCATATCATTTCTAAACCCCTATGCCAGTGGTCGCAATAGGCGGTCCGTGGGCCAAAACTGGCCTGGCGTGCCTGCAGCCAGATTATTTTAAGAGTGGCTGGTTCTGAAATAGATCTTTATCTAGTGGTGCCGTCTAATATTTTCAACATGTCTACACCAGACACGCCGCAACAGCTAAAAGCTGTATACACTAAACACGACAAACCAACCATTGCAAAGAACTTGGACTATGTCAAAAACAGAACAGGGAATCCATTTACTGTCGGGAATGTGTTGTCACGCCGCATCCAGTGTAAAGAATCATTATAATGGGTTCTATTATCTTTTGTAGCGTCGCACCATGCCGCTCACATCTGGTGTCGGTGTTATTTTCTTTGAAAACAGCAACGACTTTGTTGCAGATAAGACACACCGGCTTTGCATTCACAAAACTAGATGAACGCATAGTTGTCTTTCCATTCTTCTTTGCATGCCCTATTTTCGCTGTCAACTTTCCTCTTTAGACTCTTTGATAGTGCCATTTTATAGTTTTATAGTGTACATCCAGCACGCAAACAATAAAAAAAAATGCAGTTTAGTGTGTGAGGATGCCAAGGAATAATTGTAAGTGTAAAAGTAGGCTACGTCAAATAATTATTACATTAAGTTAGGCTCCATTGTGTAACAAGCAAATTAAAATGTTACACATTTGTTATTCACAATATGGAAAGAGGAAATAAAACATAGTCCGTTAAGAGCATGACTCACACATGCCATTAATGGGCTTATCCATGCTATTTTTATTCATTCCGCATCTTAAACATATGTGTGTTTTAGCAAGGCATCTGTGTTGCAAGTTGGTGAATGAAGATACTTGCCAGGTTACACAGGTGGCACTACCCTGCTTTATTAATTTATCCAGTGTAAAACCCAGAAACCACCAAACAAATGTGGCTTTTTGTTAATGACTGTCCTACTACAGGATTTAACACAGAATAACAGCTCAATACCAGTTACAAAAGACACTGTAACATTTTTTTTTTTTACAGGCAGTTCTAGTTGCATTTTTCAGTTAATTTCTTAAATTATCCTTTGACTATGTTCTCGCCCACCATCTAATGGCGAATTTTTTTTGGCCCGATGCTAAACTTAATTGCCGACCCCTGCCCTATGCCTTTATTTTTTTCTTTCTCTATATCTCAGTACTTGTGATTTTTTTCTGTTTTAAGGTCTTTGCTACTCTTATTAAATGTTTGAAATCAATTTAATAAACATCTTTGTCTTGGAATGAAAAAATTGGAATGTCCAAACGATACACTTGAATTTCATGAATTTAATAATAAACCTTAAAATATTCCATACGTTTTCTAAATGTAATATAAAATGTAAGTGTTTGAGCGCAGTTTACAGCCAAAGATGCACATCAGTGTTAGTAAATGTAGCAAACTACCACTGGTAGTACCAATGGTAGGAAACTACCATTTCTCAGTTTTGCTTCTTTCTGGTGCAGTTCATATGTTTTGGAGTGTAAAAAAGAGCTTTAATTTAATCTATAAATTTAATACCATCCATTCACAAATCTACTATGAATCCATTTTAGCTCTCAAATCTCATTTAATCAATTTAATGGCTGTCAGTGTAAATGAGGCGTTAACAGGGAAAGAGGTATTTTCTCGTAATAGGTGAGTCATTCTTGTTGTTGATGCAGGTCTACATGTTGACGTAAATATGTATTTATATTTGTGCTTCCAGAGGGCCCAGTGATCTGGCGCATGGTGACCTACCCCCCGGCTCGCCGTGCTCTCATTGTGGGTTGTGGACTCCAGATGTTCCAGCAGCTTTCTGGCATCAACACGGTCATGTAAGACTCCTTCTCAATTCTTAGCTCAATTCTCAGGTATTCTTTGAATCTCAACTCTAATCAATAAGCACCAACTGAAGTACTATTGTCAAGTCTGTTTTTTGTTTTTTTTTAGAGGCCATTTTGTATAGTTTTTTAGCATTTCACTTGTAAAACAAGTAATAATGCCAATCAAGGTTTCTTGGATGTTTCAAAACATATATTTAGCTGCCTTGCTGTCTACATAGGCAACTACCTTGTAAGGAATCATCTTATTATTTAAATTGAATAAATTGAATTTAAAGTGATTGATGTGGAACACATTTGCTACACTGTGACAGACCCTCACGATTAAATACTGTAAATAATTTTTGGTACTGTGCCTTTAAAACTTTTATATGTAAATAATTCATCAAAGCGGGTCAAGCTGCTGAAAAGATGTATATTTAAACATGGTTGGCCATTTGTTAATATGTTGTGATGTCATAATCATAAAGATTTTGGAATGTAATTTTGCAGTTTAGTTTCAATAATTGGTATAATTTCAATAACAGTATGTCTACAAAGTACAATTTTCAAAACAACAAAAAATATAACTTAATTTAAATATGTCCCCTTGAAAAATGCCACACATAGATGTTATTTTATGTAGGACAGACTGTTTCATAACTGATTCAAAGTTCAGAAGTTGTTTATTCACATTTACAGATGCGACTATGCCTTTAATTCTCATTTTAGCTGCATTTCAATGGATGCCTTTCTAACGTGTGATTTCCTCTTCGTGATCTCTTGTCTTTTTCGCTCCTTATGCACTGACTATTTTTCAAGCATCGTAAACAATCTCGGAATGTGTGCTGTTGCTAAGCAACCCCTCATGGCAAAATGAGAAGTGTTTATGGGAGGAAGAGGGGAAAATTATGTGACTGGGTGTTTACTTCTCAGCTGTCATTTTGGAAGATGACAGGTCATGACAGATGGATCCTAAAATGACATTCTCGATCAATCAAACACCTTCATTCTTATCCTTCTGTCGCTGTCAATCACTCTGTCCAAAGCAGGTTTAGATAGACAGTATAGCAGTTAAAACTGTCAGGTACACTCACACACACATATACATGAAGTAGTATTTGTATGGTTTAACCTGATGTGCTATTTTGTATTTACCCATAATCCCCTACTCCTCAATCGTACTTGCACTGTCAGATGTCAATCCTTTGTACACAGGAAGTCTTGTTCTGGGATGTGTTATCTGTCAAGCTTAACCTCTGCAAGTAGTATTTGTCAATACCTCTCATGGTGCAAATGTCTTGGGGGACCTCTGCCGATTTTATGTTAGACAGAAAAAAATTGATTTGGTTCAGACAAGCATGCAGCCAAATCTTGCACCGTTATATGTTACTATTGACTCCCAAGGGAGAGAGACACTTTTTGCCTTCATAAAACCATCATTACAGCATTTACCAGCAGAACCCCACTGTCTTATTATCTATATTGTTATTGTTATCTATATTGTTAACTAAAACTATTAAAATAATTTTCGTTAATTGAAAAAAAGTTTAAATAAAATAAAGTTTAAATATTGGATGAAAAAACATAAACTTAAAGGCACAATATGTACGATTTTTGGATTCAAAAACCACTTGAACAGTGTTATATATTTTATTGACTTGTGTACTTACATTATCACAGATGTTTCCAAGAATGTTTGAATCCAGAGAAATAAATAACTTTAACAAGGACATGGACCGTGAATCAGTGACATCATACCTGCATTACCCTCGATTTTTCAGAAACAATATATCAATATATTATATATTAAATATATATATATATATATATATATATATATAAGATATATACAATGTTTTAATAGACAAGGGAACAACTGTTTGGTTACATTTATAGACAGAAAACTAATCATTGTTATATAGCTCAACACGTTTAGTCTCGTTCCGCTCCCACAGCACTCGGCCCTGCTCTGCTTCATACTACAGTAACATTAATAATCTCATCCATGAACATGATTTCTGTGTCGTCCCGAGTCTTTCCACTGGCTGAAGATGACATCTCCCATGATTCCGCGCTCAGTCTTGGCGTCATCAAACTACGCCTTTGTTTTGAATAGGTGACCTCTTGCAGTGAAAAAATTACATATTGTGCTTTAAAATAAAATAAAACATGTTTAAGGACCAAATTCACTAATACAATCAATAAAGCTAAATAAAAATAACATAAATATAAAAAATGAAAAAAGCATAAAACAAATTACATGAAATACATTAAATAAAAATCTAAAAATTAAACTATTTATACGTGTGTGTTTGTGTGTATATATTATATATATATATATATATATATATATATATATATATATATATATATATATATATATATATATATATATATATATATATATATATATATAAGGGCTGTCAATCGATTACAATTTTTAATCTAATTAATTACATACTCTGTGATTAATTAATCTAAATTAATCGCATACATAATTTTTGCTGTGAAATTATTAAATAGTTTAATTCGTCTTCGGTGGTGACAGACATGGTCATCCACACAAACAGTAAAAAGTGCCCTACCCACGTGATTTGCAAGCCAGATACTGACAATAATGTACCCGTTGTTACAGATCCCGTGTTCCCCTGGACTCCATTTCCCAATATCCTCCTGTTCTCCACACCTGCACCCACTTCCTCGTCATCTCCCCATCTTCATGGATCACCTGCACCTGGACTCTCTCATTAGCACACCCTTTATAATGCACTCACTCCCTGCACTCCTGGTCTGTCCTGAATGTTAATCTTAGATGTGTGTACGTATTATTTCTCTTACGTGTATATTAAAGACTCGTGATTGTGGATATCCGTGTACTGCCTCATCCATACGCTAGCACGCGTAACAGAAGGACAGACCAAAACCGCTGGACATCCACATCATCAAGATGGGTCTTCTCTTAGTTCTTGTACCCCCAACGGTTCGCAAGGCAGAGGCTCCAACTCTTCTTCAACCTCCTACTTCAGTAGCAGAAAAGCTCATCGGGCTCTTCCAGATTGGACGTTCACTGGAGAGGTATGTGGAGGAGTTCGTAGAGCTAGCTTTTCTGACTAACTGGTCTGATGCACGTTTAATCACCCTGTTTCTGGATGGACTGGACGAGAACACTATCCGTTTTTATGAACCTGAAGATTATTTTTCCCTGAACGAAACCATTAATCTAATATTATATTTAAACGGATCTAGTTTCTATTGTGATGAGGTTCAGGATATGTGTTCATCTCGTCCAGTCTCTCCTGAAACACGGGTGGCCAGGCCAGTTGGTCAGCCTGCGTCTCCCTCCGCATATCCCTCCAGTGAACTGATTTCCTGGTCAACGCTGGACCCACACTCCTCAATTGGGTCCAGAAAGCAGCGGAGGAGGAAGCAGCCCGCTCCAGTCTCTCCAGAGCCCGCTCCAGTCTCTCCAGAGCCCGCTCCAGTCTCTCCAGAGCCCGCTCCAGTATCTCCAGAGCCCGCTCCAGTATCTCCAGAGCCCGCTCCAGTATCTCCAGAGCCCGCTCCAGTATCTCCAGAGCCCGCTCCTGTATCTCCAGAGCCCGCTCCAACCCTGTGCGAGCCGCCAGATCTGGACTGGCTTATTGACTTTTTTAACGAGCCCTCAGCTCCAGCCGCCGCCTACGAGCCCTCAGCTCCACCTGCCGCCGACGAGCCAGCCGCTCCAGCCGCCGACGAGCCAGCCGCCGCCGAGCCAGCCGCTCCAGCCGCCGACGAGCCAGCCGCCGCCGAGCCAGCCGCTCCAGCCGCCGCCGCCGAGCCAGCCGCTCCAGCCGCCGCCGCCGAGCCAGCCGCTCCAGCCGCCGCCGCCGAGCCAGCCGCTCCAGCCGCCGCCGCCGCCGAGCCAGCCGCTCCAGCCGCCGCCGCCGAGCCAGCCGCTCCAGCCGCCGCCGCCGAGCCAACTGCTCCTATGAACTGTGTTATTGAAGTCTCCAGCCCTAAGACTGTTTTCCCTCCCTGCCTCCCTCTCCCGCCTCCTCCCATTTATGTTTACACTGAACCTTCACCTCAAGCCCCCTCGCCCAGATCTCCACGCCTCAAAGTCTACGGCCCCTGACCCTCCATGGCTGCCTTCGGCCCCTGACCCTCCATGGCTGCCCTCGGCCCCTGACCCTCCATGGCTGCCCTCGGCCCCTGACCCTCCATGGCTGCCCTCGGCCCCTGACCCGCCATGGCTGCCCTCGGCCCCTGACCCGCCATGGCTGCCCACGGCCCCTGACCCGCCATGGCTGCCCACGGCCCCTGACCCGCCATGGCTGCCCACGGCTCCTGACCCGCCATGGCTGCCCACGGCTCCTGACCCGCCATGGCTGCCCACGGCTCCTGACCCGCCATGGCTGCCCACGGCTCCTGACCCGCCATGGCTGCCCACGGCTCCTGACCCGCCATGGCTGCCCACGGCTCCTGACCCGCCATGGCTGCCCACGGCTCCTGACCCGCCATGGCTGCCCACGGCTCCTGACCCGCCATGGCTGCCCACGGCTCCTGACCCGCCATGGCTGCCCACGGCTCCTGACCCGCCATGGCTGCCCACGGCTCCTGACCCGCCATGGCTGCCCACGGCTCCTGACCCGCCATGGCTGCCCACGGCTCCTGACCCGCCATGGCTGCCCACGGCTCCTGACCCGCCATGGCTGCCCACGGCTCCTGACCCGCCATGGCTGCCCACGGCTCCTGACCCGCCATGGCTGCCCACGGCTCCTGACCCGCCATGGCTGCCCACGGCTCCTGACCCGCCATGGCTTTTGAGCCTGCCCTGGAGACCTCCACTCCAGTCTACTCCTCCCCCTGCTCCGGTTTGAGGTCTCCAGGGCGTCCGCCCTACCGGGAGGGGGAGGTACTGTTACAGATCCCGTGTTCCCCTGGACTCCATTTCCCAATATCCTCCTGTTCTCCACACCTGCACCCACTTCCTCGTCATCTCCCCATCTTCACGGATCACCTGCACCTGGACTCTCTCATTAGCACACCCTTTATAATGCACTCACTCCCTGCACTCCTGGTCTGTCCTGAATGTTAATCTTAGATGTGTGTACGTATTATTTCTCTTACGTGTATATTAAAGACTCGTGATTGTGGATATCCGTGTACTGCCTCATCCATACGCTAGCACACGTAACACCCGTCACTCTCACTGTAATTCTTTCTTGCCCTCTTTGAAAAAGAAAAAAAAGTAGTGATTTTATAGCTTTGTGAGAGAAGATGCTTTTTTGCTAAACCTGAAAAGTATTAAAAAGTAGCATTTAGAAGTTATATTAACTAATAATATAATTTTCTACCATATACAATTGAAAGCACCTAGCTAACAACAACTTGCTTTGTTCTGGTTTCACCTCACTCCATTCTAAACTAACTGATTTTATAGGTAGGCCTAATTTACTACACATTGTCATTTAAATAACCTGAAAATACTGTGTATTATTAAGGCTAATTTTACTAACCACTCTTGCTAAATGAGGTAAGCACACTTATGTTCTCATTTCAGAGTTGTTCGAGTAAATGATTCATTATAGACCGTGTGGACAGATCCATAGACATCATAAGTTGTTGTCATGATTCATTCAAATGAATCTGTTCAAATGAGTCATTAGGTTGCGAATTGGACATTAGCGGACGTTGATTTAGATTATTATGTGTGAGGTAGAGAGAGTGCAAAGACGGTGCTTACTTTGAAGACAAAGAGAGCTCGTGCGCACGAGGGAGGAGCTCTGCTCGTTCTGTCCGTCACGTCAGTGCAGCAGTCTTCTGGTGGCTAGAACGGCTCCAGGTTCGAAGGTCATTACGGAATGGAGTAATCTGCGTTATTTTTTTTAACGTGTTATTATTTCTCAGATTAATTAATCGAAATTAACGCGTTATTTTGACAGTCCTAAAATATATATATATATATATAATTTTATATATAAACTGAGACACACATAGCATTTGATCACTGCATTTACAGAAATCATTTCACTTTTAAGAAGTGTTTTGTCAGCATTGTATATCTAATAAGCTCCTGACAAACAAATTATCTCAGTGAGTCATTTAACCCTGTATTACTGTCTCTGGAAAGCGTTTGTCTTTCAAACATGGCTCTATCACTCTCTCTCCTGTCCACATCTAACTGGTGTGTGTTGAGTGCAAAAAAGAGAATGTAATTTGCTAATTTATTTAGCAATTTTTACCCTTTTAAATTTTAAATTTAACTAAAACTATAAGGACACAAAAAAATGAGCGTCACGTCATTGACCCATATATATATATATATATTAGGGCTGTCAATCGATTTAAAATTTTAATCTAATTAATTACATACTCTGGAAAGCTTTTGTCTTTCAAACATGTCTCTATCACTCTCTCTCCTGTCCACATATAACTGGTGTGTGGTGAGTGCTCTGGCGTCATTGTACTGTGACTGCCGTCGCATCATCCAAGTGGATGCTGCACATTGGTAGTGACTGACGAGAAACCCCTGATATGATTGTAAAGTGCTTTGGGTGTACAGTAGTACATAAGAAAGCGCTATATAAATGCCTCAATTTTTCATTAATTCATAAAATGTGCAAATTCACAATTTTATATTTACATGCAATGTAGTGATTCCACAACTTTTGTTTCAGCTGAACCTCTTTGTCCTAATATATTTACTTAAACTATGCCCTTATATGTTAAGTTAATAAGTTAGATCAATAATAAAATTTAGCCAATAATAAATAATAATTAAAAGTTTGCGGTTTTCTGATGTCAGTTTATGGTCACATGACAGGTAAACGATTAAAAAAAATGTTTAGTTTTATTTTGGTTGTTTTTATTTTAAAATTATTTATTGACAAATATTATTTACTATTTATTAATTATGATTTAATTACTTAATAGCTTTTCATTAAACTCTCAAACTCCTGCAGTTCTTTCACAAATCTCAGTCTGGGAAACTCTGATATAATGTAATATTTAGTGAACTTAAAGTTGTTGATAACAAAGAATGGAATATATTTTCTTTCTATTTGTATTTTATATTAATATGGTACAAAATTTTCCTATTCAAATCAATGTGATAAACATGGCAGGTCAAAAGTAACCTAAAAAGTAATCAAAGTAGTCAGAATACATTACCTAAAATAAGTAATCTAGATTACATTACTAACTGCAATTACTTAATTAATGATAAGCAGCCCCTCCTGAAGGACAAGACCACAGTGTAGGCTGAAGCACTGGCCATGCTGCCGGTATAATTAGCTTGTGCTAATGCTTCCTTCCAATCAGACATTGAACAAGTCTGCTTTCCAGCAAACACTCCACTCCCTAGCCATTATTCACATGCCTTAATTGATAATGTATGTATTTTTTAGCATAAAACATTGTTGTTACTTGCTAATACCAGAGTGCTACCATTTAAACAAATCTCAAGGGTTGTAGAGGAAGCATTCTTGCTGATGTTAGGTAGTTGTTGATTTCTGAGATGGCACCCTGTATGTGCATGTGTGTGTAGCAACTGAGCCTCATCTGTGCCTGCATAAAATGATTAGATTAATTCCTGCTGCTGAAACAGGCAGAACAATCTGGAATCTCTGTGTTTTAATAAAGATGGATGTTCATTATAAACACTCATGGTCATCAGCAATACAGATTGGTTCAAGTGATACATTGTTGGCCTGTTTTTGTTCTTGCTGGCATGGTGTGACTTGTTCCTTGGGTTTGTGACAGTGCTGGCACCATTGGCGCTCTGTGTTTTTGATACGTATGGAGCTGTGCATGATTCATACTTACCAGCTGTGAACCTCCCACAGTGTGTTCACTGACCAGACAAACAAAAAATTGCAAGAGCTTTTTGAAAGTGGCAAGCTCCGATCTGGAGTGTGTTACCCAGCTATGGTTGAAAGATCCATCATTACCAACAGCTCAACTACCGCGATACCACCGCGGTTTTTTTTCTTACCAGTGTGAAAGAGACTCAAAATACTCTGTCAATGTTGCACATAAAATTAAGAGTTATACACCATTTTAATCTGTGGATATCTTTTTTTATTTGTGTACACTCAGAGTAAAAACAAAATGTTGTGCTTTTTGCAAAATAAAGAAAACTAACATGATGTGTGATCTCTCGTCTCCCTCTGAACGAAGTCCAATCTGATAGTTCTCAGAAAATGAACTGTAACTTAGTGAATACTAATCACAAAAAAAGACTTATGTCTAAAAAAAACGTTGAAATGTCAGGTTTTAAATCGTGTAAGTCAAATCGAAAACAAATATTCTCTGTTTATGTAAACTGTATGAAAAGAGAGCCATGTCATAAGTCTGTGATTCAGCTCATTATCCGCTAATGCGGCCACGCCCACGGAGCCAGAGCGATGCAGACGTAAATTCTGAGTCAATGCATGCATTCATCATCTCAATTGTGTATTTATTGTCTTGAAAAGTGTTTTGAATAGCCATAGTTAGCGATCTCTGGCCTCTGTTAGTTCGGTTATTTCCTGGATTGCCTTTTCTTCTTTAGCAGGCATTTGTGGACTAAAGGTGCACAGAGCGCCCTCTGGCTGCAGGTATGAATTGAAAACACAGTATCCAGCGCTCATAGTAATGACAATAAATCCTGAATAAATATTACTCCTCTGTATAGAAAATTGACAAATATATGAGAATCCATCAATATTTCTCCAAATGTGCATGCTTTTAAGCTAAAAGCCTATATGAAATGCCATAGAGGTAACATAATTGTTCAGACACTTTGCATCACAGAAATACATTATATTTTAAAGAATATAATAGAATACCATTATTTTAAATTGTAATAATATTTCACAGTATTGCTGTTTTTCTGTATGTTTGATATACACCACATGATCACAGAGGGTTTTTTTACAGCCTACCTGACTGAAAGAGCTCATTATTATGCAAGTCATTTCAGGTCATTATTATGTCATTCTTTTGTCTTCCCTGGTGAGAATGACCCACTATTCATGATGATTCACGCCTCCACGCATACTGTGTTTCTTGACCAAAGATGTTTTAGAAAATTTAAATCTCTCTATTGTTTTATATGAAAGAGTAGTCAGCATAATTTTTACATAATTTTGAAGCAAAAACTCTAGTCTACAACCTCCAATACCCAGAAGTCTTGTGAACACAGATTTAATATAATTTTTTTGGCCTTATTTCAGTGACTTAAGTTTTTTGCTTTTTCAATAACCATGCATAAACATTATTCCTTAAAAACACAAACATGTACATACATGTTCCTCACATATTATGGTAGCCTAGTTGTGCTGAATACAGTGTAATGACACTTTTGTCATTAATATGTTTATGAACAACTGAAAAAAGCACAAATGTCAGGGCATGTCAAAACTTCTCCAGGCCCCAAATCGGCCTCAGACTCCAGGGGGTTAATAGATCATGTTCTTGGGAACAATAAACAAGCTGACATTCTAAAAAAGTACATTCCATGTGAATTTATTCCATTTCCATATATATATTTTATACATGACAGACAGAAATAATAAAGTGAAGTAGTCCTCAGATGCCATATTCTTGAAGAAATTACATGGAGAAAGCTTGATAATGGTCACGTAATTTAAGTTCCGTGCTTCAGAACTTCCGATGCATCGATGCTCCCTTGTTTTCACGGTGCATTGTGGGACATTTTAGTGAACGTTTCAGTGCCCTGGAAGGATTTTGGGATTGAGACAACCCTTAAAATTACTGACTCCCTGATCAGTGCCCTCACTACTGAACTAGGATTGAGACACACCCTTAGTTTCTCAGCCTTTGTTGGATTACTTTGCCTGTTTGGAATAAACTTCATATTGTATTTTTGATACAGTGCACTTGTTGTGTACTGTAAGAAAAAAGTTTGCAACCCAGCCACTTTGGGCCACCATTGACTTCCATAGTACTTTTTTTCCTACTATGGAAGTCAGTGGTGGCCAAAGCAGCCTGGTTACAAACTTTCTTCAAAATATCTTCCTTTGTGTTCAGCATCAACAATAATGACAAAATTTTCATTTTTGGGTGAACTATCCCTTTAAAGTCAAAATTAAATGAAAATTCAGTAATTCATCCTATCTATTTTGCAAATACATGTTATAGATCTTATTGTGAATGATTCATGCACATATATGATTTTCTTTTGACTTCGTAATGTTTAATAAAAATGTCATTACTAACTAAAGTTTACTTCTTCTCTCTAGTAACAAGGATTTCTCCAAATCGTTTAGTCCACATAAACCCTGCCCCTCCACATGTGACTGCAAGCTTGCAAACATGTTTTTAGTTCAACACCCACATTTCAAAATCTACTCAACAACTGAACGTTAGAACCATATCCCCGCTATGGAAGAAAAGATTTGTTGCTACTTCCATTTCTTCGTAACATTCATTATTACAAAATATTGTTATCAATACATATTTTAATAACTATTTCCTTCTGCCATTATCATTTAATTTACATACTCCTAACTCAGAAAGTTCAGAAAGTCTATCTTTTGTTTGTGTTTGATGTGTTCTTGGGTGCAGATCAGTGTGTGTGTGTATGTATACCATCTGCATAACGAAACAATGTTCGTTTCTTTCATTATTAGTTAGAAATAGGTTAGTCCCCATGGGAGTGTTTCTCTCTCTACCTCTTTTTCTGTCTGTCTCTTTCTTAGCGTCTCCCTCTGTTTTTCTCTCACACACTTCTCACTAGCTTCAGTGCTGTGTACAAGTCCACAGTACCCTAACTGCTCTCAGCCTGTTCTCCATTACATCCCTTCACTACTGTTACATCATGTTTATCATGAAGATGGATGGTGTCTGAGATTCAACCAAACACAGCACATGCAGTCTGTTGCTCCATGAGTCAGTCCGTATGCAAAACCCTTTCAGAATGCTCATTTTATAAAAGAGAGAGAAAAAATGAAACCCTCCAAAAGACTCAAATCTTAGGGTCATCTTTTAAGAAAAAAAAAAAGAACACACAAATTTTTTTAAGAAAACAAAACAAAAAAAATAAAAATAACATTCCTTTTTAAGGTTTAAAAGACAACCTATTTGTTTCTTGCCATGATAGATTGTGAACCTCATTAATGGGTTAATTCACCTTAAAAATGAAAATACTGTCATGATTTACTCACCCTCATGTAGCTCCATACCTTTTTTTTAATATTCTCATCATTTTTGTCCAGTCATTTTGTTGTACTGAATTACCATTCAATCAAAATTTTAAAGCTTCAAAAAGTACATAAAGATATCATAATAGTAATCCATACAGTATGAATCAAACAGTGTTCCAGGTTTTCTGAAGAGATACATGAATATATTAACAGATTTAATTTAGACTTTTATTCACATCCCTTAGTGTAAAATAGTAACACTTTATAAGTCACCAGAGCACCAGAACCCCATAAACCAATTAAACTAACCCCATCGTAAACACCAATGTCATAAACTGGTGATGGATCACCACCTATTTGAAACCACCACCTAGAAACTTCCCAAAACTCCCTAGAAATTACATGCTAAAAACCTCTATGATGTTTATCGGTTATAAATGGCTTACAAATACATTATTACTAATGTAACTAGTAAATGTCACAGACATGTCCATCTCATCCCTGCTCCCGGATCTACAAGTCAAACAAGGACAGTATCACTTTCTATTCATCTCTCAAGTACCTGATAGCAACCATTTTCACTCTGTGTTCTACGCATTGTTCAATAAAACTCACCTGGATTGCTTTTACCTCTGCCTCCGTGTCTATATCATAACAGTAAATGCATAGCATATCATACATTCTGGGGTTTAGGATTGATAAATACTTATATATTTACTAACAGGTGTGACAAATTATGTTCATATGACAGATTGTGAATGAATGTCTGTGTTATCAAATAACATTTTTGATCAAACGCTCACAAGTCTGTCACAAAATCGAGTCCAAGGCCATATATTTTCATGGATTCTGGAGCATTGTCTTGACTCAAGCCTGACACTCTTCAGGTCTCTGTCTTGACTTATACTCGACCCTTATGTGGCCTCAGTCTTGATTCGATCTCAACTTATTTAGGTCTTGGCCTGGACTCGTATTTGAATGAGCAGGTCTCGTTTATACCACGGAAGAGCATAGCATTTGTTATCCACATTGACTGACTGGATCTAAGATTTTTGACAGGTAACGTAACTTACCTTTGTGGGTATGAGCCCTGAATATTTAAGGTGTCAGTTTGGTTATAGAATACAGTTGTTGCTCTGAAACAGGGCTGACACCAACTTTCTAGTGATGTGTGATTATACCCACTGTGTAATTAATCACACACACACACACACACACACACACACACACACACACACACACACACACACACACACACAGGCTATTCATCATGACATTCTGTGAAATCACAACCTAGTGTTGGTGTTGTTGAGGTTTCAGTCATTATAATGCTGCCTCTGAGGCCTTAGCATGTACAAGAAAGACAAATGGCTGTTGAACTCTCACTTTTCTCTCGGTGGAGTGTGGCAGCGGTAAGACCTTTGAAAAAGCCTCATAACTTAAATGTCAGTGTGTGGTGTGCGTACCTTCGCCTAGAGTGAATGAGGCAGTCTGCTGGCCAGCGGGAGTCTCTTACGAGAGTACATTGTGTATTTGATGTCTGGCATCTGTGTACCCTTCCATATTTCTGTAATAGTAGGGGGTTTTAACACAACTGATGACTTATAAAATTTAGGCTTTTATTCACATGTAAACATTGATCAAAATATCCCTTTATGTAATATACTGTAATAATAATTAAACTAATCCCATCATAAATACCAATGTGTGAAGATTGTATTTTGTTGCAAAAAAGTGTTAATTTAGTTTTGATTATCATTTTTCAGCATTTCTGTCAAACTTGAAAATAAATATTATTATTTTTTTGAAAATTGATTTTTTATTTATTTCCATTGCTCAAGAAATGAACTAGCTAGTCAAAACTGTTTCCCGAAACCATACTGTCACAAATTTGTTGTCCAACTATGTTGGTTAATGATGTCACGCAGGTAGCGGAGTAATAACTTCTTTTAATGAATCTGTTTAAGATCGAATTAATGCTAATTTATTTATTTATTTATTTTTGCTATAAATTACAGACATGGCATCTGTGTCAGGGATGACTGTATATAATGAAAATAAAAACACAATGAAACTAAGCCAAAACAGAACATGACAGAATCTCTATCAGAAGCCAATTTCTATCAAATTTAATGTAAAGTCAACAGAGGCCAGTGGCAGCTCACCTTCAGTTGCAGGAGCTTGGGCGGGGCTCCATTCCACGCCTTCAAATGGGGGGTGGGGGGGGGGGGGTTGCTCAACGATCATGAGTGGGCGATCATGAGTGGTTGCTCAACTCGAGGTCTATGGCAGGACCATCATCTCACGTGGCATATAATTGTCTGGAAATGGTATTGGCATTCTGGCATTGAAATACTTCCTTCCAGACCTCAGAGACCAACATATGTGTTAGTCCGTACGGATAACACATCAGTAGTCTCTTTCACCCGGGAGTTCTGGAGAGAGTTCGCCAGGATGGGGCCCGTCTCATACTAGTAGCCCCGTACTGGCCGACCCGAGTATGTTCTCGGACCTGGTCTCACTCCTAGATGGGTCTCCAATGGAGATTCCGATCAGGAAGGACCTTCTCTCTCAGGCGGGCGGTCTAATACTGCATCCCCGCCTGGAGTTATGGAGACTGTGGGCGTGGCCTTTGAGGGGGCACATCTCATACACTCCGGTCTCTCAACTGAGGTTGTTGAGACCATACTCCAATCCAGAGCTCCCTCCATGGGAGCAGACATCCTGTCGAGGCAGGGGCCGAGACCCGGGGAATGGAGACTTCACCCCGAGGTGGTGAAGTTCTTATGGGAGAACTATGGCTAAGCCCAAGTGGATCGGTTTGCGTCTCAAAAGACGACTCACTGTCCACTGTGGTTCTCGATGTTAAACCCAGCACCTCTTGGGCTGGATGCTAAGGGTACAGCCGTGGTCGAGGCTACCGCTGTACGAATTTCCCCCGATTGCTCTGCTTCCGGGAGTTCTGGAGAGAGTTCGCCAGGACAAGGCCCGTCTCTTACTAGTAGCCCTGTACTGGCCAACCCGAGTATCTTCTTGGACCTGGTCTCTTTCCTAGACGGGTCTCCAATGGAGATTCCGATCAGGAAGGACCTTCTCTCTCAGGCGGGTGGTCTAATACTGCATCCCCGCCTAGAGTTATGGAGACTGTGGGCGTGGCCTCTGAGGGGGCACGTCTCATACACTCTGGTCTCTCAACTGAGGTTGTTGAGACCATACTCCAATCCAGAGCTCCCTCCACGAGGAAACTATATGCACTAAAGTGGAGATTATTCACTTCTTGCTGTGAAAATCACCAGTGGGATCCAGTCAACTGCCCGGTTAGCGCAGTACTAGTTCCTGCAGGACAGATTTTCGGTAGGGTTATCCCCCTCCACGCTGAAGGTGTACGTGGCGGCCTTAGCTGCTTACCACGCTCCTTTAAGTGGGGTATCTTTGGGGAGACACCCGCTTATTATCGTTTCCTCTGTGGCACTTTGAGGCTTAGACCTGCAGTATGCACGAGAGTGCACCTAAGAAAGGTCTCCCAGCATCTAAGCAGAGAATGAGCAAGTGGGTGGTCGAGGCCATCTCACTTGCTTGAGGGCTTACTCAACAAGGAGTATGGCTGCCTCTAAGGCTTTTATTTCTGGGGTTTCCCTATCTGACATCTGTGATGTACCAGGTTGGTCATCGCCACAAACATTCATGAGGTTCTATGAACTAGACCTCGGCTCCGCTCTAGGCGCGCAGGTGCTTCTGTAGCGTGTGCGCCTCGGCTTCACACATACGGTCACTTGCTCATATGGGAAAGTTAGTATTCTCGTTCCCAAAGCAGCAATGCAGTGCGAATTCCCTTGAAAGGGATCGTCTCGGTTATGTATATAACCTTAGTTCCCTGAATAAGGAACTAGACACTGCATTGTTATGCCATACTCCCTGCATGCCTGTAAGCGACTTGCTTCAGACCTTTTTCAGAAGCTGAATGCGAGTGTGTTTGGGGCGGCTTTATGGTTCCCGGTCGGTGACGTCACCCGCCCATGACGTACCGTTTCCCTATTGGACAGATTTCATACGTGCTTCATGACGACATCACGCAGAGGCATTCTCAAAGCGGCAACACAGTGTCTCGTTCCCTATTCAGGGAACTAAGGTTATATACATAACCGAGACGTTTTGGGAAACACAGACTCCTTGAACTATGCTGATAATGACAGAACTTGCAACCAAAGTTGGCTAACAATACTTTTAGGAAAGTCACCCCTGGATGATTAACTAATTGATTAGTTGTCTAACAACTGAATAGTCGATTAGTGAAGCATTTACAGAGAGTCACAATTGTCAATTTGTGTACCAATAGTAAGTGTGGTAAAAGTCTCAGATAAGTTTTGTGGCTTGTGTACAAATTTACCTTTTTTAAAACTTGAATTTCAAGAGAATTGTTTGAACTATCACCAGAAACCTATTTGTATGCAGTAGTTTTCACTCATTTATGATAATGAACTTTTAAATGTCCAAGCACTCGGGTTGCTCTGAAGTGTATCATTCTGGATCCAGAATTTTTATATATTTGTTGAAAAGCTATTAGTTGCCCAACTGAAGGACTAAGCTTACCATCCATATATCCCATATATCATATCATACCTATATATCTCATATTTGCAATTCCTCTTAATGATTCCATTTTCTTAAGTGTTCCACTAAAGACTTATTTAGGTCTTACAAGCCTTTAGAACAAAATTAAACATTCATCATAATCGGTTCTTGGTTCAGAGCCAGACAATGACTTGCGGTTCAGTTAGTAAGTCAGATTAATTAGGAATCTGATCCAACTGATTCTTAAGTGTTTGTGATTCACTAACACATATTCTCATTGTGAGTCTACTAAATTAATTAATGTAAAAAGAAGTGGTTCTTAAGAGTTATTAATCAAGAATCAAACTTGGATGTTCTGCATGTTTTTGATTCACTCATAAGAGTCACTTTTAGAGAATTTTAGAATGGTGTTTCATCTTCATCTGTGTTCAAATGTATTCATCTGTCTGACATCAGAAAGAGTCAATGTTGCACCTTAGTTTCAGATCCTCAAAGAGAGGAAGTGAATAAAGATTTTTCTTAAAAGATCGAAAAAAACTGTGATTCTTCTTGACATGGCCTTTTAAATAAGATCCAATCTAGACGTTGACCACACCAGCCTTTATCTCATCCAAACACTCAGCAATTACCTCTTCTATCCACATAAGGACCCTCCCCCCATCCCTCGCACACCATCTGACATCTCTGTTGATTCCTTGACTCACATCGAGTAGTCTGGGGTGAATTTGCCATGCAGGGTTATGTCAGAGAGCTCTTCAAACAGTTGCTATTTTCAGACAAGAATCCATCTTACACCTTGGCATGAGTCCATGGCTTTTGCCATTTCCTACTCAACGTCTATCTTTTAGTTAATTTGTGTGCCGAGGCATTCATAGGAAAATTAGTGGCACTATAGATAACACAAAGCCGTGACTGCGTTAGTGCTTTTATAATTCTGAAGGTCACTCTGTCTTGTTTTTCTATTTTTCAGCTTCACTGAGAATCTTTTAACTATCGGCATCAAGAATCCAGCTTACATAAGCTATAAAAACGAAGAAACGGGTTTCTATTTTGGTTGAAAAACCAAACCAGATTGATTCTAATTCAGCTGGTCGTGATGGACTGATGTTGTTGAAATGATCATGACGATACTCAGTGAGGGATTTAATTTTTTTAACAATCTTCTAAATTATTATTTTGAATTTATTATTTGATCAAACATGATTTTAAGAGTGAAACAAACTTTTCAGAATTTTACAGAATTCATCAAATCTACTGTTAATACTTAATTTTTTTTTTAGAAGTATAGTACATAAAATATGATTTAGACATATTGTTGATCAAAATAAATAAATACAGTTGCTAGGAGGAATAACAATATTACAATCTGAATAGCTCTTCCTTTTTTTTTCTTTTTCTTTTTTTTTTTTTTTTTTGAGGGCTAGAGTCAATAACGTTTTACTTCTGTATACTAAGAAGCATGGTTTTCCTGAGAATTTATGGATATAAAATTTAGCCATACATTTAAAAATATGTGAGTTTTAACTTTCTGACGTGCATAGAGATCCAACAGCACATTTCCACTAAGGAAAAAAAAAAAGTATAGATATTTATATAAAAAATTAAATATTTATAAGCCTAGTCTTTAACAAGTAGGAGTATTTCCACACATCTTCATTGAGTATACTGTTTTTAGTTTAAAAAAAAAATTGCTAGTAAATTTCCAACCCAATCTCACGGCAATTTGTATGTATTTTACAAGGTAGCTAATTCGTATGAATTTGTATAATCCCAGTCGTACGAATTTGTATGTTTTTTGCTAAATCGTACATATTCTACGAGTTGCAAAATTCTAATGAAATCGTATGAATGACCTACCCCTAACCTCGCCCCTAAACGTACCCGTCACTGGGGTTTAGATAATTGTATGAATTTGTACATGTGTAGGAAAACACCCTAGGAAGTAAAATTAGCTCAAATGAAATATTTATAGGGAAATATAAAGAGTTGTTTAGATTATGACCGAGCAACTGATTCATCCAGCGTTCATTTGCTCGAGCCATAATAAGCTCTTGTAACGGATATAAATATCCAACAATCGTGAAAACACTGATTAGAGCACGGTAACTAAATCGATAGTTTAAGACATTACATTTTAGAATCACATAATACAAGACACTTTCTTTTTAAAATCTACAAGAGATTTTATTTATTCTAACACAAACTAATCTAACACAAACACACACACATACACACACACATACATTCATACGCGTTGCAGTTAGAAGGAAATGAGAGAGAAAGAGTTTTGAAAGAGAGAGAGAGAGAGAGAGTGATATGATTAACATAATTCCTATCAATGCATTTCAAAGACCCGAACGAACCATGAATCATTGATTTAAATGCACCAGTTCAGTTTTCATCTGGAGGTACTTGAGGTACCTCCCTCGTCGTGCAGAGAAGGGTTTCCCAAGTCGATGATTGGTCCAGGTCAGGTCCGTGTGGAACAATGAAAGGAAGTCTCTTTGTCACTGGTGTTGAAGCAGCAAAAGTCGTTGGTTGAACTTTGCGGCGAAACTTAGGACACAAGACTTTCAGCAGTAAAGGAAAATTAAGTAAAAGAAAAGAAAAGTGCGTGAAGATTGGATGACTTGAATGAGCGGCTTGTCTGTTCTTCTTGTTACTCCATTGTTCTTGGTACTTGTCTTGGCTTCTTTTCCCAGAACTAACCAACCAGTTCACTATCTTGCAATATGACCATTTAAACTTAGTTGTTTGTCACATCTCAGAGGAGTTCTTGCCAATCAGACATTGACCTGTTTCAAGAGGGCCTTCCTCTGCCCCCAATAAAACACAAGTGTCACATCCCAATCTGTCTCTGCTTTAGCAGAGTGCCATTTTAACATAATTTCTATTAACTGGAATATGATACATTTTAAACAGATTTCATTCAAGCCATGATTTAAGAAAGATGAAAAGAAATAAATCAAGTCCAAATAAGGCATACGTTCAGTCATTCAGTCAAGGCTAACACATTTACATGAATTGTGAGTGTTCTAAAGCATAACTTTTTACAGGTAGTACTTGTGGACACATAATGCAAAATGTATGTAGTTAAAAGATGTTTGATAAGTCCATTAAAATTGTTGAAACAATTTTGATGCAGTTTTAGTTGTATATTTTGAAAGAATCATCTGAATGATTCATTTGTCTGGTTCGTCCACACTTCCTACACATGTGAGGTCGTACAAATTAGCCACCTTGTAAAACATGTATGAATTGGTCATGAGATGTTGTAAATTCAACAATTAATTTCATAGAAATCGCAAGGAACACATTGAATTAAAGGTGACATTTTTAAGGTGAAAGACTGAAATAGTATTTTCAACATATTACATTAATATTTGATTTATTTACAACTTCAAAAAAAGTGCGCATGCACTTTTCAATTTTAACATAATTTAAGAGCAGAAGATAGTGTTTGGCGCTTGAAACCAGTAGATCTGCAGTGTAGGTCATTTGAACAAATCCACAGGGGTCACTGACCCACTGCCAGAAGTGCTGTATTATGAAACAAGGAAACAAAAACCTTTGCCATGATGTGCAGGGAATAAGACATCTCTTATCCGTCCCTGCGTGAACACTCATCAGTAGCTTAGGTGCCATTCTTCTCATTTTCTGACCTTTGACACCACTATTACCACAAACAATACCTCATCTCTCTGTCTTTGTACTACAGTAATGTACCTGCTGTTTCTTCTTTTATCAGTGCTTTATATCCAGCTTTTTGTGGCCAATAGAAGAGACAATTAGGGAATGAGATTTTTTCCAAAGAAGACCCTTGCTGAGGGCAACCAAAGGCTTCAAATTTTAATCAACTCAATGGAATGGAGCCAGGAAGCTTTTAAGGATCAAGACAGAGCACTTTTAAAAACACACACACACACACAAGGGAATACTGTGAACAGAGAACTAGGCGAACATGATAAATCTCCTCTGAGAGCCTCTGAATCTGGAGGCAAACAAGATGCGTGTGTGAAATTCATCTAGAAGCTCAAAGGTAGTCCAGTCTTCATGAAAGTAGGAATTAATTGCTGTTAAATCTGAAGTAACCGCCAAAATGACCTTTTTTAATAAGTGGTCCGTTAAATACTCACCGTCTTACAGCTGAGACCCTTTGACGTCATGTGTTGAACAGCTGCATTAATGGAAATAATTAGAGCGATGTAATTCAACACAATCTGGTGGAGGCTGAGGGTCCGTGTACAGGTTTTTACTGGCCGGACAGAATTAACAAGCATTACATTTAAAATGCAATACTAACCAGTATTCAAGTACGCATCAATAATGCAAGGAGGGGGAAATAAGCTTTAGTAGATATTTTGAAACCTGTCAACATTGTGTCTGAGTCATATTATACATCAGAATCAAAACAAATAGATAAACAGTTATAGCTTATTTTGGATTAAAAAAAAAGTGAAGCCTAAAAAGTAACAACATAAAAAGCAATGCTTAGTAAACCATTCCTCCAGGCAACCACTGCAACTACTGTATACTGTGATCTGACATTTTTTAAGTCTCATTGCTGAATCTGAGCACAGACTCTGTACTGGAACTCTGCCTAATTAAACATTGTTTCTAGTTTAAAACTGACACAGTAGAGCAAACAATAGATAGCCCAAATTGTGTGCTTTCACAGCAGCTCTTCTTATCAGTAATCTCTGAGCAGAGTGTATACTTTCTGCACACTGAGAAAGGATCTCAGTGGGTAGACTGAAAGCATTGTTCCTTTTCATAAAATCTCTGTATTTTGGTAAATTGTCCTTAGTAATAGAAAAGTAACACTGGACATTCAGACTTTCAATTGAGGTTTCTTGTACTGTAAAACCATACACTCTTTAAAAACTTTTACTATGATTTACTCAATTTTTACACTTAAAAATATTGAGTAAATTTTAAAGCAGTGAAACCAATTACATATACCGTATGAACTGAGTAAATGTAAGAAAAAAAGATGAAATAGATCTAAGTAAATGCATTTGGTACATTAAAGGGTTTGTTCACCCTAAAATGAAAATTCTGTCATTAATTACTCCTTTATTATTAATTACAACCCTCATGTCGTTCCACACCCGTAAGACTTTTGTTCATCTTCAGAAAACAAATGAAGATCTTTTTGATGTCAGAATGCTGTCAGATTTCCTTCCATTGACTGCCTTCGTAACTACCACTTTGACGCTTCAAAAACTTCACAAAGAGATTGGAAACTAATCCATAAGAATTGAGCGGTTTAGTCCAAATTTTCTGAAGAAAATCGATCATTTGTTATGTTGAAAAGATTTAATTTAGGCTTTTACTCGCATGTAAACATTGATCAACGAACATAAGCAGAATCTCATCCTAACCTGAATGACACATAAGAACAAACCTCTTCTGGAAACGTGCTGCTTAACCAATGAAATTCATTCTCGTGTGTTACACAACACGTTTGAGCTTCCGGAAGAGGTTTGTTCTTAGGTGTCTTTCAGGTTAGGATGAGATTCTGCTTATGTTCGTGCTGTGTGTTAAAGATGAATAACATTGAGTATTAATAAGTAATATTTGAATTAAGTAATATTTGTGGTTCTTAAAACAGATAAGTTTAATTCACCATTCTCAAATATTTTGATAGAAATTTCACAAATATATTTTTTAAAAACTAATTGGTTAGTCAAATACAAAATTCTTGAAAAAAAAATTTGTGAAAAAAAGAAAAAGTGAAAATGCATTTTTGCATGAATTGCATGAGGCAACAAGTCAAGTCAAATTTATTTATATAGCGCTTTTACAATTGGTAATTGTTTCAAAGCAGCTTTACATATTAGAAGCACAGAAAAAAGGGAAGTGGTTAAAAATAAGCTGTACAAACAAGCGTGGTAATATGTAACATATACAAGATGGTGCTACATTAAGCCAATGTCGGCTGACTCCCAGGGGTGGAAAAAAACCCCTAGGAGAAAAACCCAGCGTGCTAGCACTGGGAAAAAAGTCCTAGGAGGGAAAAAAACCCTTGGAAGATATATATAATATATGTAAATGGATATGGAGATCAAAATCTGAATTATACATTTTTATTATAGAGATTAAAAATAGATTATATATAAATATATGTAAGCGGATACGGAGATTTAAAAATCTGAATTATAGATGCAGCCAGAACTGGATCTGTAGGCCCATTGTCTCCTGGGCTACGTTGAAGTCAGGTCCGGACACAGGTTCTCCATCTGATCTGGATACGGCCTGGATCCAGCACCCGGCAAACCTCAGGATAAGCAGAGAGACAGATATTAGCATAGATGCCATTCTTATTATGATGTACAGGTATATCTAGTGTTATAGGAAATGTTCTCGGTTCCGGCCGACCTAATTATTGCAACGTAACAATCCTTTAACGGATTTGAAAAATGTTAATGTATTGATAATGTGTTATGTGTATGCAAGAGCAAAGAGATGTGTTTTTAGTCTAGATTTAAACTGACAGAGTGTGTCTGCTTCCCGAACAATGCTAGTAAGATTGTTCCAGAGTTTAGGTGCTAAATAGGAAAAGGATCTGCCGCCTTCAGTTGATTTTGATATTCTGGGTATTATCAACTGGCCTGAATTCTGAGATCGCAATAGACGTGAAGGACTATAATGCACCAAGACCTCGCTTAGATACTGGGGAGCTAAACCATTTAGAGCTTTGTAAGTAAGTAGCAAGATTTTAAAATCTATACGATGTTTAATAGGGAGCCAATGTAATGTTGACAGAACTGGGCTAATATGGTCATACTTTCTGGTTCTAGTAAGAACTCTAGCTGCCGCATTTTGGACCAACTGTAGTCTGTTTAAAAGCCGAGCAGAACAACCACCCAGTAGAGCGTTACAGTAATCTAGTCTTGAGGTCATGAATGCATGAACCAACTGTTCCGCATTTGTCATTGAGAGCATATGTCGTAATTGAGATATATATTTTTAGATGGAAGAAGGCGGTTTTACAGATACTAGAAAGTAAGCTAGATCGATTTTAGAATATCTTATTAATAAATGCTGGATCGCTTGTGCTGATTAATGGCATTAAATACAAACATATTGTATGATGGAGAAAATGCTGTATTAAACTGTTGCTAAAAACAAAGCAGCATCTGATTATGCTATGTTAGCTACTTGACAAAATAGTGTTTTTTTCTGAGGCATGGTAAAAGCATGGTATTCACGGAAAATCAAGACAAAACGTATTGAGCTATATAACAATAATTTGTTTTCGGTCTATAAATGTAACCAAACAGTTGTTCCCTTGTCTAATAAAACATGTAATATATTAAAGCGTCTTTGGTGTTTCCATCGTTTCTACAAGATAAAATCGGAAATCAGTAGTAACACGTGTATGACGTCACTGATAGGCAAAGCACGGACAGTCGGACACGTCCACGTCCTGGTTAAAAATTGCTTATTTCTCTGGATTTAAACCTTCTTGGAAACATTTGGGATAATGTACGTACACAAGTCAACTAAATATATAACACTGTTCTAGTGGTTTTTGGATATTTTAATCCAAAAATCCTACATATTGTGCCTTTCAATATATTGTACTTTTATTTTATTTTATTTTGGTTAGGGTTTAGGTAATAGGTTTTAAAATAAGGAAGTTTTGTTTGTTATTTGGCCAATTCAGCTCCCGAAAAAAAGTTCCCTATTTATTTGTTTGATTATTGTGGGTTTTTTTTATTTTTTTTTATTTTTTATTTTTTTTTATTAAAACCCTTTAAAAGATTCCCTGCTTCCACTCTCTCATTTCATGTTGCATCCTTTACCCCTAGACAGGGCATAACATCATTTAATAGTTATTTATTATATATAGAAATAATATACTTTAAGTTTATTGAAAATATGCATATATACAAATAATTAAGTGTTTTGACAGCATAGCAAGGCGACTCGATTACATCATTTGCAATGCTTCACGGGAGTGTACATTCCCTGCAAGAATGTTTGGCATGATTTTCGAACAAGATGACTTTGATTCAATGAAACAATGAAATCGAGCTAAAACTGTCCAGATACTTGCATGTATGTGGCCTTCAAACACATCATTGTTCAGCATAATGTCCAAGTTTTTCCTTAAAATTAAAGTAAATGAGGGCTTCATGTTCACTTACAAATTTCTCTTTCAATATAGCTCTCGGATATAATTAATGTGATTTGAATAAGCACATATTGGAATTTGGCATCTCATGATTACAATGCCTCTGGGCACAGGCCTGGCTCCACATAGGGCTCAGGGTGGGCCAGGCCCATCCAATCAAGAGTGTGGCTCACACTGGCCCCATGCCAAATAAAGACTGATTGCAACATTGGTGCTATGTTGAATTCAGCTCCAGATTTTGAGGGAGATCATGCTTTCCAGCCGCTTGGTATCAAAAATCTGCATGTTATTTAGAAACTAGAAAGTCGTATTTGAAAGTGACCACAGTGTTTATAAACAATGAAACAATTTTAAACTATTCAAGCAATTTTAAACTATTCGAGATGCGGAAGAAACTCAATTCGGTACCCGTGCACTGTTTTCTGTGCATATACACACAAAGCATGCACACATAGAGCTGCGTCTGTTACGGTACTGGTGTAGAGATGAGGCAGATGCAGATTTCCACAATCATAAACACTCTTTAATCAACAACGGCAGGGAATCACCAAACATACACATAACACAACAGAGAACGGACGAGGAGTGAAGGGAGTGAGTGCAATATATGGGGAGTGCTGACAATAGAGTCCAGGTGCAGGTGATGAGTGACGATGAGGAGCTGACGAGGGAAGTGAGTGCAGGTGTGGAGAACAGGAGGATCATGGGAAATGGAGTCCAGGGGAACACGGGATCTATAACAGCGTCTCAGTCAGTGCACTATTACAAAACTGAGTTCTCTTTTGCGTCTTATCGCACTTATATGGACGAATACACACAAAATTATGTCAAAATGCCTAGAGATCCATGCATTTGGTCTTAAAGTGACAGTAGCTTAATATACCTGCTGCTGCCTTGTGTCATTAATGCAAATTAAAGAACAAAAGAAAAAAAAAATCCTGTTTTTAATTTTTAATAATTTGCTGCTCTTGACTGAATAACTTCTTTAGTTTTAATAGGATTATAGTGCATAGGATGATATAGGATGTGCATAGTTCAGGTATGAAACTGGAATTCTGTATGCATCTCAATCAGAAGTACTTTCAAATCCATGTAACCATATTTTTGACTGTATATGTAAAATACAACTATGCTGAAATATATCCATCATGTATTTCCAGAGTATGCATGTTTTCTAGTGTTTAAATGAATGTATTTGTGCTAGTGTGCATTTTAATGCTGGAATTTTGTCTGTAAACCATAACTTCTTTTTTATGCCTTTCTAATCTATCGAGTTTGATCTCTTTTCGGACTCGAGCTATTCACTGAGATAGGTCACATAGCTGACAAATGCATTTTTCTATGTGTTTAATGATATTGTGAAGAAAGCACCCCATCTCGAAATCCGATCTGATAGTCATTAGGTATGTAAAGTCAGCTTGGAGACAAGACAAAGAAATAACTTGCCCACCAACTTCGCAGCAATGTCATTGGCTATTCCACCTCAGGATTCTTCGGTGTGTCTCCCGATTTTCTCACGAGCACCTCGTGCACGTCTCTCCCGGACGTCTCCGGTGACCACGCGCCTCCATCGTGCTCCTCTTTTCGGGACCACCACTTCTTTGGACTCTCTCTCTCTCTCTCTTCGGTTAAGTTACTTAAGTTTAAACCTCGCTTGAAAACCCCGCCGGAGAAACCCTCTCGGAAAGGACCAACCCAGCCAGGCGCATTGAAACTGCTACACACGGACTTGAACCAATAAGCAAGTATTATAATTCCTCTGAAATTTGTTTAAACTGATTTCTGTGCTGGCTCTCTCAAAAGGGTTTAACTGTGTAATTTGCCATTCTTTGATCATCTTTCCTTGCCTGTCTTTTCTTCATTTTCACATATATATATATATATGTATATATATATATATATATATATATATATATATATATATATATATATATATATGTGTGTATACCTTCTGTATATATTTTAGACGTATAATCTCTGTAGTCGCAGTTTGCATATATTAAACACTTATTCATGCTCGATTGTTCTGTTTGTTCTTTCAACTGAAGGCCAAGTCACTTTAACATTTTTCAATTGTTTTATGCTTTGATGCTATAATAGGAATTTATTCTCATGGCCAGAGAATAACTCCATTCATAATATTTTATGAGAAGCAACGATTTGCTGGATGAGCTGGTAGTTTCTCTAAATAATTATTGAACCTGAACTAATCATATATGTAATTAATTATAATTTGTTGTAATTGATTCACAATATATGTTTAATTCCCCCTTGGGTCGGTATATGCATCATCATGAATCATAAAGATTTATGATTTATCATATTCATATATCTAACCCATAAATTGATTAATAGCTGTACGAACCGCTACATCGTTACAAAATGTATCCACTCCCAAGAGTTGTCATGACTGAAATATATATATTAATTCATACATTATAGTATTTCGTACCTGAATACTGTTAGACCTACCTGAAATTTGTTTATTTGTATTTTTGCTCTTTTGTATTTAATTGTATTATTGCTTGTAATTTGTTTATTCATTCTTATGTTATTGCTGACTGTTTACTTGTATTTATTCAACATTATTCATTAAATATTATAAAATAAATACTAATTTGTTTATTTATTTATTTGTGGGGGCAGTGAACATTTTGGTAGGGCAAGTTCATATATAAAGTCTCTTTTAAGACCTGCCCCTTTTGTGAAAATAAAGTTACAAAATCTGTTATGGGGAAAAAGTAATATAATGTTAAAACTCCACCCCACCGGGAATGTCACTTGGCCCACCTTACATCTCAAAGCTGGAGCCAGGCCTGTCTGGGCAGCAATTTTACAAGCTCTAAATCTATTTCAATTGGGAAATACTGAAATCTCAAAAACTGCTTGCCAAAATAAATAACATATTTCAAATCAGCAATAAACTCTGATATGAACAGTCCAGTAAATGTTGTTTCTTACTCTCCAATAACGATTAAAAAAACATATATTTCAGATTGGTCCATCCAATGTGCATTTGCAGTCCTAAGCGTGAGTCTCAGGTTTCTATGGGAACTGGATCCTCTAACTGCATGATTTGGATTCATTTGCGACAAACAGTAATTGCGACTATCAGGATATGCTTCCAATGCTATACTAAGGTTAAGGTTAGAGAGTATTTAAGCTATGTGTAAACGGGAAAAAAAAATGGTGTAGAAACAATTTTAACTTGAAATTGTAACTTTAGAAATTGATAGTAAATTTCACAAATAATTACAAAGAAATGGCATGTAATACATTGAATTAATGTATGACATGAATGACATAACCAGAGAAATCTAGCTTGAATTGGCTGCTGGACAGGGTTTAGGAAAAATCACATTTCTAACAGCAGCTACACTGATGCAATGACTTTACCAATTGGCAATTGGCTCTTGTATTTCGAATGTGGGACTTATAGCGTGAGCCACTATATTGCACACTGTGGTTTCTCCCATTCAAAGTAGTGCGACTTTGCACCTTGGTCACCATTTACTTTGCACTGTATGGATTGCATGCAATAGCATGATCATTCTGCAAGCTGTCTTGTTTAGCGTTTCACAGAAGAAAGATGGTCATACGGTCATAGTTTGGAATGACATGAGGGTGAATTGTTGAAAGAATTTTAATTTTTGGATTAGCTGATTTTGTATAAGTTGGCATGCAAGACTATGGCAACATATAATAATGCAAATCTCTTGTGAATGTGTGTGAGAGAGAAAGAGAGCAGGGAGATGGCATTTTACTTTGGGTTAATGAATGTTTTCCTGCTTCAATCCTTTGTGTAGAGAGAAACACAGTTGCTCCAGTGTCGCTCTCTCGCTTAACCTCACATCCATTATGCAGAGTTCAAGTGCTGATGTCACAGGCGAGTGCGTGTCTGTGTTTTTAAGTAAATGCTTAATTACGGTATAGAATGACTGCATATTGTAGGTTTTTAATTGTAAAGGAGGATTTAAAACACATTCATGCACAACTGTTGGTTTAGGTAACAGTAACAGCTAAAAATCCATTTTATCCCCTGCTTATGTTGATGAAAGGGTTATTTGAAGGATTAAAAGTCCTTCAAATCATAATGAGTCAATTAGTTGTAAGTATGCTTGAAAAAGAAACTGTTTTAACTGAAAAAGATGAAATGACATCAGCCAGAAACATGTGGATGAATTGATTGCAAGGCCACAATCTCATTGGCTGATACTACATGGTGAAGTGGAACTGATTGGCTGGCTCAGTCAGAGAGGAAGCAGCCTCTGGCTATGTTCAAAATTGCATACTAACATACTACTCTTACTATTTCTGAAGAGAAATACCCACAATGCAATGCAACTGTATTCCATTCCAAACATGAAGACACGAAAGGTAACTCACTCAATTCATTTCTCACGTGCTGTGTGGGAAGTGCGCACCCATCTGAAGCACATGCCCGGAAATTTGCGTCTCAGGACACGAATACAGAACTGATCTCTCTTTCATGTCTTCTTCTGCTTGAAAAAACAAATTCAAACAAAACGTAAACAGTTGAGAAAGAAAACACATGTATCAGTATATTGGATCCGTTCATTAGCTCTTAAAGTGACAGCAGCCTAATATTGTTGCTGCTGTCTGTTTTTAATTTGATTCAAACTAGGGCTGCACGATATATAGTGATTGATCACAAATTTTATCACACGTGATTTGGAAAAGGCTGTGGTTATTTTATGCACAGCTTGTCAGAGCTGTACAGCTCTGTGATCAGTAGTAAATGCTTCTCCATCTGAAAGCCAGAACTCAGAAAGTCCAAATATGACCTGCCGCATAAGTAGATAACACGCATCATTCCAGGAAATCCCTATGTGCATCATACTATCGCTGTAGCTGAATAAATAGAAGATTGAAGTGCTTTGATTGATTAAAAATGACTAATAAACACACGACTGCCTTATTCTGTGTAAGAAGCCACATCATCTCACAGAAGGATTCTCAACTGTTATGAAGTGAGTTTGGAGTAAAACCATTATTAAATGTTGTCTTTTGTTGGACAAGATGTTAATAAATGCTTCTCATGTCTGGAAAGATGTTTGACGTTTGTTGCTTTTTCAAATACATTATAAGCAACTCAAACTCTCAGTGCTTTCAAATGGAGCAATATTTCACTGACAAGCTGCGCATAAAAAACAAAAAAAACAATCGTAGCCTTTGCGATTTTTCGTATCATGCGATACATCACGCAGCCTTAATTCAAACAACAAAAACCTCATATTCCCTATCTGTGACCTATCTGTAGGTACTACAGCGCCACCATTCTGCAGATGTCAGGAGTACGTGATGACAAGTTGGCCATCTGGCTAGTGACTGTAACAGCGTTCACAAATTTCCTGTTTACACTGCTGGGCGTTTGGTTGGTTGAAAGGGTGGGCAGACGCAGACTTACAATGGGGAGCATCTTTGGTAAGATTTTGACATACTTAAAGAAGCATAATACTGTATATTCAGTATATTTATTTTAAAAAATACAGTAAAAAAAAAATTGTGAAATTGATATAATTACAATTCAATGCAAATGATAAATGATTTCTATTATAATATATTTTAATTTGTCATTTATTCCTGTGATGGCAAAGCTGTTTCAGTTTCACATGATTCAGAAATCATACTTATTTGGTGCAAGTAACATTTCTAATAATTTTACATTGTTGAAAACAGTTGTGCTGCTTAATATTTTTGTAGAAAGCATTATACATTATTTACAAGATTCTATGATGAAAAGAAGGATCAAAAGAACAGCATTTATTTGAAATAAAATGTTTTGTAACATTGTAAATGTCTTTACTGTCACTTTTAATCAGTTTAATGCATCATTGCCTCAGTTAAAGTATTAATTTCTTTCAAAAAGAAAAATACCTGTGAATGGTTGTGTATTTGTATTTAAATTTTATTTTATTCTAATTAATTACGTCTTAGCAACATTTAATTCAAGAAACAAATGTAAAAAAAAATCATAATGGTAATATGCAAACATATGAACCAACTGGTTTGGCCAACAAATATTGTAATTAAACTTATAATTACAAAGACATAGTGCTTGTGATCACTTCTCTGTATGAAAACTTGCCCACATTTCCCCCACATTTTTGCTATTTAAAACGCTTTTTTGAACAATTTGAGATAAAAAAAATAATCCAAAATATATTTTTATATATGAATATGTATTTTTGATTAAATCTTTGTGTACAGGTACTGTTTTGAGTCTTTGTATCCTGTCTGTTGGCTTCCTCCTGTCAGCCCAGCATTCCCCTCCTGTTACACTACATCAGACAGACCCCACAACACCCAACTCCAGCTGCACAACACATCTGTGAGTATGATTTATTTGGCATTGTTATCTTCTAGAACTTCTCTAGATGTAGTATGAATAATTCATAGGTACACTATATAGGATATAGTATAATCAGTGCCTATATAGCGACAGCTGTCTTGTTACTTGGTGTCTTGTCATTTAGCATGTAATAAAAGTGACTGAAGAGACAGTTGCCCAGAGTAGTGCAAGTTCCTAAATGTGCAAGACTTCCTCGGTCAGCCAACTGTTGAAGCTTGTTGAACAGCATGGTTTTTCTGAAGAAGTTAGTTGACAAAGGAAGTTAAAGAGATAATTCACCCAAAAGCTATGAAGAGGCCATGAAGTACAATTATCAATTAGTTTGTTGGTGGGTAAAACTGAAATTTTATGTTTCTCTCATGATGTACCACATTCATGTTGCAGAACAATTTATTGTTTCCTGCAATACTGTTAAAAAATGGCACTCTCCTTACGAAGAAGTATACTCAAGTAATGTTTAAGTATATTTTAAGTATACTTTATGTAGTAAGTATACTAATATCAATGTACTAGTAGTAAAATGTGAAGTGTAATATTTCAATACTGCTTGGGACTAAATTGGCCCACTTTTTAGAATATGAAAGTATACTTTTAAGTGTACTATAAGTGTAACAGTAGTAAACTTTAAGTTCACAACTATGTTTCTCATTTGGACTGCATCTGTACTACAAGTGAAGGACACATTTCTCAATACTTAGGTCACTTTTGCAAAACTCTTCACACAGTGAGCACAACAGAAGTCTATGTGGGCTAAAGTGAGGATCAATTATCATTGCTTTGGTACAAAATGCATTCAATGACTACATCTCTCAAATTTCATGAATTCTTTTTTCACTCAGACACAACAACCGCCAAAACTCTTTGTACGTACAGGCCAATTTGCACATGCTTACATACTGTTTTCAAAACTGTTAAACTTATGTTCAAAACAATAACATAATACAAAACTGGATAAGACAGAAATTTGCTACATTTCTACAGTAATATAGTTATGAAATATATTCTGAATCTAAAAAAAATCAAATACTATCAAAACTATTAGCTGAAACTGAACACCTACACAAGCATTAGCCTTTTAATTTCATTACCATCAATTCAAAGGGGAAACTTAGGGATAATTTTGTTCTGTAATGTAAACATGGACCATGCAACATAAAGTGCAGTGAATTATAAGCAGTAGAGAGTGTCATTCTTGTTTTGTTAAGAAATTTTAAAAATGAAAACGTATATTGCTAACTGATGTTAGTGTTTTTAGGTCAGTGTTTTATGAGTGACAAAGTGTGTTTGCTGGGTGAAAACCTTTGCTAGTGTTCTGGAAGAATGAGTTGATTTGAGACATGTATGAAGTGTTTTGGTGGATTTAGTGCATTCTGAATGTGAAATTAACTGCTGTGCCAAGATGAAAGTTGGTTAGGAGAACTGTGTGAAGAGTTTTGAAGAAGTGACCTAAGTATTGAGAAATGTGTCCTAGCGATTGTAAAAAACTGTAAAGTATACTAGTAGATTACTATTTTAATACTAGTATTACATTTTTTTGTTTATCAAAGTACACTTTGATGTATACTCTCAGTAAAGTAGTTTAGTAGTTTTATACTGCAAGTTTTCTTGTAGGTTTTCTTTAAGTGAACATAACATCATACTTATAGTTTACTATTTATATATTATATTTGCACTTTAAGTATACTACTATGTTCCTATTTTTGGTATTAATATTTTTTTTTACTTGAAATATACCTTTTACTGTACTTTAACTTTCCATTTTAAAAACATTTTATTCTATTTTCATGCTTCCTTTTTTATCAACACTTAAATGTAAGTTTCATTTAAAAAAAAGAAACATTTAAAAAAAAAAAAAAAAAAAAAAAAAAAAAGCTGAGAAAATTGCATTTTTGTCAAAGACTCTGGATCAGATTCAGAACGATGATCAAAGCACAGATGGAGTAGATCGAGTTCATCAACCCCAAAGCTTCAAAGCACTATAGCTCATCCTGGGTCAGCATTTCATTCAGTAACGTTAGACAGTTTTGATTTATATGCTGTTTAATGTTTGATGATCGCTTTATTTTACATTTGTGTGAGCAATCTTGTTTCTGCAATCACATGTTTCTGCTTTTTCTTCACCTGTGTTTTGATTGGAGATTCTGTACTAGAAGAAACATAATAGTGCCCCCTACCATATAAAACATGGATAAACATGGATAACCACAAAATTCAGTCAATGGTGGGGAAAGAGTAAAGTAGATTTGAAGAAAATTCCTATGTACAGTACACTACCAGTGGACTAGCCTAGACAAAAATTCAGATACTCAGATTTAGGGACATATCTGTTTTCTTTATAAGTCAATATTTTTCAACAATGTAAGTTTATAAGTCAGTATGTAAAACTGTGTGAAAAATATATTATAAATATATGTGGAAAGTGTATTTAATAGGCTACTTAATCAAAAGAGTAAACACAACTACAAGCCAAGTATACTTAGAATACTTTTAAGTATGTCTCGATCAAAAGATTGAGTGCAAGTCAGTATACTAAGACTTTTCTCTCAGTAAGTCAAGTGCAGTGCAATTTTAAGTATTTCTGAGAAGTAGGCTACATAAAAAGTAGACTGAAAGTATACTTTCTTATTTTTAGTTTAAAAGAAGTATACTAATAGCACACTTAAATAAATATCTTTTTCGTATGGTCCTCATGGGCTGCATGCAAAAATAAACATACAACATGACTACCTACGTAGTCCGATTCACAAACAAATTTTACTCTTATGAAGCAGTTCTTTTAATGCATCATTCAAGAAGGCTCACAAAATCTTGAGCTAGTTTGAATTAGTCGGATGAAATTCCCTGAATGAACTAACAGAATCCATCAGAGCAGCAGCTGAATTAACATGTGACTTCACTTACTGAACTACAAGTTCCATGTTGATGCATAATTTCTTCAATAAGCCAATATATATTGTTTATCTGTCTTATAGTAATGAAATTGGTAACTATATACCCATTAAAATAGTATGAAAGAGTAAAAAATGTATTTCAAATTAATATTTTAGTCTAAAAAGTCCAACAGAGACAGATTATATCTTTCTAGATGGGTCCTGGTTTAGGAACCACAGTTGAAGTGATCTGGGGAATTCATACTGGAATAAAGTGAATATAAATCAATATCAAGCCTCTATGGGAGATGCATGAAAATGAGTTGAACAGACAGCTCCGAAACACTGTACAATTGGAACTGTGGAACTTAGGGACCTTATGAATACCATCAGTCTCCACATCATCGTCTCGGCACCATCTGCCGGTACCATTGACCCCAGGTGGATTGCAGTGGCAATATCATCTTTACTGCAGAAATTGAGACTTATCTTCCAATTCTTACTAGAAAGGAGAATAACACATCATGGTCCTCATCAAACCTCAGGCCAAAAGTTGTAAAGCAGGGCTTTTAAAGCTTTACCCACCCTGGCACCCCATCCGCTTGTTAAGTCCTGATGTAAGGAATACTGTTTCCGGGTCCAATTCTCTACTCGTTTCACTCGAGAATCTTAATAGCTGTTTACAGTGCACTGTTTATATGTATGTTACACATTTAACCTAAGCTATTTAAAACTTACTGTGTATGCTACAGTCTCCATGCTCATAGCATCTCGAACACTAATATTTTAAGTATTCATAAAAGATGAATTACTGTCCGACTATCTGAGATTTCAGTATTAAGATAATGGTTAGGATTGGGATTTTTTAGTAGAATTACATCCCATCATGAGTGTATATTAGCACCATTTGTGGTTTGCTTATGGCATCTGATGTAGCGCTTGGACCCGGAAGCGGTGGCATGTGATATCAGGCCTAAAAAATGCATACCAAGACTCTCATCCTATCCAAGGACCCACAATAAACACTTCCTCAAAAAAGTCTCCTCAAAAGTGCAAGTTTCAACAGGGGTGTAGTCCTCTATATTCCACTGCACTCATTCAAGTCTGATTTCACTCTGGTTTGTGAGTCATTTATATTTTATACTATTTTCAAGATAAGTTTAAATTGACTACTCTAAATTGTCATGTGAAGAAAGAACATATTTCCTTTCCATATTGCCTGATATATTTTTGTAAATATACATTTTAGATTAGTATAAAAAATACATTTCTCAAGGTAACGTGTATTTTTCCAAATATCATGAATTATTTCTGAAATAAGTTTTTGGAGAGCCGTGCAGTATAACATTGTATAACCTGAACTAACCTTGCCCTAAAATCTGATATTTTAAGATATTTATTGACCATAACACAGCCATTGAGGGACTGCATGCCTAGCTATGAAGTAATTTCCTGCTCCCTATTGAAGTTAATTTGGTTGTCAAGGTTTTTTTTAAATAGGAGTGAAGCAGTTTGTTAAAATATTATTAATTTTCCACCATCAATTTATAAAGGATTGAATCAAGTCCCACTCTACATTTTGTATCATTTTATTGTTTCACAACACATCACATTCACAGTAAAATTGATTGCAAATGCCATTTGTTGATTTTTTTTTTTTTTTTTTTTTTTCTATATATAGTTTGTTGAGTCCAGTGAAGATCTATTACTATACTTGTGTATCTATCAGTACTCTTATTGTGAAATTATACCATTTCTAATGGGTTTCTCTTGCTTTTGTCAACAAACAAGTCATTGGCTTTCAACCTGACTGAAAATCAATTTTATCTTTGGCTCTGTTGGTGTGTACTTTGCAGTAATAACTGCGTGTGTTAGGGGGTCCAGGCTTCTTGCTGTTCCTTAATGTCATGGTAATAGAGAGTCTGAAGTTCGTGTAACCTCATAACAATGACCCCCCCACACCCCTTCCCCCCACCCCGTAGTCTGACAGAGCGTGGCCTCTCTCTCCATCCTAATTTACTCTTACACCATCCTCCAGTTCACCATAAACACACCGCCAAAACAAAGCATGTTTATTTTCCTGCTAATGGATGCATAATGGCTGCGCTATCATCACAGCAGCAAACCAATTTGTGTATAGACCGTCTCTCAAAAGCCCTGTCCTCAAATCTTCCATAATGGAATACAGTATTTGATGGGCACACTGTAACTGCCATGACCAAGTATCCATTGACCAAAACAACTGGAGCTAAATACTTAATAGGTGTTGATATGTAAATGTGGTGGTCATATGTTAATGAGATTGTGGTTATGATCTTATAATCATAAATATTTCTAAGTAAGCCATTTATGCAGCTGAATAAAACGGAAGATGCAACAAACTTTATTACTGCGTTTTTAAAAGTAAAGCAGCTTACCAAACAAGGGAAAATGTGTAAATACAAAGTTCAGTCATGAAACTCTAACCGAGCGCTGATTGGTTCTTTCTACGCCATGGCATCAGCCAATCGGGAGTAATTCCATATCCACGCAACTATATATATCGTACCCTAGCCTGCGATCGACAAGCTGCGCAACGTGAAGCGCTGTTATCCCTCCTCCTCCCCAGCGCCACCTGTAGAGATCTGCTACGGGGGTTCTACCATTCTTGCAGCAGCCTTTTCCTTGTTGTTTTATTTGACTAATCTGAACAATTTGTATTTGCTCAGCAGCAACAGCAGCAGCGTAGCAGATCTCGTACGGCAAAATCAAGCCATGTATACTTCATACCCCATGCCAATAAATGCTGGTTGAATTTAATCCACTCCGAGAGTTGTCATGATTGAACTTGATTTAATCTTTCGGTTGTTAATATGTGAATGGCTTTACTGCAGCGTAGGCTTGCATACGTCAACAGAGAGGAGTCTTAGGTTTTAGTTTTTAAGTAATTTATCTTGCTCTCAAATTACCTTTCCAGGTCATGCGAGCCCTGTATGTTGGACCCCAGCTGTGGTTACTGTTATCAGGAAAACAGCACTGCTGTGTTTGCCTCCTCCTGTGTGCCCGTCAATCCGACCTCCACCGAGAGAGCAGCGTGGGGCAAGTGAGTCACTAGTGAAGCCAGGATTACGTGTGTACTTGAGCTGTATATTTGGGCATATTATGTGATTTCATTCTAAAGTACATTGCTAAGTTGCCTGATAAAACTTTACAGATGTCAAATCTGTAATAAAACTGGTTGTCAAAGTTGTCATGCCCTTCAAAAAAAAAAAAAAAGGTATTTTCCAACTTCTATCTTTTTAACACGTTTTAGATTGTTCATTGTCACATTGCTGCATTATGTTGCATGTGGTTGAACCTGCAGTGCTGTTTCGTTATTTATACATTTTCATTTATTTAACTGTTAATTCATATACCTTGTAAAATTCATTGTGTGTCGGATTTAACTCTAACAGGTGCTCCAACTCCACACATATGCCAGATAGTGGTATATGGGCTTATAACTTTTGCCCAACCTCTTATTCATGGGTTGTGCTCCTGGGACTTGTGCTCTATCTCGCATCTTTTGCCCCAGGTAAGATGATTAAAATTGTTTTTTAATTAACTCAGTATACAGTACACGCTCTTCTGTTCAGCAGAGCCACAACAACACTACTGATTCCACAAGGCAGTTATGAGCCAGTATTCTTATGAGCAACATGTCCTCCAACCCATACGATCATATAGGTCATTTGTCACTTCCCTGAAATACAACCCATAGGAGCGTTTACTAAAGTTACGCCCCTATCGACTACAGGAAACTTTAATTTTAATTCATGAAATACGACCCATAGGAGCGTTTGCTAAAGTTACGCCCCTATCGACAACAGGACACTTTCATTTTAATGCATTGTTCCCTTTTATCTGCGACTTATTTCGGGTTTCATGTAGCTCAAATGGCAGAGTATTGCAATAACAATATGCAATCATGTGATCATGCGGCTGTGGGTTCGATCCCAGGGAATGCATGTGCTCATAAAGTCATATGCACTATAAATCAATAAGGGTAGGTTTAGGGGTGGGGTGTGTGTAGTCGTTAATAAAAAAAAAAATAGGAGAAATGGTGTAAAAAGTCCACACGTTGTATTTAAATGAACACGAATTTTGATTGGTAACTACGGTTATACGTCATTTCATAACGACAGACGTAACATGACACTGTCATTATTTTTACACCAGCTAGAGGGCGCATGACTTTAAAACGTAAATATAGGTCGTAATAAGGTGCTTGAAAAATGACCTATAGGGTCTTTTTTTTTTTTGGAGGACAGTCTCAAAGGAGAAACAATAGAGATGGTAAAAGTGTCAAGGATCCTTGGAGAGCAGCCTCCATTTCACATTCTTCATTCAGCTCATTTTGAAGGTTGCATCGTGTATCCTTTGCACACATTAGAATTCACGAAAAATAACTGACAGAAAATTAGTCAGTTCTGAGCTTATCTGAATTCATGAAATGTAAGGCAAAAATAATGCTTTTGGAGATAAAGGCATACGTATTATCTTTTGTTTTGGTGGAAATTAATCACTTAACACCAAACTGCCAATAATGTAAGCCACTGGGAGAACACAGACGGTTGTCATTTACTGCACTGCATTAATAAACAGGCAGTTAATATAAGTTTTTTTCCTAAATGAATTTTTAATAGTATTTTCGTGCCGTGACCGTGGGGGTGGGAACATGTGTGCTGTTCAATGCGCACTTACTAGACCGTCTCATTCTAGCACTTAATACTGATGAGGACTCTTTTTCCCTTAGCAATACATGCTAAACTTCTGTAAACTATTACAGAAGGAACCAGCAATCCATCACCATTGTGCCATTCAGCAAGACATACTGTATAACCACAGGTTGCTTTGGGGAAAATATACCTGTTTTACCTGGAATTATACCATGTTCATTGTGACATTGCATCAAGGTCATTTAAAATAGTTTTACCTCTTAACAGGAATGGGACCGATGCCATGGACAGTTAATTCTGAAATCTACCCTCTTTGGGCCAGAAGCACGGGCAATGCTTGTTCGGCTGGGGTGAACTGGACCTTCAATGTGTTGGTGTCTCTAACGTTCCTCCATATGGCCCAGTATCTGACTTACTACGGTAATGCTCTAATTAGTCCAATGACAGCAGTCATGAACATGACCTTTTTGTCAGCATCAATACAGTATTTGATCTCTCAACATCAAGAGTATACTAAGCATTAAGGCATTGTAGAACTAATTATGTTCATGACTCACTAATACTTTCCTCTGGAAGTCCCTGTGCAAATTGACATTTTAAACACACTTTCATGGACTTACTGTGCCAATTCCTCAGTGTGTATTATTGAAAAGGAAAAAGAAAGGTTGTCTTGGTAACAGTTCATCAATATGTAATAAAATGCTTTGCGTATAAAACAACTTTTGTTTTTTTGTTGACATCATCTAGGCAGTGCAGGCCATTGGATAATTACAGTATCATACATTTTCTTTTTGTAAAGAAAAAAAATGATCAAAAATGCATAAAGGAAATATCACTTAAAGAGTTAGTTCACTCAAAAATTAAAAAATTACGTCATTTATTACTCACCCTCATGTCGTTCCACACCGGTAAGGCCTTTGTTCATCTTCGGAAGACAAATTAAGATATTTTTGATAAAATCCGATGTCTCAGTGAGGCCTCCATTGCCAGCAAGATAATTAACACTTTCAGATGCCCAGAAAGCTACTAAAGACATATTTAAAACAGTTCATGTGACTGCAGTGGTTCAAGTGGTGCCAAAGTCACGCCCCCCAATATATGCACATAAATTATTCTCGTCGCTTCATAACATTAAGGTTGTACCACTGTAGTCACATGAGTAATTTTTGGGTGAACTAACCCTTTAAAAATACAAAAAAATATACAGTAAAATAATAAAAATGGCCCATTCTTTGATGTTGAGGCCAGTGAAAATGTTGGAACTACAATTCCTACCAGGCCAGCAGAAAAAAATATGTATAGTTGACTTCTGTATAATTTTGGTATCTTAGCCATTATTAAAATGATAATTTATTAAATAATATCTCTCTGTTGTTTTTCAGGTGTATTCTTCCTTTATTCCAGTTTGGCTTTAACTGGTTTCTTTTTCATTTATGGCTGCCTCCCTGAGACTAAGGGACGGCGACTAGAAGAAATTGAGTCCTTGTTTGAAAACCGGCTCTGCTCGTGTGGCATCTCGGATTCTGATGAGGATCGGCAGGTGGAATACATTCGGGTAAAAGGGTCAAACTACCACCTATCGGACAACGATGCATCAGATGTCGAATAACACGTGTGAAACCTCTGGTTTGGTGTCGATTGAGCCTCGCTCAACCCTGACGTCAGGTCCGCCCACTGTATTGGTCAGGTTGAGCCTCTCTCATCCAGACGTTCACCGCGATGGCAAGAACAGGGTTGTAGAGCACACACAAACAAACACGCAGTGCCATGTCAGCTTTTATGATATTGTCAGTATGTTTCTGGCTCGTTCCTTCACTGTCAGATGAATATCCTCTGCTTATTTATGTAAAATGAGATGTTAGCTGTAAATTCAGTATATATATATACTGTATGCAGAAGGATATTGTTTTTGTCTTAATGTCACCACTTTAGAAGTTTACATTTAACTATGGCAACTTCCAGTTCTGAGAACCCTAAAAATGTGAAAAGGGTTTATTGTATTTTAGAATAATACTGAAGTCATCAAAATATTAAAAATATCATTAATGGAAGTGTCGGAATTATGTAGTGATCAAAAATATTCAACAAATCATTCTTTTCTATACATTCAAATGCGTCTGAATTTTTGACTAGTAGTCTAAATTAATCCAAACCAATTGCCTAAAATAATGTGACTCCCTGGATATCAACAAAATATAATAATTAAGTGAAGTGAATAAACATAATTTGACATGTCCTCCTCATTAAAATCTTCAAGGCTTTTAAAGCATGATAGTGATAATATGTGATCCATCTTTCACTGTCTGGTTTTTGAAATACCATAAATTATTTTGTAATTTGAATCTTCATGTTTGTAGGATTATGGATCATTGACACAAAACAGTCATATGTAGCTTTCTGCAGTTTTCTGTGATAGTGTAGTGTGGCCTTATAAAATATTTTTCAGTTTGTTTCATTATTGTTTTTTTTAACTCTTTTAAATTTAATTATTTATTTTCCTTCAAATGTAAAAATGTTAAATGTTTACATTTTATGATTTATTAAATACATCTTTTTTATTATTTTAATTTGTCTTCCTTATAGCCTAGTGTACAAAAATCATTGCAGTTGGTCTTGTCCATGGAACAGTGTAGGATAACCGTTTCGACAAGTACTGTAATATCCAGATGTTCTGTTGTGCTACTTCGTAAGTATACAGATAGACCAATAAACATAAAAGTGTGCCAAATCCACCTGAAAATCTATATGTTGTGGTTGTAGCTTTATCAAAACCAAGTTGATGGCTTTCGTAAAAGCAACCAATAACTTGTCAGCTTAAGTACCTGTTTAAAGGTTTCACTGTGTTCAGTGATACATAATTGTGCACATCAGGCCTTGTGTAATGTGTATTTTGTTCAGATACTGTACATGATCATGTGTAATTTGACATTTTCCACTGGATAAAACTTAATTTGGTTGAGAGAAGCACAAATTAAATTGGCACAATGTTTGGCATTAAATCAATTTAGATTTTACAAGAAAAGTTCGCCCACAAATACACCCTCAATTATAATTACTCACCCTCGCATCATTCCAAAAATTTTTTATTCTGTGGATCATAAAAGGACACATTCTGAAGAATGTTCAAGCTGTTTTTTTCCATATAATGAAAACATATAATGACCAGGGGGGGGTCAATCTCCAAAAAGGACAAAAAAAAAGAAATGTCTGAAATTTTTGGGTGAACTATTCAAAACCAATCAAAACTCTAACATAAAATATATTATTGCTTGAAGTCCAAGAAGAGACATTAGAAAAGTTTCAGTCTACATGTATGATGTAATTTAGAGTTTATTAATCAGTTTCATGTGTACCAGATGTATTTAAATTTTAGATTGTACTCGGGAGGTTCTCCAACATGAACAGCCCTTTGTGTTATTACCAATGAACACATCTGTTTTAAGTGTATGGATGTATTATTATTTTTTTATTATAATTATTTTTATTTTTATGTGAAACAAAATGCAGCGTTTCTACCATTTATCGAAACTAGTGAGGACAAATGTTGTGTTGTACAGTATTTGATTACTGTTGCTGTACTGTTGCTAGATTTATACTCTATAAAACTAAATATATGAACTTTGAAAACTTGAATATGTACTTGGAGATAATAATAAAGACATATAACATACAATATTGTTTTTCAGATTTGGCTTTTCAATCCTACATGCATCAAATTTGAAGTGAAGTAACAATACATTTTTCAAAATGTAATTTTGCTTACTGCCTAACTGATGCCAAATCTCTTTTCGCGCTCTTCTGACTACGAAGTTTGCGGAAGGAGATGCCGGTTTGTGATTTTGTATGTCTCGGTGCCTGCTGGTTTGTTGCTGATGCCTCTGAGGGCCTATTTCCTGTTCTTTTGTGGCCATCCTTTGTAGAACTAAGTGTAGTTGGTTTGAGCATCTGATTAAAATTAGAAGACAGCCGCCTTGTGGTAAGGACGTTGGTTTTGTGATCAACAGTGGGGAAAGACACAGAGTTGCTGGGATGAATAAGCAAACACTGAACTGAGACATCACAATAAGATAAAGCATCTGTTTGTGTCCCGGCATCCAAGGTTATTGGAGGATTCCCATCATGCCTTAGTGCTTTAGTCTGGAGATTTGAAGGCGCAAACTGATTTTCCTTGTGTCTCTGTCCAAGGTTCACTTGTCTCAGACTGTCCGAAAGTCTGGATTTTACCTCACTTTGACAATCACAGTAAGATGTTGCTTCATGTTTGCAGGATAGAGCTTGTGAAGGTGTTGCCGTTAAATTGTTCACAGATAAGCAACAGTGCTTTGCTATGAAAGAATCTTCAGCATGGCACAAGTCAATTTTTTCTTCCTGTCCATTAAGAGAGAATTTCATGGTCATAAAGAAATAATTTGATGGGTGAATTTCACAAAAACATGTCCAAGTCATATTTCATCCCACAAATAAAACATTTACATCACATGGTTGACAGGTTAATAGGTTGTTAACAAAGCAAAAACATTATCTAGCTATTATTTAATGAGCAAATTAATAGTATAATAAATATATAATATTATATATAGCCTATAAAATAGAAATCATTTTGTTAGTGACAATGAATGTAGAACTCACTGTTTGTATATAACTTATTAACAATGTAGAGACTACATTATATAAACCATTCCTTTTTTTAGTGAATCATATGAAACATGTATCCACTGAAATACTTTAAGGAACAAAGCTGGTAATTTTCATTACATCCAGTGTGTTCATTACGTTTTTTCATGCACCATATATCAGCAGAGATTACAGAATCCATTTTTATTGTTATGGTGATTAAGATTATTCAAATTACAGGAATAGTTTGTCTTACGTCCTCTGTGCCGAGATAAACTCTTCTGGGAGACTCACAAACATGCCCAAAGACATTTATACCATCAGCACCTGCTGTAACAAAATAAAACTTGTTGTTCTGAGCACATTTAAAATGGTACTTCATAAATAATAACAAACACTTACTTGTGTTGCAGTCGGTAGATGCAAATTCCTGAAAGAAAGAAAAAACTTATCTTACTGCATGTATATGTTACCTTTAACCACAAGGGGACAGTATTTGCTTACAATTGATAACAATAATTCAAATGTCCCTATAGTTTGTTAGCATTTCACGTTATTTCTAAATGAGCCAACCAGTCAACTCTATGTATTAATGAAGTAACCATATGCTGAAAATGTAAAATATATCCATAAATGCTTTTTTCAGTATAGTTTCATTTCCAAATTGAAAAGAGTGCACAAGCTTGTTTTTTCATACCTGTGTTGAAAAGTGGCCATCATTGTCCATGTTTTGTGATCTGTCACAAGAACTCATTGAGGCAAGCACTGTAATAAATGAGAATAATCATATGCAGTGAATAAAAAAAATGACTGTACTCTGGACAGCTCATGAAGACTTTAAATATTATTAATTGGGTAGGTCAGTCAAATGTAATATTGTTTCTGTATTTTCTCAAAATCTGATATGGACCTCACTGCAGAAAACAAGATCCAGGGGGCGAGGTTGGATCCAGATCCAATTCCTCCCACTTTAAATATCCCTAAACCTACCCATCTCCACCCCCTGGATCTGGATCATGGATCTCATGTTCTGCAGTGAGGAGTTACTGCAAAATCTCACAATTATTTACTCTAAAAAGATATAAATACTCTGCATCTGTATTAACCTTAAAGAGTAAATGTAATATTTCATAGGAGTAACTTCCCATTTCAAAAATTTTTCTTATTAAATGACATTAAATAATTGCCTGGGGTGTGTATTTTTTCTTAAAAATGTGGGGCAAAAATCTTGTTCATTTACACAGTTTTATTATTATTATTATTTATTTATTTTTATTTTAAAATAACAGTTACGTAAATGTTTCATAGTATTAATGTTATCTGCCTAACATTTATTAGGCAGATAACAAACTGAAACAACTAAAATTATTCACACATAATAACCAAAACAAAATGATATTTTTTATTTTTATTTCAAAATGGCCTCCATTTGCCTTGATTACAGCTTGCATTCTTGCTGGTATTGTTTTATATACTTTTTCCACAGTCCACAGTCTGATTAAACTTTTGTGCAGCCTATCTTTGAAGCAATAATTATATTTTAGCATTAGAAACACCATTGTGATTAAAGAGCTTACACATACTGGTGTGGATGATTTTGGTAATCACCAATACTGTTAGTTTAGGCAAGCTGTGGCATTGGACCTTATGTGACCTTACATTGGATGGTGGTCTAATACATTTATAGTTTTTATTTTAGTATCTCCCCCTAACTAGAGACTAGAAACTATATTATTACCTTATATTATATTATTACCTTCCAAATCTATGCCCTTGAAATCTATGAACAGTGGCTCCTCCGGTTGTTCACTGCTCAGTGGATACAAAACTGAGGTCACTGAATGTTCTCCCATCTCTGGGCTGCAACATATTATGATAATTCCATGTTATATGCACTTTCTCATACCTAGACTCTTACTGGCATACTGTGTTGGAATATAGTATTATCATTGTACCCACTTTGGTAATGTGCTCTCAAACTGAATTTCTACCACTGAGCTGTTGTGTGGCGGATCTTGTTCAGGAGCTTCATTAAATGCAACTTTCCATGGATTATTTAGCTTTGTTGGTTGAGCGAATGACACATACTGAAAGTAGACATATACTGTAACTATTCGTGTTACTCAGTTGTGTTTCAAAAGTTGTTAACTTGCTATCAATAGACCTGAGGAGTATTCTTCTTCATATTATCAGGATTGTCCCTGGATGGCAGGGGGGAGGGTACATGTGGTGTGGGTTTGGGTTGGATTGGATCTGAGGAGTCAGCAGAAGTTGAGGATGGTTGCTGTTGATTTTCTGAGCCACTGACATCGGACAGGTTAGTTTCAAGCACAGGAGACAGCTACAGGAGAACAAGCCATTACATAATCTTTGATAATTAACTTTTATATACAAAATACTATAAATATGAATAGTTCCAGTTAATATTATGGTCAATAGCTGATTAATGGAATATACAGTACAGTCCAAAAGTTTGGAACCACTAAGATTTTTAATGTTTTTAAAAGAAGTTTCGTCTGCTCACCAAGGCTACATTTATTTAAGAAAAAATACAGTAAAAACAGTAATATTGTGAAATATTATTACAATTTAAAATAACTGTTTTCTATTTGAATATATTTCACAAAGCAATTTATTCCTGTGATGCAAAGCTGAATTTTCAGCATCATTACTTCAGTCTTTAGTGTCACATGATCCTTCAGAAATCATTCTAATATGCTGATCTGCTGCTCAAGAAACATTTAATGTGTACAATTGTACAAAATATTTGTGTACAATATTTTTTTTCAGGATTATTTGATGAATAGAAAGTTCAAAAGAACAGTGTTTATCTGAAATCTAATCTTTTGTAACATTATAAATGTCTTTACTGCCACTTTTGATTGATTTAATGCATCCTTGCTGAATAAAAGTATTCATTTCTTTAATTTCTTTTCAAAAAAATAAAAATAAAAATTCTTACTGACCCCAAACTTTTGAACGGTAGTGTATAATGCTACAGAAGCTTTGTATTTCAGATAAATGCTGTTCTTTTGAACTATCTATTCATCAAGGAACCCTGAAAAAAAAAGTAAACAACTGTTTTCAACATTGAAAATAATCATAAATGTTTATTGAGCAGCAAATCAGCATATTAGAATGATTTCTGAAGGATCATGTGACACTGAAGACTGGAGTAACGATGCTGAAAATTCAGCTTTGCATCACAGGAATAAATTAATTTGTCAAATATATTTAAATAGTACACAGTTATTTTAAATTGTAATAATATTTCACAATATTACTGTTTTTTACTGTATTTTTAATTAAATAAATGTAGCCTTGGTGAGCAGACGAAACTTCTTTTAAAAACATTAAAAATCTTAGTGGTTTCCAAACTTTTGGACTTTACTGTAGGTGAATGATTTTGTGGTAGTAACCATTCTAGTCATCCTTACCGGCATGAACTTGAATTCTTCGGAAAGGCAATGTTTTCTGATTTTGAAACCAGGTGTGTCTACACTGTTGGAACAAATATCCAATAACTGTAGGTCAAATTATTAGGTAATATATGGAATAACAAACCTAGTGAAATGTACCTGTACTGTGGCTGACTGGTGACTAGGTTCAGCTTTGAAGGAGAGCAAGGGCTCATTGGTAACTCTAAGGGTTCGTTCAAAGCTTTTTTGGTTCTTTTTGCACCAATCAAACGGTTTATTTTTGGTTTGCCTACAAAACAAAAGATAAAATTTTACATATGAGACTTAAAAGGTCATAATAGAATGTTTGATTTGTGTTCATTTGTAAGTGCACTATGACTGTACCGGTTTGCTCTTTCTTTGAAGCAATCTGGTTGACTATGAATAATGTAAGCAGATCCATATTGCCAGAGTTTTGTCCTTGGGTTGAGTCCATAATATTTGACTTTCTCTTCATCCTTTGCTTTTGAAAAAACGCCTTAAGGTGGAACAGAGAAATACCAGTTAAGGGCTTTCAGATAAAAACCAACCCCGCTAGGGGTACAAAAACAGCTAAAACCAGCCTAAGCTGGTTAGCTGGTTTAAACTGGATGTAGCTGGTCTAAGCTTGTCTCTCAGCCTAGCCAAGCCAGTGTTGCCAACTTAACGATTTTGTTGCTAGATTTAGCAACTTTTCTGTTTACCCTAGCAATTTTTTTTCCTAGCACCTAGCAACAAATTTAGCTATTTTTAAAATTTATTTGGCAACTTTTAGCAACTTTTGAAAAGTGACTCAATCAATAAAAAAGGCAAACATTTTCATCTAAATTGCACAGAAAGAGGTAACCACTGAACAGCTAGCTAGCTAAACAGCACATCAGCCTGGAGAGAGCTGAAGAAAGATGCCTAAAATAGTACACACATTATATGTGAATTAAGTTGATAGTTGCAATTTTTCAATAATAAATGTTCATTTATGATACAGCATGTTATTAGCTTGTACCTAAAATTAAGTTAGGTACACTGTAAGAAAACAATTGTAAAAAAACAGAAAAGGTACTGGTAATTTTCTGCCAGGACATTTTCTGTTAAGTCGTAACCCTGTGTGTAACCCTAAAACACAAAATGTAATGCGTAATTTAAAACACAGGTAAAACACCTGTGAAAAATCAATACGGCTATTCCTTAATATAAACACAGTACATTGTGCCCTATTTTAAGACTTTTTTTTTTTAGTGTAGCACACTAACTACCATTACACTGCTTAAAACTGTAATTGTTCAAAGTTTACTAGTTAATAAGAAAATAGGAAAATGTAACTGTTCAATAATTCAATGTTTTTTTAAAAAATAAAAATATCCAATCGTAAAAATATTTATATTATAAATAAAATGTTTATATTATTTTTTATGAACAAATTTAAATTAACATTTCAAATCATATTTTTTATGCGTATTCTACGCAATAATGCAATTTTGCGTCATGGATACGCGATGACGTCATAAAACAATGACATCACAATGTCACTCAGCAACTTCCCTTGAAAATTAGTTGGCAACACTGGCCTGACCATCTAAAGAAGTGGTAAAAACAATCCTGCTAAACAAGCTGGCTGGTTTTAGCCGTCCTTTTTTCTGCAGGGAATTAACCTGTAACCCTAGTTTAATAAAATACAGTTAGCTGTAGTCAAGTTTTGTAGGCCTATTAAGTTATTGTTCAAATGTACTATTATGAATGTATAGTCACTTAAAAGGTGAAAACGTCTTGGTTTAAAGAAATTAAATATACTCACTCTCTGTTTTATTGAGTCTTCTTTGTTTTTCACATACCTGCTCCTAGATTAGACGCCATTAGACATATGTAAACTTAATTACTTTACACATGTAATTTTGATAACATCTTTCCGTTGACCTCTAAGAAATGTTAGTTTTACCGTCAAGAATGATATAAAATCAGTTAGAGCGTTTTAATGATGTTAGCATTAGCACTGACCGGGATCCTCCAACCCAATTCATGTTGCTCAGTCTGGCGGTTATAAATTCACCCTCTGTCTTTCTCTACAGATAACTAAACACTGACAGCGTTAAATGCTACCTTTTCAGTTTATGGTGGTATTATTATGCATAGACATGTGTTGATATTAGGTATATGTCAAGAACAGGAACCAATAATATGAACAGGAAGCGATAACCGCGCGAACGTGGTCACTGTGCGCGCGAGAGTAGGCTACTTCACAAAAGCTGCAAGTCTCATCAGCGATCTTTTGTTAAGTTTCCCTTCAGAAATTGAATATATTTTATTAAATCTCCACCAATGAAGAATGTAGTTGGAATAGAAAACGATGCAGCAAGATTGCTGCCTCGTGCATAGCGTGAATGGCATGTTATCTCTCTAAAAACGGACAATAACAAGTAACGTTAAAGCATATAACATAAAATCACTGGATGACAGTTATAATAAAAACATAAAAAATATGAGTCATTCAATATATTTATATAGATATTTTTATTGAATGCTTATCACACAACATAAAAACTTTACAGAGAGCTGTAAAAGGATATTCAAAAAACAACATACAAGGGGTTTACAAAAGAAAAAAGAAAAGAAACAAATTAAAGACATCATTTTTAAAGTTTTACTTTTACTTAAAATGTCTAGCAAATAATTGTTCTTTTAAGATATATTGAATAGATCAGACCATTCCGTTATATTTGAATACGTCAAGTGCGGCAACCAATCAGCGTGGAGTGGGGGCGTAACCAATGAGGAAAACCCAAATGACGGAAGCATCTACCTAGCGGTGCTGTTTCAACCTTACGGTGCCATGAATTGTATGTATATATTCCCTATTTATGGCATTGAATGACCATATGGATGTAACTCGCAACAAACTGAAGATTGCAAGCTACTTATTTTTGTAAAAGCAGGATAAAAAATGAGCAACATCCTACACGCGGCATCAAAAGTGAAATGGAATCAGAGCACTGCGGCGAAAAGAGCGGCGTTCCTGGCGGCCGCCGTATACGGGGCGAAAACGCTTTACCCCATCATCTGCAAACAAATAAATCAACGGAAAACCACCAAGAACAACACATCTGCACCAGGACATGAGAATGGATTGATATCTACTCATAAAACTACACCAGAGACTGTGTCTGGTCTTAGTAAATCACCCGGTGTCAATGCGGAATTCTTCAAGCAGATTCTTGAACTGGTTAAAATCGTATTTCCGAGGTTTGTAAGTAAAGAACTGGGTTTACTATGTTTACATTCACTAGCTCTCGTTTCACGGACGTTTCTGTCTATTTATGTGGCAGGTTTGGATGGTAAAATAGTGAAAACGATCGTAGAGAAGCAGCCGCGGAGCTTCATGATCAAACTGATGAAATGGCTTCTGATCGCCATCCCGGCCACATTCGTCAACAGCGCGATCCGTTATCTGGAGTGCAAGCTCGCGCTCGCGTTCCGCACGCGTTTAGTAGATCATGCATATAAAACGTATTTCACCAATCAGACCTATTATAAGGTCAGTAATATGGACGGGAGACTGGCGAATCCGGACCAGTCTCTGACAGAGGATGTGATGATGTTCTCGCAGTCCATTGCGCATCTGTACTCAAATCTCACCAAACCCATCCTAGACGTGATACTGACTTCATATACTTTAATACAGACTGCGCGATCTCGGGGTGCGAACGCAACCGGACCGACTCTGTTAGCGGGTCTGGTGGTGTTCGCCACGGCGAAGGTTCTGCGCGCCTGCTCGCCGAGGTTCGGTAAGCTGGTGGCAGAGGAGGCGCACAGGAAGGGCTACCTGCGATATGTGCACTCCAGAATCATAGCCAATGCAGAGGAAATCGCCTTCTATAGGGGACATACGGTGAGGAAATACATAATGCACATTAACAGATAACTGCTATTAGCTATAGGCGAGGAAATGCATCAATCATATATAGTGCAAATGTGATTACTTATAAGTTATAGGATACCTTTATAGGGGCCATAACGTGTCAGAAACGGTGTACACATGTGCATGAATACATAAGATGAGGAAATACATCATTCAAATGTGTATTTTACTTTTTAGGTCATAATTTCAACTTTTTAATGTCATTATGAGCTTCAAGTCATAATTGTGATTTACTAAAGCATTTTTTTTTTTTTTCGGAAGTGCCAGAAATGAGCTTGCATTCAGAACTGAATCGAGATTCATTTTAAATTTCTATTCATTTCCTCAATTGAGGTATTCAGATTTTAATGTAAGGAAGTAGAATTAAAGTACATTGACAAATTCAAATTCAGAAATTCATTTAACTGTATGTTTTAACTACAAAAATATATGTCAAGACCAATTTAGAATGTTAGTTTGAAAAAAAAACTGAAAGTTTTGATTAGTTTAATTATCTTTTGGATGTTATCCTGTGGCAGGTGGAGATGAGGCAGCTGCAGAAGTGTTACAGTGCCCTGGCAGAGCAGATGAAACTCATCCTATCGAAACGTCTGTGGTACATCATGATCGAACAGTTTCTCATGAAGTACGTCTGGAGTGGATGTGGTCTGGTTATGGTCGCAGTGCCCATCATCACTGCAACTGGCTTTGCTGATAACGGTAAAGTGGAAGTTCAGTTCATGCAATTGCACAGTATATGTAATCTCATTGCAATTTCTGTGATATTTATTTTATATTTTTAGTTTCTTCCTTTATTTATTGTATTATTTTATATACTTTTTTGCTTTACTGTAGCGTATTCTGTTTGCTTAAAGATGTCATGTTTCAAATCCATTTGTCTCTTAAAGAGCTGGCGGATGGTCAGACACAAGTGTTGGTGAGTGAAAGAACTGAGGCCTTCACAACAGCACGCAATCTACTGGCCTCAGGGGCTGATGCCATTGAAAGGATCATGTCTTCTTATAAAGAGGTAAAATATTAAACATATTCCTCTTTGTTGACTTGAAATTATTTTTACAGTCATTAATCATTATAAACAGTATGACTGTTCTTAATATTATCATCAAGGAGCATGTCAGAGTCATATTTTCTACACACTCACACACACACACACACACACTCACATTTTTTATTTATTTTTATTGTATAGCAGGCCTAAAGGCCTCTAGCAACTGAAACCACAAAGGATGTGATGTCACGCAGCAGTGAAAGCTGGGAATTTTTGCGTATAAGCTAGTGATCGGTGTTGGTATCAACTGCCACTCTGTTGACTAAGCCTGCTGGGCAACTTAATCCACCATCTGTTGAACAGAGAGCATCAGTCAGTCCCACTTCACAGATGCTGCGTGTGTCTATTACAATGATAGATAAAGCACAACATCATGCTATTTCAGAGCTTTTAAATAGCATAATGTGTTATAATTATAATTGTCAGCTGATCCTACTTGTGATTTGTTAATAATAAATTAACATTTTGACATTTTCTCAAAAAACGTAAATGTGAGCAGTGCTTACTAGTGTAATGTAATGTCATTTTGCCAGGTCGTAGCTATGTTTGTGGTTGTTTAGGTCATTGCCTTACTTTTAGGCCATTGGAAAACACGCAGGAAACACGCAGGAGAAAAGAATAACTTAACCACATAATACTAAGACTATACTAGACAAAGGAACTAAGGAAACACAGGGCTTAATACATGAGGAGCATAATCAATGTAAAACAAAACAGAACAGATGTAGTAACTATATTACTAACCAGGGAAACTAACTAGGGAACACAGAGCAATACATGTAACAGTATGCCCCCCTCCTGGAAGGAGCATCCTCTCACCATAACAGTCTAACTGAGGAGGGGTTCTAAAGGAGGACATGGAGCAGGCAAAAGGCATGAACAGAGAGGAGCTGATGACGGGAGAGAACGGTGGAGCCAGACAGGGGCCAAAGCACAGACAGGAAGATGTCCTACGGCAGAGTTGAAGGAGGAAGGAGCCAAGGTGGAGGTTTGTCTGTTGACAAAGCCAATGGAGGTGGAGACCCAGGTGGAACTGATGAGCAACATTGATGTTCTGGAGACTGAGGTGGAGCTGCAGTGACGAGCATCAGAGGTGGAGCCGGAGGGAAGGCAGAGCCCGACAGAGCCAAAAGGGGTGAAGAGATGAAGTGTAGCTGAAGGCCCGCAAGTGGCGCAAGCAGAGAGATGTTTGACCAAGGCAGAGCTGGAGGGACAAGGGACCCCGGTGGAGCCATAAGGATGATGGTCTCTGGTGGAGCTAAGGGTAGGAGGAGCCAAGGTAGAGCCGACAGGTTGACAAGCCGAGAAGGAGTGACAGACTGGAGGCGGAGCCAGGGAATCTCCTTGACTAGGCGGAGCTGGTGACTTGAAGACCTGAGGCGGGGTAATTCAGGCAGAGATTACAGGAACCAGCGGAGGCAGCGCAGATGGACTGGCCAAAGTTTGGTGGAACGTTGCTGGCTGTCAAGAAAGTAGTCCAGTTCGTGAACAAAGCGGACTGACAAGCCAGTTATCCAAGACCATTCTGCAGATGGGAGAAACATGTTACAGCACTGTATTTCTCACGCTCAAGTCTATCAAGGACATGTACGCTAAACTATGTGAAAAGCTGGAGTGACGTGGAGAGGCCCAAAGAATGGCGGATGTGTCCCCAGATGTTCTGGATTTTTTGGTCGGTTTTCTCCACCCCTTCTACGAAGCGCAGTGGGAGTTGGAAGGTGATCAATATCCAACTTTGAACCTTGTTGTGTTGTGGCACAAGAGGCTGAACCATCATTACCAGCTAGTAAGCACTGACATGCCTTACCAAGCCACCATCCGCCAACGCCACTTGGAATGGATTGGTAAAAAGGTCCAGATTCAGCCACTCCATAAACTGGCAATATTCCTATGTCCAAAATTAAACCAGTGGAAACTGAGAGAGTTGCCATACTGCAAGATGCAAAGAGTTGGATTGCAAGCTATCAAGCAATCGGTGGAAATGCAACTGAGGAGCCAGCTAGAGAGGTGACGTCAGATACTCCGCCAGCAGCAGCAAAAAAAAGAGAGTCTTGTCAGACTTTGAATTGGAGTGGGAGAATCATGTCACCCAGGGTGATGACACAGATGTGGATGAGGTTCACATATACCTAAATCTTACCCCCAGCAAGGAATATAAGTTTTGCTGGGTTGGTGGAGTCAATATGACAAGACCATTCCTTTGTTGTCAAGACTCGCCTGTCAGGTGTTGAGCATACCTGCAAGCAGCAGTAGCAGCGAACGCGTTTTCAGCACAGCAGGGAGGACGCTGGAGGAGAGGAATACATCTGTGAAGCCTTCAACAGTGGACGATATTCTTTTTCTTCACAACATGCATGAATAAACTGTGAATGATGATCCCCATACATGCCTAAAGTTCAATTTTTTATTATTATTTAACGTTGAAACATTGTTCTTCAGTTACTTAACATCAAAGAAAGGTAGGCCATAAAGCTTTATTTACTTACTTGCTGCTGGATCACAAAGCTTGGCTATATTGTCTACTGCATGGTTATGCTTCTCTGTAATGGGCAGTCCGTATTGATATTTGTGGCCATGATTGTCGGTGGTGGTAGTGATGTTTGAGGCCTACAATAAAAGTTTACCTCTTAGTAGCGTGTGTACAGTATGTGTTTGCGTAGGCCTAAAGCAGAGATAGTGTGCATCAGAGAGCTTGCGTCTGAGAGAGCTTAAAGTGATATTGATGTTGGTCTTGGGTCGGGTTGGGTTTGGGCTGAAAAATTGCAGACGCTGTCGGGCTGGGGCCGGGATAGAACTTGAACACCACGGGCCAGGGCTGGGTTAGGGCTGGAGTTTTTGGCCCGTGCAGGGCCCTAGCTGGATGGTATCACTGGAGACACAGGAGACTTGGAGCTGGGTGGAACTAGCAGAGTCACAGGATACTTGGAGTATTACGAATAGTGTGTGTTGACATTAAAAACTCAGGGAGGCATAGTGTACTATGGTGGAAATGTCATTCTGATCTCCCACTGAAATGACAGACTTCACTGTGGTGACACAATTGACTGCAAGTCTGCATTAAGATCTGCTTCCATCCAATCAACAACAGATGAATAGAACCAAATCCACCCTACCTTTTTTTTAGGGCTGCACGATTAATCGCATGCTATTCTCACGCGCATTTCGTCAGTAAAGCCGGTTCCCTGATTACCGCTAAATCGCCATCACCTGCTTTCAAATGAAGCGGCATTTAATAGACAGAGCCGTAGATCACTGAAAAGCCACGCAATATCGCGTTCATATCGCAGATGAATCGCCTGCGATAATGAACGCGATATTGCGTGGCTTGTCTGTGATCTACGGCTCTGTCTATTAAAAGGCGCTCCGTTTAAAAACAGGTGATGGCGATTTAGCGGTAATCAGGGAACCGGCTTTACTGACGAAATGCGCGTGAGAATAGCATGCGATTAATCGTGCAGCCCTACTTTTTTTCAATAATCTGTTTCACTTGGATGTATGTCTCAAAATGGAAGAAAAGATCTGTCACTACACAACTTAGTATGAGCAATAGTAATGTTTGGATTAGCAAACACTGCTAATTTTAGTATAGCAGAGCATATCAAGCTAGCATTGGAAAATATCTCTTAGATTCCTAAACCCTTTGGAAGGTCATTTAACCAGTTTCTCTCAGGAGAGGAATCTTTTTTGTTGACTGCGTTGAGTTCCCAAAGGAAAGCACAATGTTTCTTGCCGAGACTCTTGGGATGTGGTGTGTCTGCCTAAACAAGGAAAAAAGCTTGCTAAACACTTCCTAACACATGCTTTGGATCAGATTAAGCATTCAGGCCAATACTGTGTAAAGGATTGATCTATGAACTTCACACAATGGGTTTAGCGAAGGCTGATTTGCATTACTGAAGCTAAGATACAGAAATTTCAGCTCATTTTTTTTTTTTTACATAAGTGGCCCAAATACCTGGTCACCTACTTTGGATCTGACAAACAGCAGTTGAGCAATATTATCTGATGTTGAGTCATCCTGACCTCTAAATGTCTCGCTATCACTCCAATCACATACGTTTGTTCTGTGTGCTTTAGGTCACTGAGTTAGCTGGATACACGGCACGCGTGCACAACATGTTTTTGGTATTCGACGAAGTCCAGAGGGGAATATACAAACGTTCATCTGCCACCTCGACTGCAGGCGAGGTGATAAGCGGAAGCCGTCCTGAGATGCACATCGACGGGCCTCTGGAAATCAAAGGTCTAATGAATAAAGGGCAGCTCTGCTCAACATTTACTCACCCTTATGTTCAAACCTGCATGACTTTCTTTCTTCTGTGGAACATAAAATATATTATATTATATTTCTCTTGAGAAATGTTTTTTCCATACATTGAAAGTCAATGGTTTCTCAAACATTCTTTAAAATATTAAATATAAGAAAATCATATACAGTAGTTTTAAAATAGACCAAATCTATAAAATAATAAAGAAAAAAGTTCAGAATAGATAATAAAATAAAATAAAAATGTTATTACTTTTACAACTTTCTAATGAGAGATATTTATTCCTCCAAAGTTTGATTCTATTCTAAAACTCTGTCTGATTACGTTTTTCTACTGTTTTTACAGGCAAAGTTATTGATGTGGATAAAGGTATAGTCTGTGAAAATGTGCCTATAATCACTCCTAATGGAGATGTAGTTGTGTCCTGCTTGAACTTCAAGGTAAGATAAACGAGAATAAACATTTATATCAGTAACTTTCAATACTACACATCAGGGCACAAATATACTATTTACTATAAACTTTACACCGTACACTGATACCATAGATGTGTTTCTGGTTTTATCACTGAGCAAGAAATCATATTTTTATATTTGCACATGCAACTCAGACAAGTCAAGACAAGGTTATGGGAATGTTGTTTGGCCTTGTGCAAAGTGGAGTTTAGTTGTTTATGGTTGCCAAGCAATGTGATATTTTTGCATTAATTCAGAATTAAACTGATTTGATAACTGTCCATTTTATTGTATAAGTTGTTTATTGTATTGAGTGTTTTATTAATATGAAGCTGTGTTTACATTGATGGCAGACTTAATATGAGTCACACAATGAGTCTATATATATATATATATATAATATATATATATATATATATATATATATACCCCTGAAGGTATCTGACACCAAGATGTTAGCATTAGATCCTTTAAGTCCTGTAAGTTGCAAGGTGGAGCCTCCATGGATTGGATTTGTTGTTATATATACACTACCGTTCAAAATTTTGGGGTCAGTAAGATTTTTTAACGTTTTAAAAGAAGTATCTTCTGCTTAAAACAGCTGTTTTCTTTGTCAGTATACAGTAAAGTGTAATTTATTCCTGTGATCAAAACTGAATTTTCAGCATCATTACTCCAATCTTCAGTGTCACACGATCCTTCAGAAATCAATCTAATATGATGATTTGATGCTCAAGAAACATTCATTATTATTATCAATGTTGAAAACAGTTGTGTACAATTAACATCATATTTGTCTTTACTGTAACTTTTGATCAGTTTAACACATCCTCGATGAATAAAAGTATTGATTAATTTTATTTGTATCCCCCAAAAATAAAATAAAAATTCTTACTGACCCCAAACTTTTGAACGGTAGTGTTTAATGTTACAAAAGATTTAGATTTCAGACAAATGCTGTTCTTTTGAACTTTCTATTCATCATAGTATCATGAAATAAAAATGTAAATAACTGTTTTCAACATTGATAATAATCATAAATATTTCTTGAGCATCAAATCATCATATTAGATTGATTTCTGAAGGATCATGTGACACTGAAGACTGGAGTAATGATGCCGAAAATTCAGCTTTGATCACAGGAATAAATTACACTTTACTGTATATTGACATAGAAAACAGCTGTTTTAAATTGGAATAATATTTCACATTATTACTGTTTTTGTTTGTATTTTTAATAAAATAAATGCAGGCTTGGTGAGCAGAAGATACTTCTTTTAAAACATTAAAAAATCTTACTGACCCCAAACTTTTGAATGGTAGTGTGTATATATATATATATATATAATATATATATATATATATATATATATATATATATATATATATATATATATATATATATATATATAATCCTCAAAGTTGATGTGTTAGAAGCAGGAAAAATGGGCAAGTGTAAGGATTTGAGCGAGTTTCACAAGGGCCACATTGTGATGGCTAGATGACTGGGTCAGAGCATCTCCAAAACTGTAGCTTTTGTGGGGTGTTTCCGGTCTGCAGCAGTCAATATCTATCAAAAGTGGTCCAAGGAAGGAACAGTGGTGAACCGACGACAGGGTCATGGGCAGCAAAGTCTCATTGATGCACGTGGGGAGCGAAGGCTGGCCCGTGTGGTCCAATCCAACAGACGAGCTACTGTAGCTCAAATTGCTCAATATGTTAATGCTGGTTCTAATAGAAAAGTGTCAGAATACACACTATATCGCAGTTTGTTGTGTTTGGGGCTGCATAGCCGCAGACCAGTGGCCTCTTTCAGCAGGATAATGCTGCCTCAAAGCAAAAATGGTTCAGCAATGGTTTAAGGAGTACAACGAGTTTGAGGTGTTGACTTGGCCTCTAAATTCCCCAAATCTCAATCCAATCGAGCATCTGTGGGATGTGCTGAACAACAAGTCCAATCCATGGAGGCTCCACCTCGCAACTTACAGGACTTAAAGGATCTGCTGCTAACATCTTCGTGCCAGATACCTTCAGGGGTCTAGTGGAGTCCATGCCTTGATGGGTCAGGGTTGTTTTGGTAGCAAAGGGGGACCAACACAATATTAGGAAGGTAGTCATAATGTTATGCCTGATCGGTGTACAGACAGCATACATTATATATACAATTCACTTAAATTGATTTTGAATTGCTTTAGTTACAATTGTACGGCTTGAGTTCACACCTAGCTAGCTATCTAACTACCTTTCTCTAAGTTATGTACCTCTTACTTAACCATGTGAACTGTACTTGGTTTCCTGTAACTGGATATTGTGTGCAGGTAGAGGAAGGGATGCATTTGCTGATCACGGGGCCAAACGGATGCGGGAAGAGTTCTTTGTTCCGGATCCTCAGTGGCCTGTGGCCCGTGTATGGTGGACTACTGCACAAACCCTCTCCTGAGCACATGTTCTACATCCCACAGAGGTACGGACAACACTTTCCCATGGTATCTCACACACATCTCTTCAGAATCAGCAGTATTACATGCCGGCATTCACATAGCACATACTGTACAAACGCTCTTATAAAACCTAGTCTGCTGTTGGGGATTTTTTTTGTACCTTTCATAACCCCAGTTTTTTACAGAATATGGTTTGTGATTTTTAAATAATTAAATAAACAAGTTATGATACAAAGCATATAAATTTAAATAATGTTACATTTAAATCACATTACATTTACTTCATCCGCGAGGTAATAAATCGCCATTGAGGTAAATAGCTCACTAGGTTTCAGAAGAGAGCTACTGTCCTCCATCTCTATTCCATCTTGCAGACATTGCATCGTCAGGATTTGACTGCTGTAACCAGAGTCAGAGAGAGCGTAACTAAAGCTCTGTGAACTGCTGAGCGATAGAAACCAGAGTCCTCAGTAGTGAAATATTTACTGCAGGTCCTGCAGGTGCAAGCGCAGCGGTTAATATTTTATACACGGGTCGAGGGGAGAGTAATCTATCTATCTATCTATCTATCTATCTATCTATCTATCTATCTATCTATCTATCTATCTATCTATCTATCTATCTATCTATCTATCTATCTATCTATCTATCTATCTATCTATCTATCTATCTATCTATCTATCTATCTATCTATCTATCTATCTATCCGTCTATCTGTCTGTCTGTCTGTCTGTCTGTCTTAGCTATCTAGCTAACTTGCTAGCTAGTTATCTATATATGTAGCCTGTAAATATTCTGTCAATTAATTAATCAATCAATCAGTCAGTCTGCCTGTCTGTCTGTCTGCTGCACATATAATACCACACAACCTTACAAACTTCAGCCCACCTGGCGTGATATTAATAAACATGTTTTATCCATCTCTCCAGACCATATATGTCCGTCGGGACATTACGAGACCAGGTCATCTACCCTGACTCTCTGGATGACATGCATGACAAGGGTTACAGAGACAAGGACCTGGAAGTCATTCTGGACATTGTCAATTTAAACCAGATAGTTACCCGGGAAGGAGGTTTGTACATGTAATTCCCACCTTGCATGACTCCAGTATTTCGCCATTTCAATCTCTTTTTCATCCATGAAAGAATTATTGTGAGCTGTATAATAAGCTTTTCACCAGAAAAAAATGACATTTCAACATAGTTATTTCGAAAGGCCAACAAAAAATTCTAATCCTATAGAAAGTACGTTTTGGAGGTAGTTTAATCATGTGTCTGGTTGCAGGCTGGGATGCAGAGATGGACTGGAAAGATGTTCTTTCTGGAGGCGAGAAGCAGCGTATGGGCATGGCACGCATGTTTTACCACAAGTAAGATGTCATTGCACATATTATTTTAATATATTGAAATATTATTGTTGATTTTTGTTTTTAATATAATTGATACCTTTTTCAGGCCCAAGTATGCTCTTCTGGATGAATGCACCAGTGCTGTCAGCATTGATGTAGAGGGTAAAATATTTCAGGCTGCAAAGGATGCTGGTATCTCCTTGCTGTCCATCACCCATAGACCCTCACTATGGTAAGAAACATAAAACTTTAAAAGCTCTTGAAATTAATCCCCAACAAAATGGCCACATTCACACAGCAGCAGAATATGGTCATCCGTCCTGTATTTGAGTCTTTAATACGGTTACATTCACACACAGTTCAGTTATTAACTGGAGTGACAACAACATTCTATAACCGAACTCAACCCATAAACTCACAACCACTTTCTTGGAAAACTTGCGCTGTGTGAGCAGAACCGGACTAGACAACAAGCTGTCTGTCACGTCACACAGTGCGAAAGAAAGTCGCTTGGTGTTGCACAAAAGAGTGTCTACCTTCGCTTTGAGCAGTGTGTCATCTGAGGGTTCTAGATCCAGACTTTGTTCTCCACCGGATCTATTCAAGTCAGTTTTGTGTTCTGCGCGCGACTCAAATGCTCTGCTTGCTCTCCACCCATATATAAAAGCTGCTGTTAATAAAGATTTGACTGATGATCTCATAACTCGATTGGACTCTTGTCATGTCAAAAGTGATAAGACTTTTCTTTTTTTTTAGACGTTGTCATCTTTGATAATATAATGTTTTCTGTCTCTATGGTTACTGGTAAGAGAATACAGGTTTACCCCGTTGCATGTTCATACAGACAGTATTCGAGATGCTACTGTAAGTTACTGTTTGAACAGGACATTTCGAGACTCACATCTGTAAGTAAATGCGGTTGTCAATCCCAAAAACTGAGAGTGTGAACATAGCCAATATTTCAAATTAAGCAGGTTAAATTATTTAAAGGGTTAGTTCACCCAAAAATGAAAATTATGTCATTAATGACTCACCCTCGTGTCGTTCCAAACCCGTATGACCTTCGTTCATCTTCGGAACACAATTTAAGATGTTTTAGATTTAGTCCGAGAGCTTTCTGTCCCTCCGTTGAAAATGTATGTACGGTATACTGTCCATGTCCAGAAAGGTAATAAAAACATCATCAAAGTAGTCCATGTGACATCAGAGGGTCAGTTAGAATTTGTTGAAGCATCGAAAATACATTTTGGTCCAAAAATAACAAAAACTACAACTTTATTCCGCATTGTCTTCTCTTCCGGAATCCTTTCCATTGAATTGATTAAATTGAATCCTTTTATCTGTCGGCGTTGGTAATGCACTTTTACGTCGCCATGGTTGTTTTTGGCGATTAGGACATCCGCAATATTTTGAAGCATCGAAAATAACAAAAACTATGACTTTATTCAGCATTGTATTCTCTTCTGGGTCTGTTGTCAATCCGGGTTCACGACTCCGCTTCTTCTTCTTCTTCTTCTTTCTTGTTTTATGGCGGTTGGCATCCAGCTTATTGGTGCATTACCGCCCCCTTCTGCTCCGGAGAGTGGTTCACGACTCCACAGTGACGCTGCTGATGCAAGACGCTGCTGACGTGTTATCTGGTGCGCCAGAGCTTCATTTACAGTCTGAGGGAGACGCACGCTGTATTCAAGCTATTCTACATTGTTTGTATATTGCTATATGTTTTAAAATGGTGTGCATGTCGCAGATGTCCTAATCACCAAAAACAACCATGGCGACGTATTCAATGGAATCAATTCAATGGAAAGGATTCCGGAAGAGAATACAATGCTGAATAAAGTCGTAGTTTTTGTTATTTTTGGACCAAAATGTATTTTCGATGCTTCAGAAAATTCTAACTAACCCACTGATGTCACATGGACTACTTTGATGATGTTTTTATTACCTTTCTGGACATGGACAGTATACCGTATATACATTTTCAATGGAGGGACAGAAAGCTCTCGGACTAAATCTAAAATATCTTAAACTGTGTTCCGAAGATGAACGGAGGTCTTACGGGTTTGGAACGACATGAGGGTGAGTCATTAATGACATAATTTTCATTTTAAAGGGTTAGTTCACCCAAAAATGTGCTCTAAGTAGAATTTGAAAAACGCTGTTGGACATTGTTGATATTTCAAATCAACCCAAACAATCCCACCCCTCTCTTCATTGCTCCAAAACTCCAATCCTAACCACCTTGCACTGATTCAGTCTCAAACCCCTGCCTGTCCGCTGCTGGCATGCGAGTTGAGTGCATTAACAATGACGCTAAACACCACACTCTCTAGCGGTCCTCAGTGTGCAGTAGTTTAACAGCAAAACTCTCACTATCTGGCCACTGTTACACACGCAATGTGAGTGGATGTCTGTTTATCACAGCTGACGCGCAACAAAATGCTTCACGAAAATAAAGCGCAGTTGATGAACAAATGACAATGAGCACAAAAAATGAACGTACAGTACACAAGAGTAAATGCAAAGTGTTCGTTGTTAGTCGCAAACAGCACAGCAGCTCCAGACAATCAAAACCCAGTGTACTCACATGTGTAGCGGGATCAAAGCAGCCTCTGCGTCTGTTTTCAGGCATTCCCACTTAGCGCTCTCCAGCACTGGAAAGTTTTTCTAATATAAACACAAGTCTTAAAGCACTTGCCCAGGCATAAACCTTCATTCCAGTGATATTCTTTTGAGCTCCCAAAAGACTCTTTTTTTTGTGTCCCATTTCTCGTTCTGCAGGGTTTTTTTTTTCTTATTTTCAAATCTCCCTCTTGCTCGTTCTCTCTCCTCGACCATCATACGCCCCTTAATGCTGATTGGTTAGATGTTTGTTGTTGGTATCGGCCCGACTAACTTCCAAATCGTGTATTTGAAATACTACTGAGTCCCCCTTTAAGTACTCATCCTCATGTCGTCCTAAACCCGTAAGACCATCGTTTGTCTTCGGAACACAAATATTTTTGATAAAATCCGAGGGTATCTGATCCGCACATCCACAACGACATTGCACTTTTTGAGGTCCGGAAAGGTACTAAAGACATTGTTAAAACCGTCGACGTGACTACAGTGGTTCAACCTTAATATTATGAAGTGACGAGAATACTTTTTGTGCAAAAAAACAAAACAAAACAAAAATCAAAAATCATCAAAAACAAAAATAACATACAGCTATGCTATTTTCGTTGCAGAGCTTCAGTGTTTATGTCTGAACGCTAGCTCACGCATGCGTTGTGCTGCTCACGTGACCAGAGCTAGCCAATACTGAGCCGCCATTCAGACGTAAACACTGAAGCTCTGCAACAAAAATAGCGACAAGGGACATATGAATTTGTTAAATAACTGTTACTTTTGTTTTAGTTTTTTGCACAAAAAGTATTCTTGTCACTTCATAATATTAATGTTGAACCACTGTAGTCACGTCGACGGTTTTAAAGATGTCTTTAGTACCTTTCTGGACCTCAAAAAGTGCAATGTCGTTGCTGCCTATTTGTGGATCAGATACCCTTGGATTTCATTAAAAATATCTTAATTTGTGTTCCAAAGACAAACAAAGGTCTTATGGGTTTGGGACGACATGAGGGTGAGTACTTAAAGGGTTAGTTCACCCAAAAATGAAAATTATGTCATTTATTACTCACACTCATTGTCGTTCCACACCCGTAAGACGTTCATCTTCGGAACACAAATTAAGATATTTTTGATAAAATCCGATGGCTCAGTGTGGCCTGCATCCCTAGCAATAATACTCCCTTTTGTTCAATGCCCAGAAAGCTACCAAAAACTAATTTAACAGTTCATGTGACTACAGTTGTTTAACCTTAATATTATAAAGCGACGAGAATACTTTTTGTGCACCAGAAATAACAAAATAGCGACTTTATTCAACAATATCTTTTTTGAAAACACCCATCACTAGATATTGTTGAATAAAGTCGCTATTTTGTTATTTTTGGCTCACAAAAAGTATTCTCGTCCCTTTATAATATTAAGGTTGAACAACTGTAGTCACATGAACTGTTTTAAAAGTTTTTAGTAGCTTTCTGGGCATTGAAAAAGGCAGTGTTATTGCTGGCGTTGCAGGCCTCACTGAGTCATCGGTTTTTATTAAAAATATATTCATTTGTGTTCTGAAGATGAACGAAGGTTGTACGGGTGTGAACGACATAAGGGTGAGTAATAAATAACAGAAATTTCCTTTTTGGGTGAACTAACCCTTTAATGACAGAAATTTCATATTTGGGTGAATTAACCCTTTAAGAGACACTGCAAAATGTGCCTATAGGAGTCTGTTTTTTTGTTTGTTTGTTTGTTTGTTTTTTTTAATTAATGAATGCAAATACTTATTGAAAAAACATTAATTAGTAGGGAATTGTAGGGAATTTGTTTGCAATTGTTGTCCTTGAAGGTATATAGCAAAAAAATGCATGGAATGCATTTTATATACATAAACTATATATTGGATTTCTTCAAATTACCATCCACCCATCCACAGGAAATACCACACACACCTGCTGCAGTTTGATGGCGAGGGTGGCTGGCGGTTCGAGCAGCTGGATACAGCCACACGGCTCTCGCTGACAGAGGAAAAACAGCGCTTAGAGTCTCAGCTTGCAGGCATCCCTGAAATGCAGCTCAGACTGAATGAACTGTGCAAGATCTTGGGTGAAGATTCGGTCCTAAAGACGGTGGAAAACAAGAATGAGGAGTAAAAGAAACCCGGAGATGCTTGTTGTTCAGGAAAACTTCTGTTTTGGTACTTTTAAAGTTTTAGCAATGATTTTAACATTTGATGTGTATACGTGACAATTCAGTACTGAAATGGAAGTTTAATAGGAATTATACAGTTGAAACTGTTCCCTTTTGTTTTATTTTTTGTTTTTATTATTTAGTTTTGTTTTGCTTTTTTGTTTTAGTTTGTTCCTTATTTTGTTTTGTTGTTTTGTTTTACTTTTTTGTTTTGATGTTCAGTTCTTTTTTTTTTTTTTTTTTTTTTTTTTTTGCTTTTTGTTAATCTGTTTTTGTTTTGCTTTTTATAGTGTTTTTTGTTTAGTTTCCAATTTTCTTAATTATTTTGGTTATACCTTTTCAGCACTTTACTGAACCAATTTCTTTCCTGGATTAACTCTTTCAGCTAGTTATTATTTAGGTAGTGTAATTCTAAGGCTAAATTGATAAAAAAAAAAAAATTATATTTTAACCAAAACAATTTCTCTCCTTATCTAAAAACAAAAATGTGCTATCCTGTGGTAACAGGATAAATAGGTAAAGAGTGATCAAAATTTTTTTAGTTAAAGTTAAAACCTACACATTTAGTAATGGAAAATGGTGTAGGTAATTTACAAAACCAGCTTTTATGCAATCAACCACTGAAGTAACTCGAAAGAGAAAATGATGCATGACTATCTATAGGTCATTGTGTGAGTCAGCTGGAGAGCTCTGGGTTTAAGACAGCAGGTTTCTGGTTTTCTGAACAAATACAATATGCTGGATACACAAACTGAGGGCACAGGACACAGGAGGTGGTTCTGTTGTGTCCACACTCAGCTGACAAAAAGCTAGAGAATGTGTGATTCTGGGTCACCAGACTAAACAAGATACATGCTCACCACAATTTTATATTTTTTTTTCTCAGTTCCACTGTCAAATCGTATTATTTAGTTGTTTTGAAACGTATTGCACATATGTCTATCTTCATTTAGACTGATATACTGTGAAGTTTGTCTAACAACTGTGATGTTTATTCTTGTGTTTATTTTAATATCAAATACAACACATACATTTTAAGACTTTTTTATTCAAATACTGAAGAACTGTATTTGTTTTTATTATTGTTTTGTTTGAAACCCTAATTGGTTGGAAGATTTAATTGACTACAAGGTACGTTTTCTTTGCTTTGCAAATCTCAAACAGCTATGATGGACACGATCACCATTATCTTTTAAAGGACATGAATTTGACAAGGCTGTCAACCTTAAATTTGCACTCCTATGGGTGTGCTTGTTTGTGTACACAATTATCAAAGTTTTGATCTAATCATCCCAAAAATGTAATACTTTTTTGATATTCCTTTATCACCTATGGACTATACTGACCTAGGCTGAAGAATTGGACTTAAGGGGGGATAAAATCATTAGGTTAGGAAAAACACAAACTGGCTGTGGACATACTTCTACTGATGTACAAACTACAAAATTACTGCATTTTATGAAATTACTGAAGAACAAAAACAATTAAGTTTTATTTGTTTGTATACCTCCTCGCCTGTATGCTAGGTAATATTTTTGAACTGATGGGAGTTTTTTTTTTTTTTTTGTAAACATACAGTTGAATTACATGTGGATGAGACTTGACTCTGTCAAGTATGTCAACAATCAACAAACAAACAAAAATCTGCCTGTAAATAAAAGAAATACTACCAAAATATAGACATTGATCTATCTATCTATCTATCTATCTATCTATCTATCTATCTATCTATCTATCTATCTATCTATCTATCTATCTATCTATCTATCTATCTATCTATCTATCATCATCTGACCATGTCTATCTATTTATCTATTATCTATCTCAACAAACAAAAAAATCTGCCTGTAAATAAAATGAATACTATACCAAAAATATAGACATTATGTTCTATCTATCTATCTATCTATCTATCTATCTATCTATCTATCTATCTATCTATCTATCTATCTATCTGTCTGTCCATTTTTATCTATCAATCGCAACAAACAAAAGAAATCTGCCTGTAAATAAAATAAATACTACCAAAAATATAGACATTATGTTCTGTCTATCTATCTGTCCATTTCTATCTATCTATCTATCTATCTATCTATCTATCTATCTATCTATCTATCTATCTGTCTGTCCATTTTTATCTATCAATCGCAACAAACAAAAGAAATCTGCCTGTAAATAAAATAAATACTACCAAAAATATAGACATTATGTTCTGTCTATCTATCTCAACAAACAAGAAATCTACCTGTAAATAACATAAATACTATACCAAAAATAGACATTATGTTATATCTATCTATCTATCTATCTATCTATCTATCTATCTATCTATCTATCTATCTATCTATCTCAACAAACAAAAATATCTAACTGTAAATAAAATAAATACTACCAAAAATATAGACATTATGATCTATCTATCTATCTATCTATCTATCTATCTATCTATCTATCTATCTATCTATCTATCTATCTATCTATCTATCTATCTATCTATCTATCTATCTATCTATCTATCTATCTATCTATCTATCTATCTATCTATCTATCTATCTGGCACACGAGTCTCATTGCTAAGCGCAGTATTGCATATGTCCAAAAGGAGGTGCTGTAAGATTTATCCTTCTGCGTTTACAAAGAATTTGACATGCTTTTGTTTAGATACTTAAAAGAAAATTAATAAACAATTTAGTAAACAAATAAATATAAATGTAGCTAAACATGTATATTGGTCTGGATATTTTACTGTTTTGGAAAATGTGCATATATATTGTTGTAATGGATATTTTCCATGTCCCACGTAACCTGCCTACCCTGTCATTTTGGTGTAGAGAGGAGGGCGTGGTCTAACGTGCAAGATGAAGGTGTGGCGTGGTGATGTCATATTCCAGGAGAGAGTCGCTCTTCAGGACAGATGATTGTGTGTGATCGCAGTCAGTCAGCGTTCAGCTCATTAAACATGTAACGTGCTCTGAGCCGAACACGAGATGTTTTATTTCATATTTGCATTATTTTCCTGTCAAAAGAGCGCCCGTTTGGATTATTTTAGCTTTATAATGGCAGAATAGACGCCGGGAGGGACGCTCTGTGTATGTCTGCTGCATAAGCCGATAAAGAAAAGGAAAATCAGCTATATTTATCCCGTGTCCTGACCGGGAACATGTCTTCGGGACAGGATGAGAGCTCAGTGCGCGTGGCTGTCAGGTATAATTCTATACATTCATATATATTATATAGTCTACAGAAGAGCCTATAAAGTCTCACTGATGCTCCATATGGGCCCGCCTCTTATGTACCTGCTACAATGTCACACCATCATCAGGGTTTTATTTTCCGCACGAGGTCATTGTGTTTACGTAAACGCCTTGTGTATAATAAATGTACAATTATATGCGTACATGTGGCATTTCTTTTATTTTTGCCTTATTTTTTAATTCTAAGGTCAAACTGTAAGGCCTTATTGTGTTGCTAAACATGGATCCTTGATGTAGAATAAAGTGCTAATAAGGTAATGTTAATTAGCTGCTGTTTTACAGTACTATAAGATTATATGGATTATGGGTTGTATATAGGTTGTTAGATATATTTCTTTTATTTTACTGCATGTTCTTTTCTCTTGTTTAAGAAGTACGTGAATACTGTTATGTTACAGTATGGCTGTAAGGCCTCTTTGTGTTATAATGAACTCACGATGTGTAATAGATATGCTAATAATGGTCTTTTTACTCTACTGATTTATTATTTAACAGGATCGGATTCTTATATACAGTAGCTACTTTCTTTATATAGTTTTAGGCTGTATTTTAAACTCCAGATGCATCATACACACAGACACTCAAAAGCATCTTTATTGTCATCCAATATATTTATTTGTTTCTAGTTGAACATGTTGTGTAAGATGACATGCGCATACATACATTTTATTTAAGTTTGTTATTTTACTTTCATTTTTATGTTGTAGTTATGGACTTATTGTATTTTATACATGGACTCTTAATTCTTTAGATATGTAAATTTAACATTATATGCAGGCATATCTTCTGTGAAGTTTCTATTGACAAAAGCCACAAAAGTGGGCCCAGATTACTGTATCTAATGTTACAGTAAAGTTGTAAGGCCTTTTTGTGTTTATAATGAACATTAAATGTTTTATAGATATTCAAATATAATATTTTGTCTACATACATCATTCTGCTGAGGCCTGTTGAGTTGAAGTGGCTCTACTAGATGCAATTTGAGATGCTTATACATTTTTATAGCCATTCAAACTCCTTATTTCTTTTGGCAATCACTGAATGTATTTGAAATTTGATTGTATTTTAAAGTCAAAGTGCAATCAAAATTGACAAATGACAATTCTTTTTTCATGGAATATTGCAGTATTTATTATAAAAGATTTATCCGGCGTGAGGGCGGGACAACCTATCACTCACATGAGATCACAGCAATTGCAAACGACAACAATCCAATCAATTCCCCATGGACAAAATCAAGTCTCGCCCTACATTTTTTGTTGTTCGAGAAGCAATTTCACTTGGATATACATCATAATAGGGAAGAAAAGACTATTGCAACGTCTGTTTCATGCCGATTTAAAAGCGATAGTTCATAAATGATAGTTCACTCAAAAATTATTATATATTAAACTTGTACATTTTTATTTTTTCTCTGTGAAACACAAAATAAGATTTTAAATAATGTTTTTGTCAGTACAGTGAAAGTATAATGTAGTTTTGGACCCCACTGACTTTCATTTTAGATGGACAAAGTTGAATTGTTATTCAAAATATCTTTTCTTGTGTGTGTGTTTGACAGTTTTATTAAAGTATTGTTTACTATTATAAAATGTAATCATATTTAGATTTTTTTTTCTTTCAGTTTTCAATTTAATTTTAGTTTAAATTTTAGTTTTATGTGCTTTGCCATTTTTACTAGTTTTGTTTTTTTCTTTAATATTTCTGTTTAGATTTATTTTATTTTATATCAGTTTTAGTAATTTTAGTACTTCAGTTAGTGTAGCCAGGCAACACTTTAAATTTCATTTAAGTTTTTCATTTAATATTGAAATTTTTATTTCAGCTTTATGTCAGTTAATGAAAACTTTTGTTTAAATAATTATCTACTGAAGAAATCCATACAGGTTTTGAACAACAGGAGGATGAGTAAAGCCTCGTTCAGACTGTCAATCCATATCCTATTTTTCTGCATATCCAATTGGACTTAGATTTAATAAGAGTGAACGGCAAAAAAGATGCATTCATATGTAATTTGAAATCCTATTCAAATTGCATTTCTGAAAATCCATTTCAGTCTGACCACTCTGAATTTTGCATGGTTTATGTCACTTTCTCACACCACATAAAATGTAAACATGACAACAACAGGGGGTATTGCAAACCCCTCCATGTAGCTGTTATTGTTGTTGTTGTTTGCGTATGCCTACCAACACAACGTCATTGCCATAGAAACCAATGCAGATATTCTGGAAAACTACAGAGGACACACAAATCAGATCTGAAGAGTTGCGATACACAGTGTGGACACTCAATAATTTAGATTAGATTCCAATTGGATACACAAATAATTGGATTTGGACTGACGTGAACAACCTAAATGATGACAGAATGGGTGAACTATCCCTTTAATTAGTCCAAGTTAAGCAGTTAAAGTCTTTGTGTGATAATATCTAGGAAATTATATAATCTTCTTCATTAAACACATCCTTTTGTGACCAAATTGAAAGGAATAGTTCTTTTTTGTGGTTGGAAAAGACTCTATTGAAAAACAAAGGCCGTCTATAGACTCAGGTTACATTGTACATGCCTCAGGAGCTCTGGTTACTGGAGCTGACAGACTTTGACCTGCAACTCAGTTTGCTCAATGTTTGGACTTAGGCCTAATGTGATTCACTCCACCTCTTTTTATTCTGCTGTCACATTTCTGTGAAGGCATCATATTTGTCTATGAAAGCCTGTCTGAGAGAGAATTTTAAATGTGCTAAAACAGGTGCTGGATGTATTGTGAACACATGGAAATGAGCTTATTTAGCACATGGACAATCTAAGAATTGAGTCTTTTTTGGATTTTAATGATGACAAATGAAGAAAATGTGCGTATAGTTTACCACAAAAGTAAATGTACTGTCTTAAAAAAGTCACAGGTCTTAAGTGTTTTTTGCTTGGTGGGCATATGAACAATCCAATACAGATCACATTAGTATGTTAATCTATCAAACTCAGATTAAGCAAGCAGGTCACACAAAGACATTGTTTTTTGGACATGTACCTTGGCTGATGTTTTGCAAAAATGTTGTCGCCTTGTATTTTTGTTGGTCACAACAAACGTTTCCTTCAGATATCTGCAAACTAAATGTGTTATTATTCAGAGATAAACATGTTAACATTTACCTAACTTGTTCCGCAATATTCTTTTCCAAGAAATCCACATTTAGCTTATTTAGCTAATTTAGTAGAAGCAGTTTTGTTAATGTTAGACCTTATGTAGCCCCGCCCCGTTTCAGGTCTGTGCTCGTTGTGTTCTGTCTTCCGGTTTGTATTTCCACAGCATGAAGGTGAGATCTTATGGATTAATGAATGAACCGCTCGTTTAAAAATCTTTCTGGTCTACTGACATTTGTTATGACATTCTCCGCAAACTTACAATGCTCATGATACTGTAACTTTCGTTAACTCTACATTAAGTAAATTCACTTCACCAGCTAATGGTGACCTCTTTGACAGCGATGTCATGGAAATATACAGAGCTACAGCAAAAACAGAAGTTCAAAGGTCTAGGTCTATAGTTTAGCTAACATGTAGTCTTTTAGCTAATTTTGTAGAAGTGTAGCTAATGTTATTATGTTGCAAATGTTTAGTAGGCCTTGGATGATAAATCGATGCATTGCGAAGCGATTTGTGGATCGATTCTTAGATTTTCCAAATGGATCGCGATTCTCTATTAAATCGATTCTGAGCTTAGTTTTTAACAGCAGATGGTGCTCTAGGCTAGTTTTTAACCACACGTTCAAATGCTCACAAAGAAGAGCACTGAAGAGCACTCTTGCGTTCGGCTGAGTCTGAGAATGTACTTGCACCTCAGAATTCTTTTACCTAAACTGTTACCTAATTTTATAGTTTAATGTTCAGTAGTTTAGTTTATGTGACGTCATTTAGCTAATTTGGCTTATTTAATAATGTAATGCTGTAGATTAGCTAATTAATTAGTACTCATTGTGGTAATGCTGAGAATGAAAATTACACATTTCAGATCACCATTGAACTGCCATATTTAGAAGCGTACAGTATTTCCTTATTTATTTGAATGTGTTTAAGGCCTTCAGAAGTAGCTTGTGTTAATTTCCAGTTTCTTACATTATCACACTGCAAACGCCCAATGGTTCAGTCCGAAGATATCACAATGTTTGTTCAAGCTTGTACTACCTCAGAATTGCTTTGTGGAATGTCTTTAGACTATATCGGTAGATTTTCTCTCCACAGGGAATGACATCAGTGTTTTGGTGCCTGGCTCAGAATCATTAAGACAGTAGCAGTCTTTATGTCCTTTTAAAATGAAGTAACAGTCAAAGGCTCAGAAATTTAGACCTTCAATCTGCAACATTAAGGGAGGACAATCCATCATTCTTCTTTGTTTGTGAGGCCAAAGTCATGGCAACTGTTTAATTAGCATTACATCGCTGACAGAATCTGTTGTCAGTAAAACCTCTTCTGATGAGGCCCAAAGGCTTGTGTTTTTACTGGCTAGAAAGAGACGAGATTCTGTAACATTTCAGTCATTTTTAGTTTAGCCAGCCTGTGGTTAGTTGTTGATACAGTACCAGTCTCTACCTGTTACTGTTGCCTTCCTAAGCACTTCATTCATCTTGTGTTCAGAAACTCTTGGATTCATTCATCAGTTGTTCTCCTAATTTGACTTTAAATAGATTTGTGATACTTGGATGCTGCTCTTTGGGAACATCCTTAATCAGAAACAGCTGGTGTATTTTGTATTGTGAGTTGACGGCTTTTCGAACTAGAACCTATTAAGGGTCCAAGTATAGCCATTGGAAAAACTCAGCTGTTTGTGTACTTGTCAGGTCAGTGCACTTTCCACTTACTTACTAAATGACACGTTAGTCTTTTTCAGAGTTTTGCGATTGACACACAAATGTGTGTGGAACTGAGATAAGCTTTCTTCTGTATGTTCTTTTTTCTGATGACGTTTTAGTGCCATGTCAAAATTATTTAAAACCTAAGAATAACATTAAACATTGTGCAATTTAAAGTTGTATTATTACAAGAATAAAGACAGAAAATTAGGAGATTAAAGACTTCTTATAGTATTAATAATGTACTTAAAGAAATCCTAATATTATGAGTTATATTATTAATATTATTATAATCTCATAACTACAATGACAACATGCTCAAAATACTGTACAACTTTATTCTTGTAATGTTATGAATTTAAGTATTTGACAGCTTGTCTCTAATGACTTTACATGTGTAGTTTCTGAGCAGTTCTCTAATGGCCTGCAAGAATCCACCATTGCTATATTCAATACCACCAGTCACATCATTAATATTTTAAGCTCCTGGTCTTAACAACAGGATGCTTCATCAAATTACTCTGTCGCATTGGTCTGAGGTTTATGTTGCAGATTAATGTATTAGTGTTTGGTTATGGCATGTATGTAGTTAGACTTGTGGCAAAGATCTCTTGAGAAGCTGAATCAAAATCTCAGATTTACACCCTTTCATTGTTTAAAATTTCACCATAGTTATGAGATGTAAACAGCCTGGTTAGCTGCCTGCTGAACAAGGTTGCAAGTGGGTCAATAAGCAGTAAAGCAGTAAGGCCCCGATATATTTCAAGCGAAATGAAGAATGAACTGGTGTAATGTCATTTCAAACAAAATCAGGAGCTCTGGCTGGTAAACACCTTCGAAACACCATGTGTCCATGGCGATTACGTATTAGGTATGTGTGCACTGAGGCTCCGCCTTCTTTGATGTGGAAATCTTTTTCGGTTCATTTCATTGTATCAGCATATCAGCAGTGTGGGCGGCATCGGGATGTTCGCTAACAGTATACCGCTGTTCACGTATTTCAAACTTCTTTTTACCTCAAAAAGAAGAACTTAAGAGCATTTGCTGGTTAGGTATGTTTTAAAGCATGGCAGCTGGTTTGAGCTGGTTTATGCTGGTCCTTATTTGGTCATGAGCTGGTTTAAGGTGGTCAAGTGCTGGTCCTAAGCAACAAGTTCAGGACCAGCTTAAACCAGCTCATGACCATCTAAGGACCAGCTTAAACCAGCTCAAACCAGCTGCCATGCTTTAAAACATACCTAACCATGCTGTTTTTTCCAACAGGGATTTTAGTCTTTAAATTGACTTTTAATAAAAATGATATAAAATTTTCTCAAAATTGTATGAAACCACCATGAATCAAAAGCCATTTCTAAAACTTGGCTCATTCAGTTGACATTTTTGTTTGTCATTGACCCAATTTCATGTCACGCTGCATGATTGCGAAGGGATTTTTTCAATATGCACCTTTATTCTGACTGTGCATAATGGTTACAGAAAAAAAAAAAAAAAAAAAAAAAGGACTAGAGACTAGATGCAGAGCTCCACCTACTGTTGCAACCCCAATGGATTTTTTTTTAGGTCTGCTCATGATTATTCATGAGCCAGTTGAATAGGGCCAACCCTAGGAACCCAACTGTCATGTGAACTGATGACTCAGCAGACTCACGTGCACACAGGATTGGGTAGTTGTGTACACAGAGATGATGTGATTAGTGCAAGGCTTTAGACAGATGCTTTAATGTTTACTCAAGCATGGGAGACATCTGTGCACATTTTAAATGCCATTTTAAAGAGACAACAATTTTCACCACAACTATTCTGAAAAGTCAACGATATGTACTGTATATCTTTCCAATGTCACTCATTTCTTATTTGGTGCTTTTATTCTGTCCCTTTGATTCCCACATATAATGTCTCTTGTTTAAATAGAAAAGTTTAGGCCCTATTTAGTTTTAGGCTTTATTTAGGCTCTATACTTCATACAGATATCCTGCACACTTTATCTTTGAATATTTTCGTTCCAAAAGCAACTGATTCTTTCCATTTGTTATTGTTGATGTTTTATGCCTGTGAGCTCATGGGAGCAGATGTGGGTGGATGTTTTGGGTCTTTGTTTTCATCAGATGTCATCTCTTTTTCTCCTGCTTGACCCATGGTCGGACAGACGGACAGCATTTCAGTCACCTGTGACCTTCCTGTCCGTAACCTCACATGTGTGCAGTGAGACCTGTAAGCAGACAGTCAATCAGTGTGGACACTTCCTGTATGCGTCAAGCCTACTTAATTTGCACTTTCCAGAGTGATAGAACACAACTGATGATGCTGCAAAAATATTCCTCAGGAGACAATCTCATCCTGATAGGATGTTAAAAAGGTGCCAGAGTTCGAAACAATTTACCACAGAAGATTACTACAGAAATAATTCAATAGAATTTCGATTGCAATAGATTTGTTCATTTTGTAAGCATAAGTCATGTTTACAGTAATGCATTTATAGAAGTCTGGATTAGACATGAAACCCTGATTTATATGGTTTTATTTTCAAGCAATGAACATTACACTTTAAAATCAATAAGAATTCCGAATGGGTATCAGAGCTGCCTGCTAGCTAGTTTGGTACCAAATGTAGGTCTCTTATGCTCGTCAAGCCTACATTTATTTGATCAAAAATGCAGAAAAAAACAGTAATTTAAAAAAAAATATTATTACAATTTAAAATTGTTTAAATTGGTTTTGTATTTTAATATACTTTAAAATATTATTTATTTCTCTGATGCAAAGCTGAATTTTCATCAGCCATTACTCCAGTCTTAAGTATCACATGATCCTTCAAAAATCATTCTAATGTGCTGATTTATTATCAATGTTGGAAACAGTTGTGCTGCTTAATATTTTTTTTTTTTTTTTATAACCTGTGATACTTTTTTCAGGATTCTTTGAATAAAAAGTTAAAAAGAACAGCATTTATTAAAAATGAAATCTTAGAAATAGAATCAATATACACTACTGTTCAAAAGTTTGGGGTCAATAATTTTTTCTTTCTTTTTTTGAAAGAAATTAATACTTTTATTCAGCAAGAATGTGTTAAATTGATAAAAAGTGATAGTAAAGACTTAGAAAAGATTTCTATTTTGAATAAATGCTGGTCTTTTCAACTTTTTATTCATCAATGAATCCCTGAAAAAAGTATCACAGGTTCCAAAAAATATTAAGCAGTATTAACTTAAATATTTATTAGTTAATTAAATATTAACTGTTTCCAACATTGATAATAACAGTGTATCAAATCAGCTTATTAGAATGATTTCTGAAGGATCATGTGACTGAAGACGGCTAATGAAATTTCAGCTTTTCATCACAATAATAAAACCATTATTTTAAATTGTAATAATATTTCACAATATTATTGTTTTTTTCTGTTTTTTTTTTTTTTTTCTTTTATTATTATTATTATTATTCAATTAAAGGCAGGCTTGATGAGCATAAGAGACTTCTTTCAAAAAGATTAAAAACTATGTTTCCAAACTTTTATATATACTGTGTATATAGAATGTAACAGGATTGAGTTGTGGAGCTTGACTACAATTTATGCAAAAATTGAATGACCTTATTGCATCAATTAATGATATTTGTTACATCATCATGCTGTAGAAAGTTCTGCAAATCATTTTTAGATTAATATTTAGGTGTTTTTTTTTTTTGTAATAAGGAAAATTTAGGGCTGACATAAATAAATAAATAGCGTAGTGTTAATTAAAAAATGCTGTGAATATCTTGAATATATTGACATGAATGTGAATTTAATATTTTGTGTACATTTTTGACACCATTCTAAATTCAATAGTTGAAGACAATTAAGAATGTTAAGATAAGTGGGACAGGAGAGAAGAGAGTTTATCTAGTACTTTAAATACAATACAAGATACTTTTTCTTCCAATTCTTTAAAAAAACAAGTAGGCAGCCATTTTGTGCTATGTGCTTGTCCTATTTGTGGAATGTAGAAACAGAGATATTGGGGGAAAAAAGGTTAAAACAGAGTGTTTGCTTTTTTAGAACAGGGTGGGAATTTGATGTCTGAATGCTACTGCTTCCCGTGTCATAATGTGTAAGAAAAAATGCTTGCTTGTACATGTTCTTTTGTTATTTAGCAAGAAATGAAATATTCAGTAGGATGCTATGAAACACAAAACTAATCTGTGCAAAGCCAATATTTTTAATCAGGCTTTTAATCAGGACAATACAAACAGATAATGTGATAGTTTTGTTGACTGTTCAACAGGGGGGTAAATCCTCACATCCCATTTTTGGCCACTCATTTACCCGTGAATATTCTCTTCCTGCTTAGTTTACAAAACCTTAGATGACCTTTCATGTGCAAAGGTAAGAGTGTAGTCAGAATTTTGACTATCAGCAAGTCTTGGCCACTTTGTAGCGGCCAGAAATGTACTCTATCCAAATATGCAAATGCAGATGTAAATACTTGGCGATTGCATTGCAAGCCCAATAGATAAATTCAAATGTCTATATATCATTAACCAGTGTTATTATTAATTTGCTAGCTATAAACAAACACTCCACTATAGCGCCCTCTATGGCAAAGGTGAGAATGCAACATGTCTTTCTTTATAATATAGATTTAATTCTGAAACATTCTGGTGTGTGACAACACTCCAAATGTTTTAGTATGTTGATGAATATGGCAATGTTAATCAGTGCCGATCCTACAAAAAAACGTATGAAAAACGTAATATGTAAAGGGAAACCCATTAAAACAGTTTAATTGGCAGTAAAAAACAATTAAGTAGAATTAAAACCAAATTTTTGTTGACAGCTATAAATAAATGCTTTTTTATAGTAGAAATGCTTAATTTACTAACTAAATTACAGCATGATAAATAATAATAATAAAAAATAATAATAAATGCTAGGTTGTTTAAACTCAAATTTGGGGTCAAATATGGAAAAATCTAACCATTGGGTTACATATTTTAAATTACATTTTTAACCCAATGGTTAGGTTTGTCCATTTTGATCCAAATCAACAAAGTGTTGTTTTGTTTTTTTTAAAGAAGGCAGGTAAACATACAAAAATACATAAATAATTCTCTAAATTAGCTAATTTAAGACTATGTTTTTAAAGTAGGCCTACCTGAGTCACACAACAGCTTGTAATACTAAACAGGAATGTTTATTTCTTATATACATTAAACCACACATAAGAACGTTTTGATTATTGATGTGTACCAACACAAACTGAAAGTTACATGTCATCATTGGTCATTTCTAATGAAACACTGTGGATACCTGGACTGGAGTTATTGCTTTACGACTTGCTTATGTATTTACTCTTCCTAACAATGTTGCTTCAGTTCATTGAGGTTTGTGTGCATCTGTTTATGCACAGCTTTCTTAAGGTCCCACCACAGCATTTTGATCTGTTGAGGTCTAGACTTTGACTGGGCCAGTGCAACACCTTGATTCTTTTCTTTTTCATCCATTCTGTTTTAGATTTACTTGTGTGGTTGGGCTCATTGTCCTGTTGCATGTCCAAATTTCAGCCAAACTTTAGCTGTCAGACAGATAACCTCACATTTGGCTCTAGAATACTTTGGTATACAGAGGAGTTTATGGTCGACTCAATGACTGCAAGGTGCCCAGGTCCTGTGGCTGCAAAACAAGCACAAATCATCATCCCTCCACCAGCGTTGACAGTTGGTATGAGGTGTTTGTGCTCATATACTGTGGCCAAACAACTTCACTTTGGTCTAGTCTGTCCAAAGGACATTGTTCCAAACCTAAGATGGGCTGCCATGTTCTTTGACAAAAGAGGTTTTCACTGCTTATTGTGCTTAAACAGTCAAATACACACAAAATAATATCAAAATGCCAGTCTTGGTGAGTATGCACAAAAATGCAGTCAGTTATGTTTTAAGTGAATTTAAACAGTTGAGAAAGAAAATGCATGTGTAAAAGTATAATGGGTCTGTGCATCAGCCTAATATACCTGCTGGCAAATAATAAAATATCTACATGGCAGTTTTTCCCCATGGTATCAATGTCAAAATTATGGCCAGTGAAAATGCTGAGTGGTTAGTAATTAACCACTAAAGTAACACAAAGTAAACCACTAGCCACAGTGGCTGATGAGCATTAAAGTTAATTTCAAGCCCTGTTTGCAGTAATAATCTGAAATAATTTCAAATCTGAACCAGTTATTTAGCAGATTACTAACTTTTTACCCCATCACCTGCATGACGACATAATTAACTGTATTGATGAACCAAATGGTTTGACACATTGAATGTGCACACAGAAATGTGCAACAATGTGAATGCGGTTTTGCAAAAAAGTCATGAGTAGTTAGTTAATTTCTCCAACGATGCATGTACTATAGTAGTTAAGCAGTGAGTTACTGTTACGGTCTGGCTGTTGTAGAGATGAAGGCTGATACGGACTTTCCACAATAGATGGGTTTTATTCACACAATGAAGAGACAACGTCCAAACCCACATAGCAGCATTTAGAACAGACAAGGAGTGAAGGGAGTGAGTCCATATATATATATATATATATATAGGGAGTGCTAACAAGGAAGTCCAGGTGATGATGATGAGTGATGATGGGGAGATGACGAGGGAAGTGAGTGCAGGTGTGGAGAACAGGAGGATCATGGGAATTGGAGTACTGGAGACAAGGGATCTGTGACAGTTACATTGTTGTATGCAAAATGCACACCTTGACTATAAATTTTAACTGATCAACTAATGTAAGGTTCTTTCCAACCCAATCTCATGGGAAAACCTAACTATTTTACGAGGTGGTGATTTCATAAGAATTTGCATGTGAATCATACAGACACTTACAATTTTTAGAAAAGGTGTAAGCATTAGGTCCACCTCAACATCACTGGGGCGTAAGCAAGTGAATCATATGAATGAGATTGTATGAAACAAAATGTTAAATAGTTTTAAATGATTTTATGTGTTGGTTAAACGTGTTGGTTCTTTCACTAGTTTTTCCTCAGAATCGCTTTGTCTACCAGCCTCGTACCTGGTAAACAACACACTTTGTACTGTTTGTGGGCAGACTGATTAAAAACCTTTGAACCTTGACTTCTAGAAATTACGTAAAGCCACCCAATCAGATTGTAGCTGTCAATTTTAGCCAGTTCTTATCATTTTTGTGTGTAATTTTTTTTGATGGGTTTGTGGGTGTGCCGTCTGAGCTTGAGACAAGTTTATCAGGACCATACAGGTTGGATAGATGAAAGTTATTATATTAATTATTATAATAACTACAATTGTCATGAAGTGCCATTATAGTTTTTTTGTTTTGTTTTGTTTTGGGTTTTTTTTTTGGCAAAAGTGGGTGTTGTAGAAATCACAAACATGTCTGTTACCTGATGTCTATTACTCATTACTAGCATTATCAAAGAAATCCAAACCGATCAGTCTGTTTGCAATCAGACTATCCAGAATCAATGCAAAGTGTGTTATCTTGGTTCATCCGTATTCTTGTTGTGTGTTGACACTATGGATTACATTTTTACTATTTAACGCTGTTATAAACCAACACTGGAATTAATTTTTTTATTTGTTATTTTGATTTGATATCAGTTTTTACACTCTACTTTCTTTGAATCTGAGGCAAACAGTCTGTTGAACAACTGGTCGTGACTGTGGTTGATGTAGTTGAGGCAATGCGTTTTTTCTTTGAACTACATTTTTATGGTAGAATTCGCTCATAGTAAACTGAAAAATTCTCATTGGCATATTAAGAAATTATGCATTCATCATGTGAACTGCTAATAACTTATAAGCGTTTTGAAGCCTTAAACTGCAAATTTTTGTCTTAAGCCACAGTCACAGTCTTTTGATTCCAAAGCCCCCTCATTTTCAAGACAATATTCAAGGTCTAGAAATAGAATCAATTGTGCTGTGGATATAAATGATGACTCAAATTGTGTGGTTT